>NC_058130.1:145828681-146006130 GCF_016433145.1 Gracilinanus agilis
GGGCAGCTGGGTAGCTCAGTGGACTGAGAGTCAGGCCTAGAGACGGGAAGTCCTAGCTTCAAATCCGGCCTCAGACACTTCCCAGCTGTGTGACCTTGGGCAAGTCACTTGACTCCCATTGCCTACCCTTACCAATCTTCCACCTATAAGTCAATACACAGAAGTTAAGGGTTTAAAATTAAAAAAAAAAATTCAAAGAGCAATTAATTCCAATTTTACACAAATTATTTGAAAAAAAACGGCTCTCAATTTAGAATAGGGAACATACAACCTATCAGATTTATGATTAGGAGAGGAATTTGTAAATAAACAGGAAACAGAAAGCATTGTAAGGTATAAAAGTTAATTTTGTATACATTAATTTTTAAAAGTTTGTACAAATAAAATTGTAGCTAAGATTAGAAAGAAAGCAGTGAATAGGAGAAAATGTTTATAGACAGTCTCTTGGATAGAGGTCTCAAATCTAAAATATATAAAGAGCTTCATCAAATTCATAAAAATATAAGTCATTCCCCCATTGATTAATGGTCAAAGGATAGGAATGGACAGTTTTTTGATGAAGAAATCAAAGCAATATATAAATGTGAAAAAATGCTCTAAATCATTATTGATTAGAGAAATGTAAATCAAAACCATGAGATATATTGAATTGGGTAAAATGATAAAAGGGCAAAATGATAAATGTTGGAAGGGATGTGGAAAAATGGAAAACTAATACACTGTTGGTGGAACTGTGAACTGATCCAACCATTTTGAAGAACAATCTGGAATTATGCACAAAGAGTTATAAAACTCTATGCCTTTTGATCCAGCAATACCACTATTAGGTCTATGTCCTAAGGTGTTCAAGGAAAAGGAAAAAGAACCTACACATTCTAAAATATTTACAGCAGATCTCTTTGTGGTGACAAAGAAATAGAAATTAAAGGAATACTTATCAATTAATTGGAGAATGGCTAAATAACTTGTGGCATATGATTATGATGGAATACTACTGTGCTACAAGAAATGACAACAGGTTAGTTTTCTTTTAAAAACATGGAAAGACCTATATGAACTTATGAAAAGTGAAACAAGTAGAACCAAGAGAACATTATATACAGCAAAAGTAGTATTTTTGAAATACTGAAGAATGACTTGTATATGTTCACCTCCAGAGAAAGAATTGATAAATAAAAATAAGCAAGACTTAGTTTTACATATACATATATCTTTTTTGTCAAATGATGCCTTCTCTAATGGGGAGCGGGGAGGGAGACTGGGTATTTTAATGTAACAGATAAAAAAATAAATTTAATTTTTTTTAAAAAGAAGGGTTCCTGGGGCAGCTGGGTAGCTCCGTGGAGTGAGAGTCAGGCCTAGAGACGGGAGGTCCTAGGTTCAAACCTGGCCTCAGCCACTTCCCAGCTGTGTGATCCTGGGCAAGTCACTTGACCCCCATTGCCCACCCTTACCACTCTTCCACCTATGAGACAATACACCGAAATACAAGGGTAAAAAAAAAAAAAAAAAAAAAAAGAAGGGTTCCTATCAAACTCCTTCTATGATACAATAGGTTCTAGATGCCTAAACAAAGCAGAGAAAGAAAACTATAGATCAATATCCATAACAAACACTAACATAAAAATATTAAACAATATTAGCAAACTGGGACCAGATCATATTTATGCAAAAAATTCAGGGTTGGTTTTATATAAGCAAAACTATAAACATAATAGATGATATTTATCAACAACAAAATAATAAAAACCACATGGTTCTATCAATAAATGCTGAGAAAAAAAACCTTTGACAAATTTTTAAGAGTTATGTTAAAAAGTCCTAAAAAGCATAGGAATAAATGTACCTTTCTAAAATATGGTTTCTATCTAAAACTATGAAACAACCTTATTTGTAATGGAAAAAGGCTAGAGGCCTTTCCAGTAAGATCAAGGGCAAAGCCAAAATGTCCATTATTATCTGATCGAATGCTAGAAATGCTACCTGACATAATCTCCCTCTAAGATACCTAAACCAGATTATATGATGGTCAATGTTGAGAACACTTAAAACAAACTAAGAAATTAATTGAAATAATAACTTAAGCCATGTTACAGGATATAAATTAAATCATAAATCATCAGCATTTCTACATATGGTATCACCACCAAATATTCACTTTACTTCAACCAGATCTTGTCATTCTACCATGAACATGCTGTGTTTCCAGTTTAAGGACTAAAGCAGATCTCGAAGGTCTCCTCCTGTTGAGTCTATGTCTGAAGAGTCTCACAGAACCATAGAATCCAGCGTTGGAAAGGGTCTCAGAGGCCATCTAGCCCAATCTGTTCCTAACTCTTGTTCCCCTTCACAACTTACTCAACATGTGCTGATCTAGACCTAGCCTGAACAGGTCTGGTGGGGGAAAATCCACTCTTCTCCCTCATTCTGCTTTTGTAGAATCCTAACTTGAAGTTTATCTTCCTTACATAGAGCCCAAATCTGCCCCTACAACTTCCACTAACTCCTCCTTGGCCCTTTAGGGCCAAATAGTCTAATGCCTCTTCACAACAGTTTTGAATTGTCCCCAATAGCTAGTATGTCTACCTCCCCTCTCCTCAAGTCTTTTTTTTTTTTTTTTTTTCTAGGCCCAACTTACCCAGTTTCTAAAATTTTATTTGTTTTTTTTTTTTTTTTAATATATTTTTCCATGGTTACATGATTCAGTTTCTCTCCCTTCCCTCTTCCCTCCCCACTCCTGGAACTGACAAACCATTCCACTGGCTTATACATGTGTTATAGCTTGATACCTTTACAGTTTTAAATTTTATTTATTTTTAAATATTTTTTCCCTGTTTCTTCAACGGATTCTCATATGGCATAAACTCGGTGACGCTTCACTATCTTCTCCAGTTTATCAATGTCCTTCCTTAAATATGGTGCCAAGAGTTCTCATGCTTCGGACGTGGTCTGACCAGGGTAGAAGGGGCTAGTACCACTTTCCAGGTTTAGACACTATTTTTCAGTGCAGCCCAAGAATGAATTGCCGCCTTCCTTGACTGGCATATCACACACCTTCTCCCCTGACCCTTTACAGAACGTGGTGCGTTCAGGGCTTAGTTATAGGCTGTCTTGTATTCATCATGGAAAGAGGAGGACTTGGAGTCAAAAGACTTGGGTTTGAATCCTTCCCCTCTGAGCCTCATCTTTCCCTTCTATAAAGAGGGAGGGTGTTTGTGTGGCCTGTCTCACGAGACTGTGGCGAAGGAAATGATGTGTAAATTGAAATGGTAAATTCTCACTTTGGAGAAGTGAATTATTATTTTTGATTTCAGCTGCTTGAGTCTTGTCTCCAATCAGTTGCAAGCTCCCTGACTGCGGGGACCCTCTTTTCTTCTTTCTAAGGCCAAGAGTCAATGCCTAGATTTTGCCTTCCTTGTAGAGCCTTCCTGCTCACTCTATGCCTTCCTGCAGTTCCAGCACAGCCCCAGCTTTAGGTGTTTTCCAGGACCTCCGCTCAACATTGCATTCCCAGCACCAGTGTTCCAGGGGCCTCTCCCTGGGCATTAGTGCCCTGTGGCAAGGTGCCAGTTGGGGCATAGGGGGAGTGAAGAAGACAGCAGGGGTTTAAGGGGAAGACCGTTTGCAGACTCCTGGGAACCTTCTCCTCTTTGCTTCCCCAGGAAAGGCTCAGGGGATACCTGGCAGCAGCCCTGCCTGAGGCCTCCTCCCTACTTCTGAATTTGGCTCAAGGCCATCTTGACAGCCCCTAAAATTTACAACTTCCCTTTTTGAGCTTTGGGATGGCTCTTTATAGCTCTTTGGCCCTGGGAATAATACTCTTGCCCACAGCCTTCTGGGGCTGCTTCCCACCAGGTACAGCCTGGCATTAAGTACCCAGGACTGTGGGACACCATCTCCTCAGAGAGACTTACAGGAAATCTCAGAAGCAAGGCCAGAATATAGTCTACTGTTTTCCCTCTCCTCCTCTGTCTTGGAACTGCTCCCTCATCCCCAGCACACATGAGAATATTATACACAGGCACAAAGATAAACGGTATGTTATAGAATATAGAGTACACTAGAAATATACTTATACTTTGCAAATAGAAACACTATACAAAAATAAACTTGCACACCTAGACTCACTCGGAATACTTAAAAGCAAGGCTATTTATTAGTCATGGAACCATGGGCAAGTTATTCATTCATTCATTTATTTTAGGCAACCAGGGTGAAGTGACTCGCCCAGAGGCACAATAGCGAGTAAGTGTGTGCGGTCTTGAACTTGGAAAACTGAAGCTTCCCGACTTTGGGCTTGGCACCCTATCACTGCACCACCTGGCTGTCCCCACGGGCAAGTTATTTAATGTTTCTGAAAGCCAGTTACCTGATTTGTAAAATGGGAAGAATCGTATTTCTACCCTATTGGCAAGTCACCAAAGACACAGAATCATGGGTTTTAGAGCCTGAAGGGATGCTATCCCAAGAATTTTTCATTTCATCGATGGAACCCGGGGTCCAGGGAGGCCGAAGTGACCTGCCCAAAGTCGTAGCACAGAAATTCTCTGGGTATCCATACTTGTTTCCACACTCTCTTTCCTCCATCCTCAGGAACATGTAAGGTTGGCAAAGAAGGAGCCTGGGCATGGTGCGAGAGCAAACCACCTGGCAAGTGACCTCCTCATGTGAGTCAGCCAGAGGATTGTCTCATCATCCACAAAATGTTAACAGAGCCAGAGGAAGGCCTAGGTTTGCAGAATCTTCTTTTCAGAAAGCTATAAACCAGGATCATCTCACCAGGGTGGAGGGGTCACAGTCTCTACCAGTACTACCGAGAGCCATAATTGGGGCCAGGCAAGCAGGGTTTTTGCTATAGGAGGCCAACTTTAACATGTATACTCTTTTGTTACTGTTATTAAATGCTTTATTATTATTTAATATTTAACATTCCCCTCATTTATTTGTTTAAGTAACCCTGTTCCAAAAAGGAAACGAGGTTTGTACAGTGCAACCTATCCTTGATAAAGCCACTGTTGCCTCCTTTGTTTCTCTTTCTGTTCTGGATGCTCACCCACCATCTCTTTATTAGTGTATTTCAGGATTTTTACATAACCTCCTCGATTCCCATCCTTGTAATTTTTTTAATTAGGCAAAACTGTGATTATTTCTGTACTTTATGGGAGAGGAAGAGTAATAACACATGTACTGTTTCAACAGATATAAACAAATGGGCTAGTTAGCAAGAATAATTAGTTAAACTAGGGAGCTACCAGGTGGCCCATTGCTGATAAACTACTTATTTCTGTAAGCCCTTACAGTAATGGATTTCCTACTCAACTGATAAAAAAAATGAGAACTGCTTACAAGAAAAGATGAAAAATTGATGGAGAATGTCACAAAGTGCCAACAATACAGGCATCTGGCTAATATTACTGAAAGAGAGAACTTTACAAACAAATTGTCTTAAAAGTTTTTTCAAGCGAAGAAGGAAGCCCAGTATATAAGTTGCAGTGACTACATTGTGATGCAGACTGAATTCCAAACTATAAACCTTATACTGCTCAAATTTATTACCAAATCCTATTGGAAAAGCCAAAGAAAGGGAAAATATTTATAACAGAAGAATATGACCTATGCACAGATCACAGAAATCATGATCTTAACCTCAAAGTTAAAGTGTTAGATAAACCACAAACTAGCACAATCCTTCCTCATTGCCTGGAATTACAGACAAAATATTAGATTAATCACTCACAAACCTAAACAAGGAGAGATAGGTACAAAACATTTTTTTTGGTGAAACTGTAAATTCTTCAAGCTAAATACACCTTGTTTTTGCAAGTGATCCTTTCCTGATATGGAACTGAGGCTCTTCATCCTGGCAGTGGCTGCTCTCCCCTGGACACTCTCCAGCTTATTAATCAACCGATCAATCAGAGTTGTTAAGTATTCTAAGACAGAAGAACTATAAAGGCTGGGTAATTGAGGTTAAGTAACTTGCCCAGGATCATGCAGCTAGGTCTGAGGTCAGATTTGAACCTGGGTCCTCCTGTTTCTGGGGCTGGTTATCCACAGAACCACCTAGCTGCCTCAAACAATATCCTTTTTAAACAAAGGTACCTAGGGTTGAAAATAACACTCTAAGTGGAGGCTACAAATGATGGAAGATAGTAGCACTATCATGTCCCTATTCCTAGAATTCATGCCCTTCCTTATGTAGCTTTCTTGGATGTCCCATCGTGTTGTCCACTCATACAGAGCCTGCTTTCCACTGAGACTCTCTGATCTTTTTCAGAACAAACCATTGTCTATTCAAGTCTCCTCCATCTTATACTTGTCAGGTAGATTTCTTTTGTACCCAAGTCAAGACTTGACATTTATTCCTAATGTCATCTTATTCAATTCAGCCCAGTGCTCTATCTAGCAACTTAAGATTCTTTGGGGTTCTGAGCCTGTCATTTACTGTTTTAGTGAAACCTCTCTAGCTTTGCATATTTATGCATTTGATAAATATACCATCTAAGCCTTTATTTAAATCACTGATAAAAATGAAACAGCAAAAAGCCATGTGCAGATCCCTGTGGTACTCCCCTGAAGACCTCCTGCCAAGATGATCCTAAACCATCAATTGCTCTTTAACCCTGGTCTTCCAACCAGTTCTGGAATCCATCTGAATTGTATTATTATCTAACCCATGTCTCTCCACCTGCTCCACAACCAGTGTCAAAAGCTTTGCTGAAATCTAGGAAATCGGTAACTCAGAACATTCCCCCCATTTATTTGTTTAATAATGTTCCAAAAAGGAAATGAGGTTTGTACAGTGGAACCTATCCTTGATGAAGCCACTGTCGCCTCCTTTGTAATCCCTGTTTCTGTTCTGGATACTCACCAACCATCTCTTTAATTATCCCTTTTCAAATTTTCCCAGGGATTGACATCAAGCCTGCAAGTTCTTTGCTCTTCTCTTTTCTGAGAACTGGGGCTTTTGGGGCCATTGCCCATCTTGGGGTAGCGCCTCCATTCTCCACAAGCTTTCTGCCATCGCTGACAGTGAGTGCCTCAGCCATCACAAAGGAGGGTAATTCTGGAACCAAATTGGACCAGGCATCAGTGAATCCCCGGGGCAGTGAGTGTTCTGTTACTCTCTCTCTCTCCCTACTGATTTGTCCTCTCTCTGTCTGCTGGTCATTTCTACCCTGTCATTTTTGTGGAGGGATCATTGTCTTTTTTTTTTTTTTTAAACCCTTAACTTCTGTGTATTGACTTATAGGTGGAAGAGTGGTAAGGATAGGCAATGGGGGTCAAGTGACTTGCCCAGGGTCACACAGCTGGGAAGTGTCTGAGGCCAGATTGGAACCTAGGACCTCCCGTCTCTAGGCCTGGCTCTCAATCCACTGAGCTACCCAGCTGCCCCCTGGGATCATTGTCTTTTGCGAATAAAACAATCAAAGTAATAATTGAGCAGCCCTGCCCCATCTCCAACTGATGTCAGTCATCTCTGTGACTTCTACCTGAAGTCAAGGTCCTACTCCTCTGGTTCTTTTTTCTCCAATATAACTTAAAAAAGAGATCATCAAAGTAAATCTCTGAGATGGAAATGTTTAGAAAAGAAAAGAAGTAGGTTATTAAGTGATGAGGTATAAAGAGAAGCTTTCTATATGAGAAATAAAAATGGGCAGCATAGTGACTAGATACACAGGAAGCTTAATGGTTAGTTTTAAATGATATAGTATTTTTCTCTCTTTTATTTTTCGTTACAAAGAATAGTTCATGGGGAAGGGGTGGGATGAGGAAGACTATATTTGGAAAATGAAGAGGATGTAAAAACAATAGTTATCAATATGAGTCAAATTATTAGATTTGTCTACATTGATGTTGGGAGTATGATGGTTAAGGAAAGTTCTGTTGACTTCATGGAAACAAATAGGGAGATAGGGAGGAAGTTAAGAGGGAATAAAGGAAGAAAATAAATTTTTGTTAATCACCTACACCGTGCTAAGTGCTTTACAAATATCTCATTTGATCCTCTCTACAACCTTGGGAGGTAGGTGTGTTTTAGGGACAAATATAACAAACAAAATAATGGGCAAATTAAAACTTGATGGTATTAATATAAAAAAAATCCCAAGATAAGAAGATGGTAATTCTTCAGTTATAAGGTCACTCAGACAGTTAAATCTTAAAAAAAGTAATTATAAAATCAAATGTAATGGACTTCTGTACTAGCAGCAATGCAATGACCCAAGACAATTCTGAGGGATTTATGGAAAAGAACGCTACCCACATTCAGAGGAAGAACCACAGGAGAGGAAACACAGAAGAAAAACACACTTGAACACTTGGGTTGATGTGGACATGATTGGGGATGTAGACAGGAAACAATCACACCAATGCAACTATCAATAATATGTAAATAAGTCTAGATTGATGACACATGTTAAAACCAGTGGAAATGCGTGTTGGCTATGGGCAGGGGGAGTCTGAGGGGGTGAGGGAGAAAGTAAAAACATGAATCGTGTAACCATGGAAAATTTTTCTAAAAATAAAAAAAATCCTATTAAAAAAAAAGTAATTATCCAAAGTTGTTCCCTGTTCCATATACTATGCCTTTAGAGTATATAAGCCTATCCTTGATATTATTTTAGGAGGCTAGTTTAAAAGGTCCAAAATTTTTTTTGGACTTGGTTTGTTGTGTCTTTAAAACAGTCTTTATTTATTTTATTTTAAAATATTTTTCCATGTTTACATGATACATTTTCTTTCCTTTCCTTCTCCCCTTCTCCCTTCCAGAGCTGACAAGCAATTCCACTGGGTTATACAAATGTTATCACTTGATAACCTATTTCCACATTATTCTTTTTTGCTATAGAGCAATCTTTTAAAGCCTAAACCCCAAATCATAAACCCATATATATATGTGATAAGTGATGTCATATCTTTTGCTTTTGCTTTTCTACTCCCATAGTTCTTTCTCTTAATGTGGATAGCATTCTTTCCCATAAGTCCTTCAGGAGTGTCCTGGCTTGTTGCATTGCTACTAGTAGCAAAGTCCATTACATTGGATTGTTCCACAATGTTTTACTTTCTGTGTTTAATGTTCTTCTGGTTCTTCTCATTTCACACTGCATCAGTTCACTGAGGTTCTCCCAGTTCATATGGAAAGCCTCCAGATCATTAATCCTTTTAGCACAATAATATTCCATCACCATCATATACCACAATTTGTTCAGCCATTCCCCAATCGAAGGATATCCCCTCATTTTCCAATTTTTTGCCACCGCAAAGAGTGTGACTGAATATTTTTGTACAAATATTTTTCCTTATTATCTCTTTGGGGTATAAACCCAGCAGTGGTATGGTTGGATCAAAGGGTAGGCATTCTTCTAATGTCCATTGCGCATAATTCCAAATTGTGTTCCAGAATGGCTGGATTAATTCACAACTCTACTAGCAATGCATTAATGTCCCAATTTTGCCACAACACCTTGAATATTATTTTCTTTTACTGTCATATTGGCCAATCTACTAGCTGTGAGGTGGTACCTCAGTGTTTAAAACAGTTTTGAAAGAGCACAATTTTACATTCTAATGATTGCTATTGCTATTTATGCCTTACCTAGACATAGTAAAGAAGTCCAGGCAGCCTTGAATAGTATATCAGATGCTTCAACATAGAACTCAGTGTCTACTTTAACAAATATTCTTGTGCAAATTACAAATTTTAAGGCTTGTTATCTCTATGGAATGATATTCATTTAAAATTTTTTTTAATTTAATAGGATTTCCATGTATATTGTGAAGATAGGATTTTTAGCTAATCAAATCAAGAACTCTAAGCACCCCTACTTACTATTAAGTATGAGAGTTAAGTCACTTACTAGAGAAAGCTCACACCTCCAAAAGCCACTGCTCCCCCCTTGGGCAGTGCTAGGCAAAGACTGCCATTGGTTTCTGTGAAGAGGAGGAGTGACAGGAAAAAAGAGCATAAAAAGAAGAGACCAGCATGGTCTAGGGATCACATTCCTTTCCTGGCCTTTGGAGTGAGCGATTCCTGCCTTGGTTTTGGAGGGGACTTTTCCCCTGGCTCCTGCATTGGCTTGCTGGGTGAGTGGTTGAGATTCCTGCCTTGGCTTTGGAGGAGGCTGCATTGGTGGAACTCTGAAGATACCACTGGAACTTTGGGCTGAGGATTACTGGGAAATCCACATGAAGACAGAGTCTTAGGGAAGTCCCTGTCAGGGTTGAGTCTGACTTTAGGGGAGAAAGGCTGGTAGGCTTGTTAGGAATCTGTCTCTTTATCTACATTTACACTTTCACTCTTTCCACCTCTTTATAAATAAAGCTGCTAAAAGTCATTTTGACTTAAGCTCTAATATTTTAAAATCATAGATCACAATATTACTTTATAACTCTCATATTCAACATAAAACCTAAATATCAACTCTTCCCTCCCCTCCCTGCACTACAGAAGGCATATCTGAAAAAAAATTATATATAAATTTTGTCTCGTGTTTCTATTTATCAGTTCTTTCTCTGGAAGGAGACATTTACAAAGCATTCTTCAAATACTAATTCTTTAGCTGTATATAGTTCTTTTGATTCTACCCGTTTCACTCTTCTTATATTTCATATAAGACTACCCAGGTTTTAAAAATAATTTAACCTGTTCATCACTTCTTACAGCACAGTAGTATTCAATCACAATCATTACCACAATTTGTTCAGCCATTCCCCACCTGATGGACATTCCCTTAATTGCCACAAAGAGAGCAGCTATGAATATTTTGGAACATACAGGTTCTTTTCCTTTTTCCTTAATCTCCTTGGGACACAGTCCCAGCAATGGTATTTCTGGCTCTAAAGGTATACAAAATTTTAGAACTCTCTGAAAATAATTCTAAATTGTTCTCCAAAATGATTAGATTTCACCAACAGTGTAGTAGTGTCCTCATTTTTCACATCCCTTCTAACATTATCATTTTGCCCTTTTATCATTTTATTCAATCTGATAGGTGTGATCTATAACCTCAGAACTGTTTTGACATGCATTTCTCTAATTAGTAGTGATTAACAGCATTTTTTTCATATACCTATAATATGGCTTTGATTTCTTCATCCAAAAACTGTTTATATCTTTTGCCCATTTATCAATGGAGCCATTTGTTGAAGGGCTCTTATTCTTATAAATCTGACAAAGTTCTCTATAGAGACCTCTGAGAAACTATCTAAAAAAATTTCCCCCAAATTTTCTGCTTTCCCTCTAATCTTGGTTATCCTAGTTTTATCTGTACAAACCAAATCCCTTTTAATTTAATGTAATCAAGATTACCCATTTCAATCTTACAATGGTCTCCATCTCTTGTTTAATCATAAAATCCTATCCTATCCATAAATCTGATAGGTAATGTGTCCCTGTTCTTCTAATTTGCTTATATCTTCCTTTATGTATAGGTCATGTATTCATTTTGAGCTTATCTTAATGAATGGTATAAGATATTGGTCTATATCCAGTTTCTGCTAAACTGCTTTCCAATTGTCCGAGCAATTTTTACTGACTATATATGATGAGTTCTTATCACAAAAACTCGAATGTATACTTTTTTGTCAAATACAAGGTAACTATAATCTTTTACTACTGTTTGCTGTAAGATCTACCTTTTTATTTTTTAGCCAGTATCAGATAGTTTTAACAATTACTGCTTTACAATACAGTTTAAAATCTGGTATTGCTAGACCTCCCTCCTTTACATTTTTTTCATTAATTCCTTTGATATTCTTGATCTTTTGTTCTTCCAAATGAATTTTGTTATTATTTTTTCAAGCTCAATAAAATAAATTTTTGGTAATTAAAATTGGGATGGCTTTGAATAAGTAGGTCAGTTTAAGTAAGATTGTCATTTTAATTATATTGGCTCTGCCCATCCATGAACATTTAATATTTCTTCAATTACTTAAATCTGACTTTATTTGTGGAAAGTGTTTTATAATTATGTTTGTGTAGTTCCTAGGTTTGTTTAGACAGGTATACTCCCAGGTCTTTTATTGTCTGTGTTTATTTTAAGTGGAGTATCTCTTTCTATTTCTTCTTGCAGTTATGCGAGATATTATTAGTGGTATATAAAAATGCTATTGATATTTATGTGGGTTTATTTTATATCCTGCTACTTTGCTAAAATTATTGATAGTTTCAAATAACTTTTTAGTCGAATCTCTAGGATTTTCCACATATACCATTATACTTTCTGTAAGAGATAGTTTTATTATCTCTGCCTATTCTGATTCCTTTGATTTCTTTTTCTTCTCCTATTGCTAGCATTTCTATCATTTTAGCATTTCGTTATCTTTTAAGAAAAACTCCATTTATAACTACTCTTTCCAGCATTTTGAACAATAACATTGCTGTTGTATTTTGTCAAAGGTTTTTCCTGCATCTATTGATATAATCATGTGATTTTTGTTACTTTTGTTATGAATATAATCAATTATGTCGATAGTAAACCATTCCTTCATTCCTGGCATATTTCCTGTTTGGTCACAATACATAATCTTTGTAATATATTGTTGTAATCTCCTAGCTAGTATTTTATTTAGGATTTTTGCATCCGTATTAATTAATGAAACTGATAATTTTCTTTGTTTTTGCTCTTCCTCATTTAGGTTTCAGTACCGTATTTGTTTCATAAAAGGAGGTTGGCAGAACAACTTCTTTATTTATTATTTCAAATATTTTATTTAATCTTGGAATTAGTTGATCTTTCAATGTTTGGTAGAATTCACTTCTGATACTTTTTTTTTTAAGGAAGTTCATTTGTGGGCTGTTCAATTTCTTTTCCTAAAGTAGGCCTATTTAAATATTCTACTTCCTCCTTCCATTTTAATTACATTGTTAAATTTGTTGGCATATAAATGGGCAAAATAACTCCTAATGATTGCTTTAATTTTCATCCTCATTGGTGATACATTCATCCTTTTCATCTTTAACACTAGTGATTTGGTTTTCTTTTCTCTTTTTTTAAAAATCCTATTAACCAATGGTTTATCTAGTTTGTTGATTTTTTCATAAAACTCCTAGTATTATTTATTAATTCATTGATTCTCTTACTTATGGAATGATACTCTTAGCCAAAATGGGGAAAACAAAACCAAAAACAAGCCAAAAGTTTGCAACATATAAAATGTATCAATGGAGGTTGATGCTGGACTAAAAATTGCTTTTATGGCTAAAAAAACCTGAGAATAGCTAGGATAGGATAGATAGGAAAATAGCTAGATTTCAAATCAGAAAGACTTGAGGTCAGTTCTGGCTTCAGACATTGTGGCTCTGGGCAAGTCATTCAACCTTTGTCTCTTTTTCCTCAAACATAAAATGGGAATAATAATAGCACCTACCTTGACATGTTGACTTGTGAGGATCAAATGAAATATTTATTGTAAAGGGCTTAGGACAGTGCTTGGCATATAGCAGGCATTATATAAATGCTAACTATTATTGTTGTTATTGTTATCGACAGAAGGCACAGAGGATTATTCAGAATTCCTTATTAATCAGAAACAGAAAGTCAAATGACCAAATTTCTATGAGTCACAAGATGAAAGATGTAATCTTCAGCTGAATAGTTGTATAAGGCTAACATGAAAATACAATTTGTTTTCAACTAGACTGGATCTATAACAAATGATGGTTCTGCTGATTTTAAGTTTCTTTTTAGAAGCAATTTTTTTCAATGAATTTGACATATTTACAGGGTAAAGCAGTATAGCTGGCCAAAAAAAGGGAAAGCAGAGGTTTAAATGCCCCATTAGATATAGAAAACTTTAAACATCAAGCTCTTTCAAGTGTCCTGATACAGAGAGACTCAGCAGCACATCAGACCAACTTAAAATGATACCTAGATTTGGACTTATGGAATCTGATCCAGACCTAAAAACAAAATGAAGCTATTTTTAACTTCACCCTTAACAGCAGCATCATGTGAAAGATCTTTCAATAACCTGAAATTAATAAAAAACATATTTAAGGTCTCTTGCTCAAGAAAAATGAATCCAATATAGTCATGCTCTCCATTCAAAAACAAATTACAGACAAAATCCATTTTGACCAAGTCATAGCTAGTTGTGTTACAAGAGTTCACTTGGAAGAAAAGCAGAGTGTATTCTCTCTCTGCCTCTCTCTCTGTCTCTTTCAAGTCATTTGCCCTGAGTCAAATAACTAGGAAGTGTCTGAGGCCAGATTTGAACTCAGGATACATTTTTAGTCAATATCGACAAGCATTTATTAAGCACCTCTTACTATGTGCTAGGCACTGGATTAGGTACTGGGGATACTAAGACAAGAATGAGGCAGTGTCGCTACCTTTGAGGAAGATATGACATGCTTACAGATAAGTGCATGCAGGATAGAGTTGAGATAAGTAGTGGTTGGGAGGCTGGACACTAACAACTCGGAATGAGGGAATGAGAAAAGACTTCCTGAAGGAGGTGTCACTTGTGCTGAGGCTGAGCTGGAGGCTTCAAGAAGTCAAGAAGAAAGCAGTTGAGTGAAAGAATGGCACAGAGTTAAAAGACAGGATGTCCCGTAGAGGCAGCAGTAAGCAGGTCAGGTTAGCTGGAATAGAGTGTGTGAGGATGAAGAGTATATAATGACCATGGAAGAGATAGGCTGGAGCCAGATTATAAAGAATTTTAAATGTCAAACAGAAGCAACTGAATTTTCATGGGGAAGCCTTGAGCAGGGGAGTATCATGATTAGATCTGTACTTTACAAATATCAATTTGCTACCTGTCTGAAGAATGGATTTGGGAGAGGAGACTAGATTCAGGGAGACCAATAGTCCAGCAGAGAGATAATAAAGGCTCAATTTTGGCATGTATATAAAGAAAGGGATAGATACAAGAGGTGCTGAGGAGGTAGAATCTATCAGACTTGGTAAATGATTGGCTATGGAGATGAGAGACTGAAGAGTCAAGGAAGAATTAATCCTGGGTTGTAAAACTGGGTGAGAGGAAAATAATGGTACCTTCTACAGAAATATGAAGTTAGGATGGGAAGGTTTAGGGGAACAAATACTGAGTTTTGGACACGTAGAGTTTGAGAAGTCTTGGAGATATGGTTACGGAGTTAATGAAGTCATTCGAAGAGAAATATAGTGAAAAAAAGGAGGGAGCCTAGGCTAAAACTCAAAGGCATATCCATCCATAGGGAACATGGATAATATTCCTGCAAAGGAAACCAAGAAGAAATGGCCTGACAAGTAGTAAAAGAACCATAGTAGAGAAGTGTTACAAAAATCCAGAGAAGAGAAAGTATTCAGAAGGAGAGGATGGTCCGTAGGGTCAAATAACTGCAGAGAAGTCAAGAAATATGAGGACAAAAAAAAGACCACTAGATCTAACAATAAAGTGAGAGAGAGACATTTCAGTGGAATGGGGGAATGAGGGAAGAAGCCAGATTTTAGATGGTTGAGAAATAAGTGGAAAATAAAAAAGTGGAGGCAGAGTACAAAAAGCTTTCCAACCCCCCACCACCCAGAACTATGACTGTGAAAAGTTAGAAAGATGTAGGACTATAGCTTTTAGGGGATCGTTGAGTCAAATAAAGGTAGTCTGGTTGTTTTGTTTTTTTTAATGTTGGGAGAACTAGGGTATGTTTTGATACAGCAGAAAAGGAACAAGCAAATACAGAGAAATTGAAAATGAGGGAAAGAAAGGAATCAAAAGGGCAGGTTCCTACAAATGGCAGGGCATACAATCAAGGGGGAAAGTAGAAGGGGTTAGTATTGGCAAGAAGAAGGGTGATTTTCAACTATGGAATTAGAGATGGGAGGAAACTATTGATAGATGAACTCTTTTTTTCCCCCTCAGGGTAAAAAGGCTGAGAGGGAAAGGGTAGTGGCAGTGGTGGTATAATTATTTGAGAGAAAAGAAGGTCTGGTCTATAATAGCATTGTGTGTAGTGCAATAGATCAGGGGAAGTATAAAAGGAATGATGTAGCATTGATGAACAGTTGAGACTGGATAACATTTTTGCAGTGGAACTAGTCAATAATTTTTTTCTATGCATTTTGATAATTTTCTAATTGCTTGTAATGTTTTATAGGCAGGCAATAAACAAACAACAAAACTAATGCTTGAACACAACTTGGAGATAGAGACTGAGGAAAAGAAATTTTAGAAATGGCTTTTCTATTTTTTTTCTTAAATATTATGGCACTTTGTTTAGTCGGACTGCCTTGTAATTTGGTGTCAACAGTTATGATTATCTTGTTAGGATACAAGTTGTCTTTTTGTTTCTTATGTAATAAATTTAATATTGTACACGTGTGAAGAAAAGTTAAACATGTAACTTCACATGTAACATTCTAAGTTTATTTTCATTCCTTTTTCACATGATGAGTTACAAAGTTGATTTGAGGGCATGGTTTGTATTGCTTGCCCCTGGTGCTGAAATTCCTACTTAGGGCTTTGGGAGAATCCACATGGATGAGATCACAGATTCTTCAAAGTATAAAATATTTTTACTGCCTACCTTACAAGGGTTTTTTTTGTGAAGATCAAATGGGATGTATCTGAAGTATGTAAACCTTAAGTGCTCTATAAATGTGAACTATTATCTTTATTACAGCTCCTTGAATATTTACTGCCTTCTGCTTGGTGTCACTGTTACCTGTATATTAAATTGGAGCCTTACGCCTCACCCTCCTAGCACTGGCCTAAGCTCTCTGATAGCAAGTGCCTTCAGGATCCCTTTATATTATTTGTCTTTGCCTCCCCTTTAATAGCTTACACATATGAGGTCCTCGACAAATATTTCTCAAACTGAATATGAAATATATACTTACACATGTGATGTATTTACATACTACATTCACATACTCAGTCATACTGAACCAAGAGATCATTCCCTTAATCCCAAAGATGGCACAAAGAAGAAGAATAATACCGGTAGCTAGCATTTGCACAGCACCTACTCTGTGCCAGGTGCTAGGTAAGTAGATATTATTATCGCATTTGATAGGGAAGCAATGGGCAAATTGCTTCAAAAGAAGTCATGGTGGGGAAGGGGAGCAGCTAAATGGCTCAGTAGATAGAGAGCCAGGTCTAGAGACAGAAGGTCCTGGGTTCAAATCTGACCTCTGGATGCTTCTTAACTGTACAACCCTGGGCAAGTGGCTTAACCCCAGTTGTTTAACTCTTACTGCTCTATTGCCTTGGAACCAATACTCACTATCAGTTCTTTTTTTTTATTGTCATGCAAAACACACTTCTGTATTGGTCACTGTCATAAGAACACATTCTTATATAACCAAAAACCCTAAAATAAAACCATAAAAATGTGAAAAATGACTCCAACAGTTCTTTCTCTGGAGGTGGATAGCATTCCCCATCATAAGGCTTTCAGGATTGTCCCAGATCATTGAAGTGCTGAGAGAAGCCAACTTTTCTCAGTTGATCATTGTACATTATTGCTATTGCTGTGTACAATGTTCTCCCAGTTCTGCTTATTTCACCCCTTATCTGTTCCTGCAGATCTTTCCAGCTTTTTCTAAAATTGTCTTGCTTATCTTTTCTTATAGCACAGTCGTTTTCCATCACCAACATAGAACACAATTTGTTGAGCCATTCCCCAATGGATGGACATCTATCTCCTCAATGTCTAATTCTTTGCCACAACAAAAGGAACTGCTAGAAATGTTTTTGTACAAGTAGGTCCTTCCCCTCCTTTTTTAAATTATCTCTTTGGGATACAGACCCAAGAGTGGTTTTATGACTCAGTTATCGATTCAAAGACAGAAGGTAAAGGTTTAAAAAAAAAAATCACCCAGCGGCGAGAGGCTACAAATACTAAGCCTCTGCCTGGGCACCTGGATGTGTGAAGGCGGACTGAACAGAGTGGGGAGCTGCTCTGCCCCCTTCCTTTGCCCCACTCCCCAGGAGGCTCCATCTGTCTCCTGCCTGTAGGCTGCCACTGCCACTGCCGCTGCTGACCAGCCTTCCCTGTCCTATTCCCCAGCTGGCCTCAGCCTCTGGCCCAACTCGCCTTCCCCCCCAGGAACACCCACGCTCCCTGGCAAAGCAAGCTCGGCCAGCCAGCCCGTGGGAGGGTGGGGTGAAGCAGAGCTGGAGAGTGGGCCAAGGACCTGGGTGGGGCCTGGCCTCAATCTCTCTGGAAGCCTCCCTGAGTTCATCTGGCATGCTCATTGTGAGTAATCGGGGCCCTGTAATTACAATCTGCCCCGTCAATGTTTGTGCTGAAGCTGGCTCCTTTTCATTTCCTGTCCTAAATTACTGACCGTGGAGGCAAGAAAGGAGTTAAATGGCAGCTCTGGGCCCGTGGGGGTGGGGGTACGGAGGGGAGCGGCTCCCTCAATACGGAGTGTTCAAAGATCAAAGGTCCGTGGGCACGCGTCCTGACTGTGTAGGGCCCAGAGCTCGAACCCAGCCTCACACAGGATGACTGCGGGCTCTGTGCACACAGAGGCACTGACACCATCACAGGGAGATCATGCATGGACCAGTTAGTTACAAGGATGCAGCCTCCGCACACTGACCACCTACATCCAGAAACTGCTGATGTTGCTGGTTCCCCTCCTAAGACCCTCCCCCTCCTCCCCTGGCCAAAGAGCTGGACCTTCCCCACAGGAGGTTTTGTCCTGCAGAAGCCAAGAGGGAGCTGGGTTGTGGATTCCCGGTAGGATGGTGATCAGAGGAGTATCTAGGCTGAGGTTGCAGAACTCTGGCAGCCAGGCGTCCTGGTGTGTACTTCCTCTTTCAGCAGTCCCCAAGGCCCAAATGCAAAAATCTAAGTCATGAGCCTGGCGATCCTGCCCTGACTGTGGCCCATCCGGGGCTAGGATGCTGCCCTGGGTGCTGCACCCACGGCACCTGAGAATCGATACAGAGGATCACACTGATGTGAAGGAGCTGTAGCTGCTTCTTGCTCCGTTCCAGCTGAAGTGGGAGCCATCCCCTCTAGCCAGGGCCTCTGGCAGGCCCCAGGAACAGGGCTCTGGTCTCTTGTCCTCAGTCTTCCCGGAGAGGTCCTAGTTCACTCCCCAGCCCCAACCCGCTCCAATTTGCCCAATACTGACCACCTTTGGAGCAGGCAGCAAAGAGAACATTAGGACCGCAGGGTCCCTGAATCCTGCTCTACCTTTATTTTTCTTTCTAACACTTGAAAGGGTAGAGAGGGGCCCCTCTCCAATCCATCGCCCCACAGCTGCTAAAGTGATATTCCAGAAGCAGAGAGCCTAGTCCTCAGCGGCTCCCCATTACTTCTAGAATCAAACCCAAACTTCTCTTCTGAAAAAAATCTGGCCCCAATCTAATCTTTCTAATGAGCTTATTGTCCAAGGTGTCCCCAAAGTTTAAGCGCAGTTTTAAGCTGCATTAAGAATTTTCACATGGAAACAGCCTGTATCATATTCTTCTTCGTGTGCTCTAAGGTCTAGCCAAGTCACTGCTCTTGCCATTCCTCATTCATGACATATCATCTTCAAAGGCCTTTGCACAGGCCATCCTCCAGCCTTTCTGGATGCCCCCAACCCCTAAGGATGGGTGCGCTGCACATCATCCTAGCTGCATCCCTGCCTGGAATTGGGCTGGAGAGGCCTCATTTCAACAGGGAACAAAATGGGGACGGAGGCAATGATGCCGAGGATGCAGAGAGGAGCTCGGTAAATCAGCTTTGCCGAGCTGGGGTTGGGGATGGGGCGCAGCCCATGGGTACACATTTCCCAGCCATGGGACAGTTTGATGGGCAGGGGAGGCATCAAAGAGAGGCAGGGTAGAGTCTCTGGCCCACGTGTCTGCTTCTTACCACCCAGAACTCTTCTGAATCAGCTGGGCATGGACAATGAGAGCCCTTTCATCTCTTAAACCTGTGGAATCTAGGGTCCGAGGCATACATTCCAACAGACAACAAGAGGAGGGACCCAGCTCTGCCAACCAGTCTGGCACCTGTTCCAGCACACTGACTAAGGCACTGGGGGCAAGAGGGCAGGAAGTTGTGAAGGGCAAAGCCTTCTCCTCCAACTGGTCAGGCCAGTCCAATCCCCCCTCACCCCATACACACACACACACACACACACACACACACACACACACACACTCATAGACATGAGTGCCCAGGCAGCTACATCAGAAAGAAATATCCCCACCCAGGTCCCAGCATGGGCCTGGAAATGGGGCCATGGAATCTGCCCCAAGGGTTAGGCAAACAGGTTGTAGCATCAGGCCTTGCCCCTCCAGGCCTGGCAAAGGGAGGCATTCCATACTCTAAAGTTTAGGGCCCAGACTACAGGTCCCAGGCTCTAGAGCTCAGAGCCCAACCTGCAGGGCAGGACGACAGTGAATTTCCAAGCTTCATCTGCCCAAGGTGGGTCAGTGGAAGCATAGTTCTTTCACAAGTCAGAGCTGTGCACCTGCTCTACTTAAATCAAGATGAAAGTTGGTGGGAGTAAAGTAGGCAGTTCAGCCTTGCCCTCCCTAAAAAGCCCTAGTGATAGTGTGATGCAGGAGCACTTGAAGACAGATCAAACCCACCATTCAGTTGTTTTTGATTGTTTTCAACTCTTCTTGATCCCATTCAGGGTTTTCTTAGCAAATCACTGGAGTGGTTTGCCATTTCCTTCTTCAGCTTATTTTACAGATGAGAAAACTGAGCAGAGTTAAGTGACATGCCCAAGGTCAAATAGCTAGTAAGCATCTAAGGTCACATATGAACTCAGGAAGATGAATGTCTCCCTATCTTCAGGCATGGCATTCTATCTACCTAGCTGCCCCATTTGATCCAAGTTTGAATTCCAGCTCTGTTAACTGAGCTCTAAATATCCAACCCTTCATTTCCATAGTGGTCCCATAGAACATTTGAGTTGGAATGGCTTTAGTCCAAATCTTTCATTTGAAAGGAAGAAAGTAAAGAATAGAGACAGCTTCCTGATCTGTAAAATGAGGTCATTGGGTTAGATAAATTTTAAGGTTCCTTTTAATTCTAAAATACTATTATCTTTCTCCTCTCTCCTGTTTCACAAGCTTCCCCTTCCCAACCCTACCTCCACCCACATAGTTAAGGTCAACATTTTTAAGATGCCACCTGAAGGCTCAGGCTATGTCCAGTGCAGGGATGCTCTGTCAGAAGACTTTGCCTGATAATTACACCTCACATTTACAGGCTGCTTTGTGGTTTACAAAGTTCTTTTTTTCCTAACAACTTGATGGGATATTGGGCAACTACCGAGAGAAAAGTAAAGAGATTTACCCAAGGTTATGGAGTTAATAAGTGTCAGAGCCAAAAATCAAAGCCAGGTCTTCTAAACCCAAGCCTAGAACTCTTGATACCACACACCAAGTTGACTCTTACTCTATGATTGGCCAAGGAATGAATTCCATTGGCTGTTGTTGTTCATCCTTTGTTTTCCAAGATGGCCAATGCCAATCACAAAGTGATATCTTGACTTGTGCATGAACTGGATTTAAGTGAGGCAGAGTTGCACAAAGCCATCAACCTCACTCTCTCTTCCAGAGTCACTGAGTCACTGAAGTCCAGTGGCAAGACAAAAGTCAGGGCAGCTGGCAATTGCTCTGGATGCAATGGATGACCTTGGTGTCTTCGATGTCTGATCAAGATCTAAGCACTCCATAGTATCTACTTCAGCTGCTTTGGTGGCCCTTGGAACTAACTCTTCTTATCTGCCCATTCTATCAGGGGAAGGCTTCACATGTTTAGGGTAGACAGTCCCCTACCTTACCTAAGGGATTACGGCCCATCGGTTCCCCTCAACCTGGTTTGTGGCCCACTGCTCACCCCTAAGCTGGTTTAGCCCATCTGCTGAGATTGTTTGTTTTTTTAAACCCTTAACTTCTGTGTATTGGCTCTTAGGTAGAAGAGTGGTAAGGGTGGGCAATGGGGGTCAAGTGACTTGCCCAGGGAAGTGTCTGAGGCCGGATTTGAAGCTAGGACCTCCTGTCTCTAGGCCTGACTCTCAATCCACTGAGCTACCCGGCTGCCCCTGCTGAGACTGTTTTACTGGGGTATGGGCACCATACATGCTATAGCTTCTCGGAACTATAAGTGAGAGTTGAGTGAAAGGTGGACACCAAAGGTAGATGAGCAGCTTTGAAAAGGACTCAGCAACTCTCATACCAGAGGTGCTAGTCCTCCTTGAATACCCATACACCCCATTCCAGAAATGTGTACATCTGATATGGGTGGCAGGATGGAAATCCCATTATACTTGTGAAAGCAAGAGGCTAGAAGAAGAATGAAGTTGGGTTGATAGGAGTGGAAGTAGGATTGGAGGGGCTATGCAGACAGGGATCTTGGATCAGGTAACCTCTGGAATGAAGTACTAAGAGCCCAGGGGTGAAAATGGAGGAAAAACTAGTGTCTATGAAGAGTCATGAGGACAGGTAAGGTGAGAAGAGCCTACAGTAAGTAGGTCTGACAGGTTATGCTAAATACCTTGGCCCCAGGATTATTATTATTATTACTTCTACTACTAACTTAGTGTAATGCTTACCATTGACAAAGCATCTTTCTCACAATAACATTGTGAGGTAGGTTGCACAAGTATTATTACTCTCATTCTTCTTCATCTACAGACGAAAGTCCACAAAATAAAGTGACTTGCCCAGTGTCACAAGGCAGTCAGAACCCGGGCTGAAACAGAGTCTATTTGATTCTTAATCCAGGGCTCCTTGGACTATACCACATAGTATTATTTCCAGGCTGCCTATCTGGGATTAATTTAAACAACAAAAAAGCCCTTTTAAATCTCCAGAGTGTTTGCTGACCTGCATTCCAGTCCCTCTGGGGGAAGTAAGGGGGAGGTGGGGGGAAAGCATTGGTTTAAGCACAGAACTCCTTCCACACATCTGCAGAGAAAGGTGAAGAGTAAGCTTCCTGGGAAGGAGGTCTTACCAGTGATGTCTGTTTTCAAGGTGTGTTTGTATGGGGAATTCCAGGTTATAAAGACCCCAGTTCTGTTTTACTTCTAGGTTTCCTTGGTGGTTTCCAAACTAACTCTACTTCCCAGGGCTAAGAGTTAGTGATTCAAAGCTCCAGGGAGGAGACAGAAAGGAAGGGGGCAGAAATGATACATATTCCTGGAATCCTTGGGGCTGGGGAATTTCTGGACCGATCTGAGCCCCTTGGGGCTTCTAATAAATGGAGGGACTGGCTTCATCCTATAGTAAGGCTTCCAACAAGATCCCCAAGAACCCCCTTGAATATGGCAGACTAAACTCTTTCCCGCATCTCATCAGCTTCTAATTCCAACTTTACCACTAAATATTGTGCAAATCACTTTGGCAATTGGCAGTTTCCCTATCTATAAAACAGGGGGAAACAATCATCAGCCCTTTGAATCACAGAGCTCTATAGGGCCCTGGGGATACCCTAATTCAATCCCTCCTTTGAAGGATGAAGGAAACTGAGTTCCAGAGAGAGGGACTGCCTTGCTAAGAGTCAAGGGAATCCGTAGCAGGGCAAAAGGTGTAATGTTTTGCCCCAATTTACCTCACCCGGCCAGTGTGAGGGTAAAACCTCAAAACATGTGGAAGCATTTTGGGGGAAGAAGTCGAATGCCCTCCTGAATGCAGGCGCTTAAGACCATTAGCGTCCGGCCTTCTCTCCCTCAGTTTTCCCTGGGCCAAGCAGGGCAAAGAAAAATGCCTGTTTCCCTCTGGCTCTAGCCCTGGGCAGGCAGGCGGGTCGGTGCTGGAGAAACGCGAGAAGAAAAAAAAGCAGTCAGGTCTGCCTGCGCCCACCCTCTTCCCTCAGGTACCTCAATCTGCTATTCAATCCACAGGGATGAAGAGAGCAGGCAATTCTCTCCCCGCCTTCTCCTTTCCTTCGGCCAATGGGAAGCCTGACCAACGCAGAGGCTCCGCCCTCTCCATTCTTAAGGCCTCAATCAGCCCCTTTCAGCACCCACTGAGCCCGAGTCCGGGGGGCGGGGAGACGGAAGACTAGGCTCCGGGGCCTCAGCAGCTCAGCTCCGGAGCCCCGCTCCCTGGCCCGCGGCGGGGATGGACTGAAGCGCCGCCAGCCAGCCCGCCCGCCTGCCTGCGATCTCCCGCCCCTCCTCCAGCCCGGGGCCCCGAAGCAGCCGCAGCCAGCAGAGGCCCCCCCCTCCCCTCCATCCTGCCTTCGGCCGTCTGCGCCGGTGAGTGCAAACCCCTCAGAGGGGGTCGGGGACTGCCCGGGTGACTCCATGTCGGGCTCCTCTCCCGCCCGGCTTCGGAGTCAGCCTGGGGCGGCCGAGGAGGGGAGGGGAGTGGAAAATCTTGCTGACACAGCCCGCGGACTGGGCAGACTCCAAGAAACTGGAGATTTATCCACAAACAGGATAAATTACATACGCAGGCACGCGCGCGCGCGCACACACACACACACACACACACACACCTGGACACTCCAGCACCTCTGACAACAAACTTAGAGAGGTTATGCAAAACTGTATTTTTATGCACACCTGGACTTACACACACACTCTCACTCTCTCTCTGACTCCAGACCGGGTCTATAGTCTTCTAGACCGCCTCACTGCTTTAGAAACTTAATAGCTCCCCACAGGTCACTGACCGCCTCACCCCGCCAGAGCTCCTGTCTGTCCCAAGGCTGTGCATGTGTGTACTGTGTATATACAGCACACACGTAGGCAGACAAAATAAACACCCCCAGCTCCCTCCCACCAACTGTTCCCGTAGGCTTCCACCAGTTTTATGAATTAAAGTCCGCTCAGTTGGCCAGGAAGTGCTTGTCTCCCTTTAGTCCTCCCATCTAGGTTCCTAGTGTGTGTGAGATTCGGGTGTGTGTTGAGGGGAAAGGGGGACTGCCCCTCTTTCTTGGGGCTCAGTCCATAACAACTTCGGTAATGAGGGCAGTGCCTTTTATTATTCAGCTAAGTTGATGGATCCCCAGAGTGGCCATTCTCGCCTTCAGTCCCCAATCCTGGTCCCTATTTCAGCAGTGTGGGGCTGGATCTGTGGATGGCCTTGACCTTAGCTAAGACACTCCTTTTAGCAGCACTGCCTCCTCCCTTGGGGCTCACCAAATGGTCTAGAGCTTGTAAACCTGGATTGGTACTGGGGAGTGGTCAAAAAACAGGGACACTGAGAAACTGTGCTCCACTCCCACCCTTCGTCTTCTGAAAAGGCTGAGCCTCAGGGGTCTCTGAGAAGTATAATAATTCCAGGTCTCAAACTTAATGATCCGGTGCCAGGTCTCCTTATCACTTGTTCCCATCAGAGTCACCCCTGAAACCCTGATAAGATCCAATTGCCTTGGCCACTGCTAAATGGCCCCAATAGCTTCAACAGGGAAGTAGCAGCATTTCCAAACCAGGAACTATGTACCTTTCTTTCCAATTATTAATGGTTATAACTTTGGGAGTCATTCAACAGTCTACAACAGCAGAGGCTCTGGGTCCAGCAGTTCCAATAGGATGAAGCATTAATATTCTTGTTGCCATTCCTGGGGTCCAGATTTGGGGCAATGGAAAACAGAGATCCATAGCTCCCTCCCTACCCTGATGCTGAAAGGCGATTTTTATGGTGTCTTGAGAGAGAATACTGTTCTAGAATTTGGAATTCCAGGGTTCTAGTCTAAGATCAGCAACTAGCTTGGTGATTTTTAGGTGAGTCACTCTACATTTAGGAAACTTTTTTCTTCTGTAAAAATGAGGGAGTTGAACTTAGTGATCTTTTAGGTATTTTCTGACTTTAACATTCTCTTTTCTATGAGGTACTGTAGGCTTCAAGAGGGTGGCCAAGCAACAGTAAATAGGAGTGCACAGGGGATGAGAGCAAGGAGTTCTTGTGAGAACAGAGACACAAAAAGATGCTCTTCCCTGAGAACTCGGTGCCTGATGGAGGAGTAACATTACAACAGGCAAGAAGTAATAAGAAGTGGCCTGTATTGGCCCCTAGAACTCAGGTACCCTGGTTTTAAAAAGAGTGGTGATGCTGGAAGTAATTCTAGCCAAAACTGAATGCTATGCTAAGAGTTGAGATATTTTGAGGTACTAGCTGGGGGAGGTGAGAATAAGAGATAGTAGCAGAGGTTCTGGTTGACCAGGGACAGGGAAACAGCCCCCATTCTCCTGGCTCGTTTATTTTCTTCTCCTTTTGTCGAGTTAGACCCTGGAGATTCTGTAAACAGAGTGTCAGAGGCAGGAAGAGGGTTCTGTTAATAAGCAGCCCGGCTGGACTCCCTCCAGAGTATTATCTGGCTCAGAGGGCCTGGGAGGGAGGGAAGGAAAGAGGGTTGTGGGTGCATGTATGTGCCAGGCTGTGAGCATGGGGGCCTGGAATGTGTGGGGCTAGGGAGCTGAAGCACTAGCCAGACAGGGTAATTTGGCTGGGCCTGATGTCTTTGGCCCATCACCTGAGTACAGCCTAAGATAAAAGGCCAGGTACTTGTGGGGTTCGAAGTGGCAGAGAAGAACCCCTGACCTGGAAGAGTAGCTAGAGCTTATAAGTATACTGGTGGGGAAGAAAGATCCTCTAATATTTGCCATGTGACTCCTGAAAGAGGAGGTATAGGATGGATAAGAGGATTTATTATTGAAAGAAACCTTGGAAGTTTCTTCATGTAATCCAGCTGGATGAGATCATCTAGACCTCATTTTTTTACAGATAAAGAAACTGAGACCTAAAGAGCTTAGGCAATTTGCCCAAGTCAGAAAAGTGTAATGGCCGTGAGTGGTAGTAACCCCTGGTGATCTCTGGAACAAGATTCCTGAGCTAGGGAGTAGGTACATAGAGGGCTGAGGGGGCTTAGGGCCAAGGGTACACCAGGACCTCAGGGCTTAGAAGGACAAGTCTCGGATTGGTCCTTGTAAGAGGGCCATGGCTTACTTCCTTCTTGCCAGAGTAGCTAGCTCTTGAGCTCCCTCAAAGGGAAGCAGTGTGGGGTGGTAGAAGGAGCTCTGGATGACCTGAATTCAAATCCCAGCTCTGTTGCTTATTAGCTGTAGGACAAGTTCAGGGCAAGTCCCTGAACCTCTCTGGGCCTCAATTTTCTCTTCTGTAAAATGAGGGTCTTGAAATAGTCTCTCAATGCTGAGAACAAGAAAGGTGACCCATAGAATCTGAAATGGAAAGGTGTCCAACTCATACTTAGGAAGAAACCCCTCTACAACTCTGATGAATGGTTGTCATCCAGCCTTTACTTGAAGACCTCTAGTGATGAGGAACTCACTACCTTCAAAGGGAGCTTATTCTATTTCTTTTGATAGCCTTAAATATTGCTTCTCTTTGCATTAAATCAAGACCAGTCTTGTTATTATTGGTAATATGCAGCAGCTTAATTTTGACCCCCAAGTGATTATAGTTTTTATTCACTCTTTTATGCCTAGGTTTTGTTTTGTTTTTTAAAACCCTTACTTTCTGTCCTAGTAACAACTCTAAGTTAGAAGAGTAAAGGCAAATGGGGATAAGTGACTTGGCCGAAGGGTCACACAGCTAGGAAGTGTCTATGGTCACATTCGAAACCCAGACTTCTGACCTGTTGTCCTATCTGATTCACCTAGCTGCCCCTTCATCCCTAGGTT
The DNA here is from genome assembly GCF_016433145.1 of Gracilinanus agilis. Classification (NCBI taxonomy): domain Eukaryota; kingdom Metazoa; phylum Chordata; class Mammalia; order Didelphimorphia; family Didelphidae; genus Gracilinanus; species Gracilinanus agilis. The sequence goes on from NC_058130.1 coordinate 145,856,218, forward strand.
CTTGACTGTGTCCACCTACTTAGGCTCCTTAAAGAGAAATTTCCCTGGCCCCAAGAACGGCAGGGAGTAGGGATCTGAAGGGCCTAGTAAGAATTTTACTCTTAGAGAGCATTTTGCTATTTGAGAGGAATGGCTATAAGGGGAGAAGCTGTGCCCCTTTCTTTGAGCCCAGCAGCCAAGCCCTAGGAGATAGGAATGAAAGAGTACCCTACCCCCATGTTGGGCAAAGATACCCAGGGAAAGAAGTTCTTCTTGGGCACTGGGATTGATAGTTTTAGCCCCTTGGCCATTTTCTGACCAGTGGCCCCCTTGTAAGTGCTCTTCACATCCTTCGGAGCTTAAGTCCTGCTGGGCTACCCTCAGCAACCCCTCACCCTGCACTCTGGGAGCATAACTCCTGCCTCTCAGGGCTGGGGAGCCGGAGGGGTGGTGCTGCCAAGAAAACCCGCTCCCCTCATCACATAGGAATTCGAATGAGTTTCTGGAGAAAGGGGGCGGCTGTGTTTATGTGCGTGTGTCTGGAGGAGGGAGCGTGGCCTAGTGGGTGTGCTTGGGCGCGTGGGCCTGTGTCTGGGGTGCACGTGACTGCCCAAGAGTGCATCTGGGGGGGTGGGGGGAGTGTGTTGGGGGAGGCTTGAGGAAAAGGCAGAGGGAGGAGCTCCAAAGCTCAGCCCTCCTTCCTTTTATCAGCTTCCACATTCCTGAGACAGCCGGATTGCTTTTCCTCTAAGTAGGCCTGGCCAAGGAGTTTTCCTCATTCCAGGCACCTGGGGTGGGCGAGAGGCCCCGTGGCAGCTCCTCTGGCTACAGGAACCCCAGTCTGGGAGGGGGAACTCTGGAGAGTGGGGCAGAGAGGATCAAGAGTCAACATGGGGTGTTGGCCCAGGTGGAGGGGGGGGGGTACCTCCTAGCAGACTGTTCCCAAGGGAATGCAATAAGTCAGAGGCATTCCTTTGAGGCTTCCCTAGAGATTTCATTAAATAGAAGAGGCTAGTTCCTAAGGAGAGGGGGGACAGAGTGGGTAGCTACTGACCTTCTCCTTCCCAAGTAAATTCTGCTCTGATATAGAAGCAGAATGGGCCATGTTTACAGCTTAAAAAAATGAGGGGCTAGGAAATAGCTAGACGTAGGGGTCAGAAAGGAGAGAGACTGGGATGTAAGGCAGTTAGCTGGAGCCCCATTTCCCCTTGTGGGCTTGCCCTCTTCCTTTATTTCTCCCTGCTACAAAGACATAAGAGGAGCTATAGGGATCACAGTGTGTACATATATTGGGGGTAATAGGAAGGGAAGTGGCATGACTTAAATACCTGAAAAACCAGAAGAATCCCAACCCCCAAACAGAGACTATGCTGGACTGTTGCTGATGGAGGAGACGTAGCTGGCTGGGTCCCTGACAAATCCACAGCTTGAGCCCCTCCACCCACTAAATCCCAAAGCTTCTTTGGGCCCAAGATCCAGAGAGAAGTAGCTTTTTGCAACCACCTTCCTGCTAAGTACCTGTCCACCCTTTGTGACTCAGGCCTAATGGGGTGCCAACTCAGGGTTAATTGCAGGTCTTGGACTGGCTAGGCCAGAGGGGGAGCAGACCCACCCCCAGCCTCACACTCCCAAAAGGTGCTTAACCACTAGTTTGGGGCTGAGGAATGTCAGTGACTCCCCATCACCTCTCACTCTAGCTGAAGAAGGGGGAGGGCATACAGGAAAAGCTGGGGACAATAAGGAATGTCATTCTTCTGCCAAGAACAAGGCCAACCTCGGACAGTGCATTCCAGAACCCAATAAAAAGGCTATTTGAATTATCTGTTGCTTTGTAGCTTTTTCACCTCAGCCCTCTGTTCCCTCCCAATCTCCTTTCACATCTAGAGTTGAACTAGACTCTGAAATCTCAAAATCTCTAAGTGGGGCCTGCAGTAACCTCCCCAAAGGGATCAAAATGTCAGGATTCAGGCCTGTCAGCCAGCCTAGGGCAACCTGCCCTCAGGTGCCCTCCTGGGGATAATGATTAGCCTTAGTCACTCGGCTCCCTACCCTGGGCTGACAGGTTTGGTGGCTGTCAAGTCACCTAACTACTGGGTATGCACTCTTGGGCAAGGCTGGTATTTCTTCCCTACATGGCAGGAGAAACCCCTGAAGGTGGGGTGGCAGTGACAACACTGAGCATTGGTATTTCTCCCTCAGGGCACTGTCTCTGACCACTGAGCATGCTCCTTAGGGGAGGTCAGAGTCCCCTTTGAAACTTGGGGTAATGGGGTCTGGCAGCAGGATGACCCTTTGGTTAGAGCTCTCTGTGGACTCCCACCAAAGCTACAGTTCCAGCCTTCAGGCAGTTCTGGAAATCTCGAGGGACAGAATTCACATGTTTGGATGCCAATCTAGGTGGGATGCAAGGGGTACAAGCAGATACTTTGGGAAGATTCAAAGCAAGCTAAGTTTTCCCTGGGCGTTGGGGTCAGAGAGATCCAGCCCAGCCACTCACGCATTTACTGGCTATGCCAGGCTCTTGGCCACCCAGGGACACTGTAGGCTCTCTTGTGGTCAGCTCTAGCTCTTTTACGAAGAGCAGCTAGGACCCCATTCCTCTCCGTCTTCTTTGGGGCCAGAGTGCCCCATCCTGGGGCTTGGAAAGAGGTGTGTTAGTCTGGGATGGAAATACATCAGCAAAACCTGAGCCCAGGTGTCCTGGCTCCCTGCCTGTCCCCAGAGGCTCAACAGGGACAGAGCCCCCTGCTAGCCTCGAGCTGATCAAGCTGAGCAGAGCAAGTGACCCCTACCCTAGGCCAGCCCACAGAAACAGGGGATGGGGAGGAGACTGAGAAGGCAGAGGCTGGGAGATGCTTTATCACACAGCCTTGCCTAGACTCTCAATAGGCTTATTTCTCCAGAAGGAATTGAGTTTTCTCAGAACAGAATTTTGGGGGTGAATAAAACTGACCACCGTAATGCCTACATTCCTAGCCCCAGCTTTTCTGTCCCTTAAGGCATGGTCTCTATCTTCTTTGACCCCAGCACAGAAGAAGAAGCAGAGGAAGGTGGGGGCGGGGCTGTAGCTGGTGGGGAGGGGGCTTCATGTATGTGGTATAAAGGGCGTGGGTAGGAGGAAATGAGGAAAGACAGGGTGTACGCAGAACAGGAAGAGTATGAATTACAGGGATCTATGTCACTACTACAGGGGTGTGTGGTTAAGGGAGGAGGTGGATGTGAGGCAAAGGGTGGATCTAGTATGTGTGTGTGCTGGGGTGAGCGAGAGGCCAGGGACATGGGTGCCAGAGTCCTTGGGCCTGTGTCTGGCCCAGGGGGTGAATATGCACATTCTCATGTACACCGGGTGTCTGAGGTTCTGGGGGTGTGCTGAAGGTTCCCAAGAAAAGAGATGAGGCACTTCCCTGGTGTTATTCATCCTCTCCCATAGGCCCTGAGGTCATGGGTTAGAGTAGCCAGTCCAAAGGACAGCTCAACCCCCACCCCACTCCCTCATCAGCACCCCCCCTTGAATCATCTCCTGGACGGCCTTCCACCTCACATAAGAAAGGGGATCCACCCAGCACAAGGGTCATCCAGAGCAACAGGGCCATCTTCAGCGTACCCATCCCTGATGCATCTGGCTTCACACAGCCCTAAACCCTCCACCCCTGTGGGTCACGTGTCCTGTAGATTCTTGGGGGGCCCATGGTTCTTGACCTGAAGTCATGAACACACAGCTCATTTTACTGATCTCTGTACCCTCAGCTCAATGCTCTGCCTCCTCCAGGCTTTCTTAGTCTCGACTGGGTTCTGGGGAGCTTGGTTTTCCCCAGAAAACAAACCCAGCTCTTTAAAGCAAGGCCCCCGGGTGTGTGGGGGGGGGGAAATGTGGAGGAGAGCAGGGGTAACAATCAAGCTGACTCGGGATTTGGTTGGGTCCCCACAGCAACCATCACAGAAGCCTCTGCCTTCCCTATCCCCTCCCCCTCCTCGGAGGAGAGAGCCAGTCTGTCATTTCCCCCCAACTCCCCCTAAGCTGGCCCCAGGTTAGAGGATCCGATATCAAAGCACCAGACTCCTGAGTTCTGTCTGAGCAGTTATGAACCCAGCCAGGGGCAAACGGACTGCCTATAGCCCAAACGTGTGAGTGTGCACACACGAGACCCCATTTGCTAGAGCCACACAAAAAACAGTAATGCCAGATATCTCTACAGCACTTTAAAGTGGCCACCTCTCATTTGCCCTGTATGATACTCCTCTAGGGGAATCAAGGCAGGAGTATATTTGATGGGAGCACTGAACTGCCTGGAACAAATAAACATGGTGTCAGGGTAGAACTAGAGCCCAGGCCTCCTGAGTCCTTCAGGCTTTTCTCTGTCCCCATGCCTTAGCCACACAGCCTCTTCATCCATCTCTCTATCACCTACTATCAATGAGGACCTCATCTCCTGAGGACAAATCTATAATACATTCTCCATGAAAATAGTCAGTGGAGGGGCAGCTAGGTAGCACGGTGGACAGAGTGCCAGGCTTGAAGTTGGTAGGATCTGGGTTTAAATCTGGCCTCAGACACACTTCCTAGATGTATGATCCTGGGCAAATCACTTAACCCCCATTGCCTCTAGTCCCTTACTGCTCTTCTGTCTTAGAATTGATACTAAGACAGAAGATAAGCATTTGTTTGTTTGTTTGTTTTTAAAAAGGTTAGCCAGGACCTAGGAGGGAGCCCTGAGCTCAAGTGGGTTTGTGGGTGAGGGGTTTGTTTGTTTTTGACAGTGAAGTTATAAGACTTAATGTCTTAGTGAAGTATTTTCAGTTTGAGCCCTAACTCTGTCACTTCCTAGCTGTGTCAATTTTAACAACTTAAAAAAACCGAGTCTCAGTTCCCTCATCCGTAAAAAAAGAGAAATACTATTCCCGTTTCAAGCATCAAATGAATTTTCTATGTAAAGCAGCTTTTACACTGCAAAGACCTATATAAATGTCAATAATAATTAGTTAGCAGCAGGTAGGCAGTAACAGGAGTCCCTGGGTGGGAGGCTGGAAAGTCGGGGAAACAACCCCTGCTGCCCCGCCCAAAGTAGGCCCTGGGGGGACCCAGCAGGGGGATTGAGCTGTCGGCTTACTCTTCTGCTTCCCCTCAGCAGCTAGGGCCAGGCCAGTTTCAGATGGCTTTCAACTCCAGTCTTGCACACTCCAACCTTGTAATCACTTTTCAAAACCCCAGGGCCAGCTAGTTTCCTTTCTTCATCCCTCTCCAGAACTTTGGTAGAGTGCCTTTGGAGTCCGAAGACTCAGGTTGGAATTTCAGATTCTGACACTTAGCAGCTGTGTAACCTTGAATAAGTTACCAAAACTTTTTGAGTCTCCACTTCCTCATCAATAAAGTGGGGAGAATAGTATTTACCTTATCTACTTTAGAGGGTTTATGAAGACCAAATGAGATAATGTATGGAAAGTGCATTATATGCTATAAAGCACTGCTTAAATATCAGTTATTACCATTACCCTTTGGGGCTGATGGGAGAGTTCCAGCCAAAGAAGAGAAAACAGCCTCTTGAGAAATAATTGACTTCAGTTTTTCCTTTCTGCTCAGGATGTTCCTTGGCTCAGTCCCTTGCCCTCCTCCCTTCCCTCCCCACCACCTCCAAGCACACATTCCAAAGCTTATTACCTGTCAGCCAGATGCCCACTCTGGACAAATCCCCAGCTCCCCCTTTAATTATTTTGCTTATTAAAGGGGCTAAAAGACAGATGAACTGAACTAAATCATCAACTGCTTGGTTTTCCCGCTGAGAGGCCCTAACTCACTCCAGACAAAGGCACTCACTTCCTACCCTTTAGCCCTACAGACCCCACAGACCAGGTGTAGGCCACTGAGAAGAAGAGATATTTAGGCCTGGGGCTGTAATACTCACAGAGTGGTTCTAGGACAGATGGGGCTCCAGGGATCTGAGGGGCAGGAGATAGGCAGTCAAGGGTGGGGGCCACCATGGCTAACATCTGGAGCCCAGGCCACACCCAGGCATCTTCTGACTCAGTGGAGAGAGTTGGGGGCGAAGGGAGGAGTGATGGACTAGAGACAAGTCCAGGAAGAAGAGATGGGGTGGAGGAATAGATCATCAGACCCAACTAGCTGCCAGGAGACTGAAGTGGGGCAAGAAGCCAGAATCAAGTATAGCCCAGCCCTGAGGCACATGGCATCTAGTCACAGAATATTAGATTTAGAAATGGTTTTAAAATTATGAAACCTTCTTTATGGACGAGGAATCTTTGATCCAAAGGGAAGTGACTTGTTTAGGACACACTAGAGCTGGGAACTAGGCTATAGCTTGGGTCATCTTTTGACTTGCAGGCTAGCATACTGAAGTCATGCCACACTGCCCAAACCCCTGGTGTTTGCTTTAGGTGAGTGAAGACTTGCAGGAGAGGCTGAGGGGATGGGGGTGAAAAGAACAAAAGACATCCTAGCAGAAGAAGTAGCCAGCACCTAACTGTTTCTGGGTATGCTGCAACAGTCACAAAAGCAAGGGTCCATAGTGGGAGAAGAGCCAAGAAAGAAAGCTGTGTCAGTGTAAGGGGCCACTGTTCAGCTTTGGATTAATGAGGTCTTGCCTTTGCCCCAAGCCTGGGCCTGAGCACTGGAAGCAGAGGTGTTAGCTCCAGGGACTAGACACTTGCTGGTACAGACAAGAAGGCTAACCAACTTCCTTGGCTTCTCAAATGGCAAAAAAAATGCTGGAAGAGATGGTACAACCAAATCTTGGCCAAGTTGTCCCCCTTCCCCTTTCTTTAAGCCTGTTATTTCTTCCAAGTCCATTCTGCTCAAGGATGGCTATTTCCTCAAAGCCCCCATCAACCTTGAAAGGCTACATTGGGAAGGGGAGATGGGGTGGTAGCTTGCCAGGGAGGCTCATGATCACTGGACAGCCCAGTGATGCAGCTCCCAGGGTGAAGCTCTGTGGGGAGCACGTTACAGACAAGACTTAGAACCTCCTAGGACTTAAGACCTTAGAGGATATGATGTATATTGGGCCAGAGAATCACAGCTGGGGGCTGAACCATGGAGTTCTAGTTCTCCGATTTATCTTCTTAGAGCACAGAAGCATGTAGCAAGAGACCCACAGAGGATTCCAGATAGCATGCAGACATGGATGGTGGCAGAGAAGAGCTAACGGATGATAAGAGTATTCATGCAGCTTTCCCTGATTTAAGGAGGAGTTTCTAGGGTCACTTGGGTTTGGGGTGACCCAGAACAAGGGAGTAAAAGATCTAATGAGTTATTTTCTTTTCATAGACTTAGGCAGTTTGAATTGTCCAAGGACAGTATTGGTAAACCGACTACATTTCAGACAGTTCAAGACAAGCTGTATGTTAAGGCATTGCTTGGTTCCTGTGGCTACAGCTCCACTAATGTGCTCCAGCTTCCTACTTTTCACCGGCCCCCCCCCCAAAAAAAAAACTGCCCATAAGTTTCCTGTGTTATTCTGGATGTTCATTCAGGTCACAGAACAGAAAGTCAGGATTCAGGGCTATTTCACCCAATATGGTGGACCTTTAAGACCCTCTGGGCAGCAGGGCAGGGCTAAGGCTTTGGGACAAAGGGCTCTTGTCTATGATCTAGGAAGAAAGAGGAGTGTTCAGAGCTCAGAGTGGGAGTGAGCGCCCCAGCCAGTGGACACAAGGACTTCCCCTTCACAAAGTGCTCAGTCTGCTCTCCCCTAGATCCCCAAGGTCCCTGGCACACCCAAAGGCAACACCAGCCTCAGCCCTCACATTTATGTAACCATTTTGGAAGGAGGAGAGCACAAAAAGTGTGGCTGTTGACCCTGGGCCTCTCCTAAAGATACATCCTTTGTTCAGCCTGCCCTACGGGGTCACAGGGCCTGGTTTTTAGCCTTGGCTCACATCTTCGGAGTTCTGGACCCAGTTTCTCAAGAGGGTCAGAGAAAGGGGCATGCTTGGCACTGGCTCATCCCGGTGGATCCCACTGTGCTGGAGCTACAGGAGAGGGGCACCTAACAAGGATCGTATCCACATGAGGTGTTTCTCACTGAGACATCACATGAGGCTGCTGAGAAGACCTGTGCTGGGTTCAGGGAGGGAGGTCCAGAGCTCAAGGTAGGATCCTGAAGTGCTACTGACCCTCAGCTCAACAAACACTTAATGCTTACTATGTATGTGGGCCAAAACAAAACTGTTCCTGCCCTCCAGAACTTATGGTCCCCTGTGGGATAACACACTGACAGAGAAATAAATACATTGTAATCTGAGGAGGGATAAAACACTCATCACAGGTGGGATCTTCTGCAAGTTACTCTATTCTGAGGCGACAGAGAAAGACAGCCAGGAGTTTGTGGTGCTTATACAGGAGAGGCCAAAAGGCATTCAGGTGGTCCCAGGTAGCTGCCCCAGGCCTAGCTATCTTCATGACCTCAGAGTCTCCTAGAGCCCAAAGACCCAAAGCCAACAAAATGGGTGAGGCCTTTCCTGGAAGATTCACCTCCAGGTCTGCTTCCAATTCTCAGAACCTCAGAGAAATGGAAGATATGGTGGGCTAGAGGAAGAGTAGGGCCAGTAGGGACATTCAGAAAGCTAGAGTTCTCTTCCTGTCATCATTCCTTGAATAGCAACGTGGTCACCCCCAACTAGGGGAAAAAACTTGGATAGAAAGTGTAGGAGGGGGGAAAAATCAGCTTTCCATCTCCCACCCCACCCCCCTATAAACTAACCAGGCTCTAGGTGAGAGGCCTGGCAGCCACATACTAGTGGGTTCAATAGCTTCCATCCCAGGCAGGTTGCTGACTTAACAAGTGGAAAAACACCAATCCCAATAGTTTCCATGTGAAGTCTTCCCAGCTGCGGTCTTTCCTCGTGCTCTTGGGGAGGGAGGGGAGCAGAGGAAAGAAGTAAATTGGATAGGCAGCTGCTGGCCTTCACATTTTTTCCCTACTAGCACTTCTGGCTTCCCCTTGTCTCCCAAGTTCAGTTTGCTACTCACACTGGTAAGTGAGTGCATCAGTTCAGACTAGACAATCCCAGCATTACAAGGGGCTCTCCTGAAAGAGAAAGGCCCTCTCTCTGCTGGAGTTTTGCAATAACAATGAATAAGGAGGTCATTTGTGGAATGACTCTTCTTGGGCTGAGAATTTAAACTTATATTGTGTGTGTGAGAGAAGCAAGAAGAGATAAAAACTGGGTTGGGGGGGTGAGTGACATAAGGGGAGGTCAAAACCAAGTGTTCCCAAAAGGGATGCTGGTGATGATACATATATGTTATATGTATAACTCAGATCAAATCGCCTGCCAGCACCAGGAGGGGGAAGAGGAGGGAGGGAGGGAAATAAATTTAATCATATAACTTAGAAAAACTTGGGTGGAAATTTGTTATTGCATGTAATTAACAAATAAAAATATATAAAACCAAAAAGTATGCTGGGAGTCCTTTGCCTTGGTGGCTACTTCCACAAGACCTTAGCTCCAGGGAACTAGTCATATAAGCTAAGGAAAGATTTAGGTTAAAGAACAGGAAAAAGTGAGGACTAGCCAGAATGGATGGCTGACGGCAGCCATTTCTGAAGACAGAACTGATCTCTATTGCCTAGGATGGAGTAGGAATGGGTGAAGCTTGTCCCAAAGGATGGGAATGATCCCTAGAATTTTCTTTTATCTTATGGGTTTAAAAATCTCACAAGTTCTTGTTCTCCCTTTCTCTCTCTCCCTCTTCCAGAGCCAAACCATGACTGCCAGGTTAATGAAGATCCTGCTGCCGCTGCTGCTGGGATTGCTTTGCCAAGAGCCACAGGCGCAAGGATGCCCAGCAGGCTGCCAGTGCAACCAGCCCCAGATTGTCTTTTGCATCGCCCGCAAGGGCACCACGGTCCCCAGCGATGTGCCCCCCGACACGGCCGACCTCTACGTCTTTGAGAACGGTATCACCACCCTGGACTCGGGAAGCTTTGTGGGCCTCCCTGCCCTGCAGCTCCTCGACCTGTCGCAGAACCAAATCACCACCCTCCACGGCGGAGTCTTTCAGCCTCTAGCCAACCTCAGCAACTTGGACCTGTCTTCCAACCAGCTGCAGGAGATCACCAACGAGACGTTCCGGGGCCTTCGCCTGCTGGAGCGCCTCTACCTGTCCCACAACCGCATCCACCACATCCAGGCGGACGCCTTCGACACTCTCGAGAGCCTTCTAGAGCTGAAGCTGGAAGACAACCAGCTTCAGGCGCTGCCCCCGCTGCCCCTGCCTCGCCTGCTATTGCTGGATCTCAGTCACAACCGTATCCCGGCCCTGGAGGCAGGCACCTTTGGGATGAGCAACATAGAATCGTTAAAGCTGGCGGGGCTGGGGCTGCGTCAGCTGGACGAAGAACTGTTCTTGGGCCTGAGGAACCTGCACGAGCTCGATATCTCCGAGAACCAGCTGGAAGGGGCCCCCGAGGTGCTTCGGGGCCTCCGGGGCCTCACCCGCCTCAATCTGGCGGGCAACGCTCGCATCACCCAGCTGCTGCCCGAAGACCTCCAAGGCCTGGCCAACCTGCAGGTGCTTGACCTCAGCAACCTGAGCCTGCAGGGCCTCCCTCGGGACTTCTTCAGCCGGTTCCCCCGGCTCCGAGAGGTCACGGCCGCCCGAAACCCCTTCAACTGCGTGTGCCAGCTGAGCTGGTTTGGGCAGTGGGCCCGGGAGAGCCGGGTGATGCTGTGGAGCTCCGACGAGACCCGGTGCCACTTCCCCCCCAAGAACGCGGGGAAGCTCCTCCAGCACCTGGACTACGCGGACTTCGGCTGCCCCGCCACCACCACCACCGCCACCACGGCCCGGCCCTCCACCCTCTGGCCGACCCCGCCGCGCACCAGCCTCTCCCCGGCGGAGCCCAGCTCCCAGACGCCCACCGCGGCCCCCTCCGGCGGAGAGGGCCCCGGCCCGCTCTCAGCCACGGCCCCCACCGGCAGCACCGGCCCCCAGCGCAAGGACTGCCTCGCCCACGCCTGTCTCAATGGCGGCACGTGCCGGCCGGGCGCCTGGCATCGCCTCGAGTGCTTGTGCCCGGACGGTTTCTCGGGTCCGCGTTGTGAGGCGAAGGCCGAGCGGCCCACCCTGCCGCCGCCGCCCACCAGGCTGCCCGCTCGGGTGTCCCGGCTCGGGATCGAGCAAGTGAGCGCCACCTCCTTGAGGGTGAAGCTCAAGAACTACACCCAGACCAAGGCCCAGCTGAAGGGCATTCGCCTGACCTACCGAAACCTGTCGGGCCCCGACAAGAGGCCGGTGACCCTCAGCCTCCCCGCCACGCTGTCCGACTACACCGTCACCCAGCTTCGGCCCAACGCCACCTACTCCATCTGCATCGGGCCCCTCGGGGGGGCTCGCGGCCCCGACGCCGAGGAGGCCTGCGGGGAGGCCCGCACCGCCCCCTCGGCCCGCTACAACCACGCCCCCGTCACACAGACCAAGGAGGGCAACCTGCCGCTCATGATAGTGCCCGCGCTGGCCGCCCTCCTCCTAGGGGTGCTGGCCGCCGCGGGAGCCATGTACTGCCTACGCCGGAGGGGCGCCCGGGACAAAGGGCGAGGGCAGCTGGGGGCGGAGGCCGGGCCCATGGAACTGGGGGGGGTGAAGGCCCCGCTGGAGGACGCGGGCCCCAAGCTGCCCGAGGGCGTCGGGGTGCCACCGGGCGGCTCCGAGTGCGAGGTGCCTCTCATGCACTACACTGCTGGGAACAACAACAGAGCCCCCGCCCCCAAGCCCTCCTACTTCTGAACCGTTCGGTTTTGCTTCATTCTCCCCCACCATGAAGGCTCTAAGGGCTGTGTGGCAAGCGACCATAGGTAGAGAGAAGGGCCCCGGAGCTCCTGGGGGTCAGTCCTGGCCCTGCCGCTCACTGTGACTCTAGGAAGTCACTCTCTCTCTGGGCCTCAGTTTCCTCATCTGTAAAATGAGGGGGTTGGACTTGATGATCTTCAAGATCGCTTCCAACTCTTAAGATTCTAGGATCCCACCTCCCTTCCCCCCCTTCCCCAACAGCGTGCAATCTCCTGGAGCCACACAACCTCGCAGCCCTCTGCTCGCTCCCGGGTTTGGAGGCCCCCCGGGGCAGGGAGAGCCCACGGGGGGCCCCTGTGTGCTGGTAACACAGGCGTGAGCTTCTCAGGGGGCAGCTCCTGCCCACTCCCCTCCCTGAGGGATCTTGGGGAGAAGGAGAGGGGAGGTTAGAAAAAGTGAAGGAAACTCTGCAGGAGGGGAGTAGGGTGCAGGTGGGGAAGATACCCCCCTCCAAGGGTGCTGACTCTCCAACCTCAGCCTCGAGGAAGTGAAGGAACAAAAGAAACTGGAAAGAAGATTAAGAACTTTTTTTTTTGGAAAAATATTTATATCATATTCTTTCCCATTTCTTCTGGGAAAGCACTTTTCAAACCCAGAGGCAAGGACTTTGGTTTTTGTAAGACAGATGATGACATGAAGGCCTTTTGTAATAAAAAGAAATAAATGAAATAAAATCAGACATCAATCTGTGGAGCTAGTCCCATGTTGTATATGGGAGGGGAGATTTTGCTGCCTGGGTGTGCCCAGTGCTAAGTTCTGACTGCTGGAGTCAGAGGGCATGTCCCTTTTCCTCCCTGGGCCTCAGTTTACTCTTCTGTAAAACAAGAAGGTTGGACTAAATGATGTCTAAGGTCCCTTTTAGCTTTATGTCCTGAGATTGTAAGAGTCAAGGCGCACGGAAGCCCCGTGCTTCTTTCTGTCTTTGGCCTCTTTCAGGGACACTGAGAGGAGAGGGGGCTAGGATGGGGAGGGGAAGTCGGGGGCTCAGAAACTGATGGGAAAGCAGGCTGGGCAGATTCGAGAGCTAAAGGAGGGGACATTCGATAAAGACCAGCAGCCTCTAGTTGATGCTCTTCCCAGGGCTCTGAATCTAAAGGGGCAGAAGATAAACGCTCTGCTCACATCTCCGCGAGGTGAGGGGAACAAGCATTTATGAAGCACCAGCTGTGTGCCAGGCACGATCCTGTGAACTTCACAAACACTATTTCATTGGATCCTCAAAACAACTCTGAGGGAGGTGCTGTCGTGAGCCTCCTTTTTACAATGGAGGCAGCTTCGAGGTTAACCGTCTCACTCCTGAGGTCACACAGCTAAAGTGAGGTCATATTTGAATTCACGTCGCTCTGTCCAAAGCACCATCGCCTCTCTGTTAGACGGAGCTCGTCTCACCAGAGCCCAGAGCCACACGGGTCCAATCTAGCGTGGCCCCGGCTCTTAAAATTCCTCCCTGTCCTGTCTGGCACCAGTTTCCTTTCAAGCCAGGGATGGACTGGTGCTAGCTGTGTCTGCCTCTGCCTGGAGGCACTCTGGGAGGACCTAACTTGCTCTCTTCTCACCCATGGCTAACTGCTTCCAGAGGCTAGGGAACTCTCGTGCTAGGTTCTGACCGGGCCCAGGGAAGGATGCCAATGGACCTCTGGAGCATCGATCTCTTCTCCACAGCATCCCTTGGAGCTCTGTGGAGCTAGAGGATACCAGTGTACTCCTCGTACCTGCACATGAGCAGTTCCCATCTCTGTCTCACAGACTGGGACTTAGCTGGTGCTTAATTTCCTGTTTAGTCTTTAGAAGGACATGTCACAGTTATGCCAACTTTTTTCACTCTAGACAACGGGAGAAGATGCCCTTTTCTCTAGCACCCTCAGGGTGCTCCTGGCCCCAAGCCTCATTCCCCTCTGGTGTTTCTGGAAGAAAATCCAATCCTAGACAAGAGAGGAGACTCATATCCCACTAGCATCCCTTTGGAATACCTCCTGTTATCTGTTTACAGGTAGAGAGTGCTCCACACCTAACGTCCATGGAGAGGCACCCCAAACCTGCTGGAATAAAGTCCTTTCTGTGTCTGTTACCCTGCCATGACCACTAGGCAGTAGCTGACATCTAGTGTGCTCAAACTTACTGACCTAAGGCTAAACCCTTCTCTCACCCCAATACCCCTCCATCTTCTCTATGAGACAGAGGGTAAGATTATAAAAAATCTTCACAGCGCCTGGCACATCGTAAGCACTTAAAAATCCTTCTTTCATTCATTCAATCTTTTTTTTTTAAACCCTTACCTTCTGTCTTGGAGTCAATACTATGTATTGGCTCCAAGGCAGAAGAGTGGTAAGGGCTAGGCAATGGGGGTCAAGTGACTTGCCCAGGGTCACACAGCTGGGAAGTGTTTGAAGTCAGATTTGAACCTAGGACCTCCCGTCTCCAGGCCTGACTCTCAATCCACTGAGCTACCCAGCTGCCCCTCATTCATTCATTCTTAACACTTAAAAAGAAATAAGAAAAGAAAAACAGCATTTACAGAGAATACAGAATTGCCACAGCAAGAGGCAATAAGCTAGGGAGAAAGCGTCCCAGCTTGGGCTTGAGGACCTGCATTTGAATCCCTATTAATGTGACCTTGGATAAATCAATCCCCCCCCAGGGCTATCAGTTTCCTCTTTTTTAGAATGGGACGGAGGTAGAAGTGGCAGCCAGGGTGATAAGATATTCTGTAAAGTCACTTCAGGTTTTAAATCTGAGCAATTTAGAAGACAGGCAACTCTTCTTTAGAACTGCCTCATATGGGGGGCCGATGGGGTGGCTCAGTGGATTGAGAGCCAGGCCTAGAGACGGGTTCAAATATGGCCTCAGATACTTCTTAGCTGTGTGACCCTGAGCAAGTCATTTAACCCCCATTGTCTAGTCCTTGCTCCTCTTCTGCCTTAGAATCATCTAAGATGGAAGGTAAGGGTTAAAAAAAAAGAAAAGAAAAGAATTGCCTCATCTGGTCACTAATGTGTAGTACAGTGATGGGCAAACTACAGCTTTCGGGCCAGGTGTGGCCCCCTGAAATGTTCTATCTGGCCTCACGGACATTATTCCTAATCTTAAGAATACAATGAGTAGGATACAATACAATGAAGCTTCGAAAGAGTTGCCTTAGAAACAGACGGACAGATGAGCATTCCCTTTCCTTTGGCCCCCTCTTTAAAAAGTTTTCCCATCACTGGTCTAGTACCACTTCCATTAACCTGGCATCTGCCGCATGCCCAGGACCTTGCCTCAGGAGTAAACCCAATATACGAATATTCCCACCAAACTTCAAGCCCTCCCCTTTCTTCTTCCAAGCTAGTGCCGTCTTGGTCCCTTTCATTACCTTCTGGAGCCCATATCTCCCTACCATCATTATTCTGCCACTCAAACTCAACTTGTCCAAAACAGAACTCAATACCTTTCCCCCACATCCCGCTGCCATTGGAACGTCCCTCTTTCTATGGAGGGGATCGCCATCCTTCCAGTCATCTAGTATTGAAACCTTGGTGTCAGAGACTCCTTACTCTCTCCTATCCCACCTATCAAATCAATGGCCAAATCTGTTGTTTCTGTCTCCACATCATCTCTCACATGTGCCCCCCTCTCTACTGACATGGCCCACATCGCCTCTCACCTGGACCACTGCAGCAGCTTCCTAACTCACTTACCTGCCTCGGGACGTGCCCCCATGCTAATCTTTTTCTTTAAAGATTATATTATATACATATATTATATCTTAGATCAATTCCAAGACAGAGGAGAAGTAAAGGCCAGGTAACTTGGGGTTAAATGACTTGCCCAGGGTCACACATTTGAACCCAGGACCTTCTGTCTCCAGGCCTGGTATTCCATCCACTACCTAGGTGCCCCTCTAATCCATTTGGTACACAGCTCGGTTCTGACTCTGTTGCTCCTCTGCTAAATAAACTCCAATGGCTCTCAGTTGCTTTTAGGATCAAATCTAAATTCCTGTTTGACTTTTGCAGCCCTTCAAAAACCTGGCCCCAAACTACTTTTCCAGTCTTCATCACATGAAGACTTTTTACCCATTACTTTGTGTTTATTTTGGAGAGTCTTACAAACATATATTTGTCTCCTCCAAAAGAGTTTAAGTCCCTTAATAGCACGGACATTTAATTTTGACCTTTCTATCCCCAGTGACTGGGCATATCATGGGCACTTCTCTTACTATCTATCTCCTATTGATTCCCTGCATATACACAAAAAAATACATACATAATACATATTTTAGCTTTAGACTTCCTGAAAAGGTGCTTCCTGGCATAATTCACTGTCTGTTTAAAGTGGCAACAGGTGCCCCAGTCCTGAGAATTGAGCTGAAGTTGGATGACCCTGTGCCAGGGATGCTCAAGAAGGGACTCCAAATCCGGGATGGGGTTAGACTTCCTGAGTTCTGAGTTTCTACATTTATGTGGTCAGGATTCATACCCTTAAACCAACGTCTCCTCTCTGCTATGTTTCAAACATTGTCCCTAACTCCTCTCCCTTTTTGCTTTCTGTCTTTCTTTTCCCAAAGAACTCCCAACCCCAGGTCCCATAAATCCATCTGAATCAGTTCCAAGGCTTTTGCCCATTCCCCTAACCTCTGGGATTCACCTGAGAACTCTGACTTAATTATGTTTTCTTGAATTCCCAGGCCTGTGGCTCCTCTTATAGGAGCAAAGACATTCTGTGTATCTCTCCCAGTAGAAAAATTTTTAGATTTCATTAAAGATAAAAGAAAGGCAGTAATTCAAGAAAAAAAAGGCATCAAGTAAAAGGATAATAATAAAGTGGATTCTGCAGACTGGGAATGACAAAAAATTCTGGCATTTGAATGTAATGCAATACAATTGAGCTGTAAGAAACAATCCTTGAAGAATTCAGAGAAACACACGAAGACTTGCATTAAAATGATGCAGAGAGAAAAACACACAAATGACATTGTCAATCAGAACAACATTAAAGTAGAGATGACCTCAGATTGCATTGACCAATACTGGCTGCACAGAGAAGAGATGAGAGTAGCGAGGCAAGGTCCTCTAAATATAAAATGGCGCACGCACTTTGTGGTTTGGATTTTGTTTAGTAGTTTTTTGGTGGCAAGGGAGGATTCAAGTGGGGGTGGGGTAGGGTAAAAAAAAGGCCATTTTTTTAAAGAGAAGAAAACCAGTCTAAATAGGAGCCTAGGTATTGGACCCAGGAAAATCAAAGTAGGTAGAACAGAGCTTGGGGTTGGACATGGGAATGGGTCAACAACATCCTTTCTATTTAAATTAGTCCTTTACCCATGTCCCCCTCAATCAAACCAGGGTTTGGTGCTCATGGTGGCCCAGCAATTCCTAGTGGGCCAATGCCCAGGATTTTGTAAGAACCCAGGAAATGGGAGTGTCTTCCAGGAAAGCTGTCTGCTTGGAGAGGGCTGAGCCAGAAAGAATGAGTTCAGTTTGGGATAGGGAGGGGGAAAAGAGCATCAAGTATCCTGGGCAGTCCAGACCACTCAGAGATTTCTGAACAGAGTTAGCAAAGAATCTTTTTGGGGTTTGTTGAGATACATGGGAAGGGGATGGAGGGAACCTCGAATTTCAAAAAATTTCTCCATTTTACCAACATGGTCTCTTCCACCAAAGATAGCAGAGAAGCCCTTCAGAAGTATAGCCCTGAGGTAAAGGAGGGTGGGAAGTAGAAGGCATCTAGTTTGCTACAAAGAACTTCACAGACTTTCTCACACAGAGGGATCCCCTTTATAGAAATCATTCATCCTGGGGATTCTGATCCCATGCTTCTTCTAGGGACCCAGATGCTCTCTGGAGCCATCACAAATATTAAATAAGTCAGCATGAAGCAGACTAATAGGGTTATGCGAGAGCCAGCTCCCACTGGCTGCCAACTGTGACACTCTCAGCGTGGGCATTCTCTCTCTCTCTCTCTCTGCGCTCTCTCTCTCTCTCTCTCTCTCTCTCTCTCTCTCTCTCTCTCTCTCACACACACACACACACACACACACACACACACACACACACACACACAAGCTATAGAATTAGGGCTTAATTTATGGCTTTGTAGAAGACTTAAGAAATTATGGAGAAAGCAGTAGAGCATATTAAATTTTTAAAATGTCTTATATATATGGTTTGGTTTTCTCTAGCTAGCTGTTAAGACATTTGTCAGCACATCCCTGGACAGGCAGTCCTGGTGTAATATTATTTCTTCCATTCGACAGAGGAGAAACTGATTTTCTGAGAAGGGGGGGTGATCAAAGTCATGGAAAGAATAATTGGCAGAATCCAGACTTGAACTCAGGCCTTCTGATTCCAGAGCTCTTTTAAATACATTGGGCTGTCTCTGTGCCCCAGCCCTCATCAGGCCAAGAGGGAAAGAAAGCCACAGGCTTTTCTTGCCTCTGGAGCTGGTTCTCTGGTTCACGGGGTTGATGTCAAGAGTTAAAAGGTTTGTGGCACGAGCCATCCAGGTGGCTCATCATCAGATGTGTAACAGAGGGTGCAGTGCTGGTGGGGGAGGCCAATCCCCTCCCCAGGTCCTGGCTCAGGGGGATTTCCTGAAAGGCTGGGTTCCATTAGAGAAGGGGGAGGGAGAAAGGCCTCCCTTCCCCCCACGAAAGGGATGGAGCCTGCTGGGACTAGCTGTCAAAGGGGCCATTGTGGTCCTGCCGGCAGCTTTGTTAAATCACCAGCCCAGATTCCTCTGAAAATTGCTGCTGAGTAAATATTTTCACTGCCAGCCCAAGTCTGTTCCACAGCCCCAGTGGGGAGAGCTTTGCTCCAAGGGGGCTACAGGAGGGGACAAGGGTGGAGAAGCACTAAACTGGGGCACTAGAAAAAACCACAAGGGTGTCCTAAGCTAGCCTTCTAGCAGGGGGCCAGCCCACTGTGGGGTGGAGGGGGAACAGATTCTCTTCTCAGCTACCTCTGAGCCTGTTCTAGCCCTGTTCAGGGCCCCAATTTCCCATTCCAGGAAATGGAGTTGGGGAAGAAGGGTATTCTCATTTCTGAGGCTTGGGAGTTAAGGGAAGACCTGGGGGCCAGGGTTGGTTAATACCAAAACCTAGTGGCCCTATGGGGGTTCACTGCAGCTGCATCCCCCCACTGAAATATGAGGAAACTGTTTCCATAGCAACACTTCTGTGAAGCAGGCTGTGCATGGATTATATAGTCCCATTTTACAAAAGATGGAAAATGACTTGCTCAAGGCTGAAGAACCAGCAAGAAGAGAGCTGGAGAAAGCCAGACAGTGTTCTGGACCTTCCATTCTCAGTCTTAAGAGAACTGTGACACACGGGGATATGTTGGGAGGTGATATGTTGTCTTTAAACAGCCCTGCTTCACTTCTCTGGCTCTGACATGGCCAAAGCAGCAGCTTTCAGCCTGAGGTTCACCTCAGACAAGAGCCTGGCCAAGAGCGGAGTCTGGCATTCTAATCTTGGTTTTAGCAATGACTTAGCTGTATAACTGTGGGCAAGTCACCCATTTCTGGGCCTCCTCTTCATCATCTCTAAAATAAGGGGACTAGATGGTGACAATCCCTTCCAGCTCTGACATTCTGATTCCATAACTCCACAAGCACTGACATTTCCACAGGAGAGTAGGGTTCCCCAGAGGAAATGCCGGCTGGATTGAAGAGTGACTGACCCCATCCTTGGCCGGGAGTCAGTGGTCAAAACTTCCAGTCACCAATGAGTAGGGGACACCATAATACTGTGGAAAGGATCCTGGACTTGGAGTTGGAGGAGCTTCCATCACTCCAACCACCTATGTGATCTTGGCCAAGTCATGAACAAGTTCTTTGCAAAATGAGTGGCCTTGAGTGTGTGATCTCCACCATCTTTCCCTTTTAGATCTAACCTTCTTTGACATTTCCTAAGCCCAGAATCCAAAAGCTGACCCTCATTCCTGCCCAGATCATCCCCATCTCTAAGCCCTGCATAGAAGGAGCTAGCTCTGGTCTAGTAGAACTTGGTGTTAGAAGGGAAGAAACCTGGGTTTTAGTCCTGGCCCCACTACTCACTCACTATACTGCTTTAGAAAAATTAACTTCTACAGAAAAGTTGTAGACATCTGAACAATAGGCTTACTAATCTCTTGTCTATCATGCAGGGCTGCAATGAAAAGAAAATGGCAGACAGTGGATGGAAAAGGCTTTGGGGGAAAAAAAAGTGCTAGACTATTGCAAAGAATCATAGGAAGATAATATCAGGCCCAGCCATGTTCCCTAGGCATAGGTTGAAGGGATAGGAAATGGGGAGCTGGCTAGGTGCAATGGAAGAACTGTTCACTCCCCAGGAGAGAGAGGAGCTGAGAGACGGCTCAGGACCCCAAAGATAGCCCAACCCCTAGTCCTCCCCCCACGAGCTTTTGTAAGAGCACATACTGTTCTATCAAAACAAAGTAGGAGATTTTGAAAAAAAAAAGGAAGGGAAGGAAACTGGGGAGAGAAGAGGAGGGAGGGAATGCCAAGCTGCTCGACCACCGGCGCCCGCTGCTGATGCCATGCAAACCATCCATTAGAGGCCGGAAATGCTTGGCCACTTCCAAGACCTAGTTGGGCCAGGAAAGAGGAATGCTCCTAGGTGGAGCATCTGGACCTCAAAGACAGCCTTGGGTACCTGGGATAGAAGGCATGCTCTCTCCCTCAGATAGAAGCTGGAGCCCCATTGGGGGCTGCTTGCTATTTGCAATAAGCCTCTAGATTTCCAAGGGGCTGCCTTTGTTAAGGGGGAAAAGCCTAGCGGTAAGGGGGGATGGGGAAGGATGGGGGCGGTGTGTGATGACTGGCGGCCCATCTGGGAGTGATTTGAGAGATTCCAGAGCTCACTGGCCCCGGGCAGCCTGCTGGGCTATTCTTAAACCCTGTAATTATGGGATCAGCACCGTCCAGTGGTACTGTGGGTCCTAGAACCATTAACCCCTCGAGAGGCCCAGGGGATTGGGCCATGTTGTTGCTAGGGCAGGGGTGACTGGGGGGAAGGGAAACAAGAGTTGAGGTAGGAGGGGGAAAAGAACCACAGCATTTAGTATCACATGTGCCGGGAGCAGAGCCCAGAAGGCAGGAAACGGTGGGTGGAGGGCAGGGCACCGCAGAACTTAAACACTGATATTTCGATTCCTAGGTGGAGCCCAATGGGTTATTTTTCTAGGCCTGGTCAGCCCAACCTGAAAAAAGAGCCATCAGGGGGTGGAGGAGGGACAGACATCGCAGACTTGGAGTTTAAGACTGGAATAACATCCCAGTCCTGCCCTCTACTCACCTGACCTGAACAAGCCACCACCACCACCCCCTAGCCTCAGTTTCCTTATCTGTAAAATGGTAAGGGTTCTAATCCCATTCTCCCTCTATGTGTTCCTGTTAGCCACAGAGTCACTGGTAGAAAAGGACTTTGTAAAATATAAAGAAATGTGAGCTTAGTAGTATTAGATGTCGCTATTTTACTTAGGATTCTTTGGGCTCTGTACACAGTAGGTTATCAATGAGTGTTGACTGATTCGGGAGCTCGAGGGAAGCCAATGGGGTGTCGAGTGAGCAGCAGAGCCAGGCAGTGGGTTGGGAATGAACAGAACCAGGCACCCCCTCAGGCCTCCGCAGCCTGGATCCAAGACAACAAGCCCTCGTGAAATGCTAGCTATGTGCAAGATCTAATGCACAAGGCCTACTGGTGACGCCCTCATAGCCAAAGAAGGTCACTTGGGAACTGGAACACGGGTTCCAGAGTTATACAGTGATCCTTAAGTGCCTTCCCATTATTGGTGGGGCCTTTCCTTCTCCTGGACCAGAAGCTGCATTTTAACCCGGTTCTGTTTCTCTTGTACTAGGTTACCTCCCCAAGGCCCCTTTCTAACAGTGACATTCTGTGACTTGAAATCCTGAGGTCCTGCCTGGCAGTGACATCCTTCCTAGCAGTACTCCACGGGCTCCAGTGCTATTATCAGAAGTGGTTGAGGTAGAAAAGGAAGCGCTCAGGAGGAAACAAAGCAGTAGGCCAGAACTCCTGGGTCCCAGTGAAAGCTTTGCTGGCATTTGCATTCCTTCCTCTCCTACAGGCCTGAGATAACCCCAGAGGGATGGACAATGCTGCATACTGAAGTCTCCTCTAGTCTCCACACCTCACACACATACACACTTTGCCAGACTCTATGAATGTTGAAAGAGGGAGGCCTGGTGATGAGTGGGGTTCTCTCCCTCAAGGCTGGGTTAGCTCTGACTTCCACCCCCGGTTCTGCCAGACTTTTAGAGATGGTGCTACCTCCCCTCCCATCCAGCTGTGCTTGAAACCACTTCTACTTCCCAGATCAGGAGTTCTCAACTGTTTGGGTGTCATCTCCTCCCTTCCTACCCTTGGCATTCTGGTAAAGCTTAAAAACTCTATTTCTGAATAATGTTTTTAAATACATAAAATAAAATATATAGGATTAACAAAGGAAACCAATTAGGTTGAAATGCACTTATCAAAATATTAAAAACAAATTCATAGGCCTCAGGTTAAGCATTCCTTGCTCCAAGATGAATCCAGCCAACTTCTCCAAATTAACTTTTTCTTCTACTTCCCTGGAGGCAAGCTTCACTCCAGGGAGGCTTTATTAATGAGTGTCTCATCAGTCCCATCCTCTCCCCACAAACATGGTGCTTATTTCTTTGCCCTTTGCCTTTCCTTACAGTTTCCTCTCCCTTACTAGTATCTCTTTCACTTGCCTGCCCCCCACCCCTTCTCTCTTCTCCAAATGCTCCTTACTCATTGCATCAAACCTTTCCTCGGGCTCCCTCTCCTTCAGCGGTTCATTTTTGGTTCTTCCAGCCTGTATTCCTTGTTCTGAATTCTGCCTAATGAATTCCTACGCCTTCTTCAATGTCCTTCCAGTCTCCCTTTCCTAGGAAGCTGCCCTGATCCTGCCAGGTGGTGATGATCTTTCCTAACTTCCACAAATTAGTCAGGATCCCACAATTTTGTTCTTCATCATTATCCAGCTTCCTCCTAAGAGACTACATTTGTATGTACTCCTAGAAAGCAAAGGCCATGGATAACCCTCATAGCACTTCACGTGGTCAATAAAGACTGATTCACACGGACCCAGCAGAGAAACTGAGGCCTGAGGGTTGGTGGAGAGTCAGCTTCTAAACATCCCATGATGTTCAGTGTAAGGTTGGAAGGGATTGTAAAGTTCATCTAACCTATTCCCTTCATTTGAAATTAAGGTCCAAAACAGTTAAGGGACTCCATCAAGGTGCTCAAAGTCACCTAGGCATCCCTAGATTTGCAAGGTGCAAAACCAGCTGCCCTAATACCACTGCCTGGGACAGATGCAGACCCAACCCAGAAGCACCCCAAGCTAAGCCAGAGGTCCTGGGCTACCCTGCCCTGAAGCCCCAGGACAAAGCTTCAAAGCCATATCCCCACCTGAGACCCCCACATCAGGTCCCTGGAGACTCAAAGCCACTGGTATTTCTGCTAAATACTGAGAACTCGGGTCCCCAGCTTTCTCTCTGGACCCTTCCACCAAGGATTACCAGGAAGATGTCTCCACCACATAGCCTAAGCACACTCAGACACACATTCCAGGGAACACAGAGGCTCCTACCCGGGGGAGGTGTGGAGGGTGAAGGAGGTGAGGGCGCTGGAGAAGCATCGCGTGTCCCACAGCTTTACTTCATGCTCCCGCATCTACAAGAGATCAAGGGGTACCGAGTTATGTGCTTTGACCTAAGATCCTGTTCCTTGTTCCTTCCAAATGACCTATGCCAGGTCAACAAAGTCTAACGAGTAGGAAGAGAAATCTGTGCTCAGTGATGATGCCCACATCCCCTCCGATGGGGCCGGAAGAAGGAAGGCCTTCCAGGGAGCAGGGCATGGGGTAGGGGGCTCGGTGCTGCTCTACAAGGGCACGAAGCAGACTGGGAGTGTTCTCTCCCAACAGCATCCCCTCCTTCTTGACTTGAACCATCACCCCAGACTCCTTGTCCCGAGCAGGACTGGCCACGGTTCCTAGGGTCAGGGTTAGCTATTCCAAATGGAATTTGTTGATTTCGGCAGCTGGGTCCCCTGGGGACTCTGAGACCTGGCCATGCGACTGTGGCCGTATATGGGCACAGTCGGGGCAAGGCACGCCTGGCTCCACCCACTCCCTGGGCAGACGGTGACCCCTCTGAGCTCACACTGGCCCTGCCCATCGCTGACTCCCCCTCAGGCCACTGAGGGAGAGGGATTTCTCCTCCCCAAAACACACACGTACAAAGTTTGGGTCATCAGGGTGCCTCTCCAGAAGTTAGAGACTTGGGCTGAGGACCCCTCCTCACTCAATGGGCCTGAGCCCTGATGACCAGTTCCTTCGAGGAGCCCATACCTGGTTCAATCCGGTGGAGAGCAGATGTTCCCGGGAGTTGGTCCAGACTAGTTGGCTGTCCTTGTGGTTCTCATGGCCCTGAGTGCTCTGAAAGAGAAGGTCCAATTGGGGAGAAATCAGAAATCCCATTTTCCTGCCCATTCTCCCAGAACACAGGATGGAATGGACCTTCCTAGAAACCAGGGGGTGAGGTAGGGAAGAGAATGGAGAGCCAAGAAGAGAACTCTTCCCGATGAAGGGCAGCCATCAAGATAATAATAATGATAGTTCCCATGAACATCTTTTGGGGTAGGTCATGCAAATATCATAGCCCCATTTTGCAGATGAAAAAACTAACACTCAGTGAGGTGACATGACTTGTCCAAAGTCAATCCAATTCAATTCAGTAAGCAGTTGTTGAGTGCTTAGGGGGAGAGCAAGGATCTGAACCCAAGGACTTTTCCTGACTCCAAGCTCAGAGCATTTAACCCAACCCCTTCCTAAAGAAATGAGGGGGGTACAGGGCCTCAGAGACAAAGCCTGGGGTGGGCGGGGGAAACCAAGACATGAGAGTCTCTAGTTATAATGTAAAGATAGCTCCCAATTCTCCTTGGCACAGTCCCAGACCACCCTCTCTCCCAATGCTTTGGCTCCTGACTAGGGATGGGGTGAATGAATCACAGACCAGATATGACCCAGAGGCAGGAGTGTGGCTCCTAGACCTTCCCTTCCCCCTGGAAAAGGGAGAGTGGGAAACTTGGGTGCTAGGGCATAAGAATGTTATCTTCCTCTTCCTGCCTAGCAGTGTCATCTCCCTATGCAGAGAGACAGGCAAAGTTCTTGGAAAAGGACAGAAAGCAAGGCAGAGGCCAATGAGGGCCTGTGGCCAGGTTGAGGACAGCCAAATGGTAAATAAGGCAAAGAGAAGGTGGGGGGAAACAACAGTGTTCTTGAGAGGAGAGCGGGGAGGAAACGCCATCCCTTATTCTCTGCATACTCTTAAAAGGAGCCATATGCCCTAAATGCCACTTTCTGGGGGAACTTCTCCCTTTGTCATCTAACCCCTTCTGTGGAGAGTCACTTTGAGCTATTCTCTCCCTAAGATTTGTAGGCTCTAAGAAGGGGAGAATTCTTCAGGCCTCTGAATTGGAGTCAGGGCAAAGACACCATGCCTCTGTCTGCTAGTGCCAGTCTAAAAGCATGTGATAAAGATGTGGGATACCTACATTCGCCCAATCCCAAAAATCTTGGCCCCTTCATGCCTCCCCAAAGTAGTGGGCTCTGAGCACCCTGGAAAGCGAGAGATAGAAATAAAAAGAGAGAATGAGAAAGATCTCTTTAACAATAGAATAAACTGTCTTGAAATTTCAGCCATTGGGAAGGATCTGTAGGAGTGAGGAAACTGGTTTAACCCTAGCAAAAGAAACTAAGACAAGAGAGGTTGGATAGGTTTGATTCCTAAATTCTGGGGGTTCATGCCACCTGGGAGTCTGAAACATGGAGGCTCTCGTGGGGCCTCCAAAAGTCCAACAAGGACTCTTCCCTTGGACCTTAAAACTGCAGAGGCCTCTGGGACCAGATGTCTGTTCCTACACCTCTGCCGAGAGGCAGCTTTCCAACATGCCTCTGCCTCGAATCTCAAATGTCAAGACTCCTCCTCTCCTTTTCTATGACCCCTCCAAGGCCTGGGTTCTGGTTCTAATTCTGCCACTTTCTAGTTGTGTGAGCTAACTTCTCAAAGCCTTGATGAAATGTGGGTATCTGAAAACTAGTTTATGATAGTAGGAGAGGATATTTGAGCATCACAGACCGTCATCATATCTCAGAACTGGAAAGGACATCAGAGATCATATCTTGTCTAACCTTATTTTACAGAGAAGGAAATTGAGGCTCATCAAGGAGAACTTATTTGCTCAGTCATGGAATAAATTGGTGGCAGATCTAGGACCAGAATGTAGACATTGTGGCTGGGCCAGGGTATGGTACTCCTACAGTGCCATCTGGCCCAGCCTGTACCCAACTCGTGAATGCCCTCTACAAATACTAATGACAAAACGCTTGTCCCAACTCTGCCTCAAACTCTCCAATGACAAGGAACCATTGTCTTCTGGCACAGGCCATTCTACTTTGGAGCAACCAATTATTAGGTAGTTCTTCCTCAGTCAAGGCCAAAATCTTCCTCCTAGTGACTTTCAGTCATCAATGTCCTTTCAGGCTTAGATTCTGAGATGCTATGAATTTGAGTCAAGGCAGTGAGGTGGTACCGGGGGTGGGGTGGGGTGGAGGGATAGAATGGGGAGCCTAGAGTTAGGAAGACCCGAGTTCAAACCCAGCTTCAGACACGTATTAGCTGTGTGACCCAGGGCAAGTCACTTAACCCCATTTGCCTCAGTTTTCTCATCTGTAAAATGAATTAGAGAAAGAAATGGCAAATCACTCTGCCAAGAAAACCTTGAATGGGTTCATGAAGGATCAGTCAAAACCGAAATAACAATAATAACAAATGTGATGAATTCGTTTCTGATAAGGATTAAAAGGTAAGTGGGTGAGTGCAGAAAAGAGGGGGAATCCACAAGAGGGAGATATGGCCTGTGGGAAGCCCAGGGCATCAGAGGCCACTGGTGATCGGGTTAGCATCAGGACTTGGGGCACCTGGAGCAGGAAAAGGAGGGAGGCCAAAGAGAGAAGGTAGAGAGGTCTGAAAAGAGAACACAAAGGATACCAGGGGCAAATTCTATTTTACAATTTTGTCCAGGGCCAACCATGGAGACAGGGCATGATGCCAGGCTGTGCAGTGTCCCCAGAGAAGGCAGAGAAGTAGTGCTTGCCTTTAGGGTCAGGGGGCTGCCAACTGGGAGATTTCAGGGAAAGCAGACTGCCAGGAGAGGATTTCATAGCACAGCCCTGTCTCCCCCCACAACCCCAGAAAGGAGCTGTGCCCAGGCAGGGGAGTCCTGAGGGGGTGGGGGGCGAGAAGAGGAGAAGGAGGAAATGTGAACGGATCCCTCCCAGTCACCCAGGCCCCTGGAGCCTGAGAGCGTGGACTCTGTTACCAAAAATAGCTCACCCCAAACTGTGGCCAGCTTCCTCTGTGCTTCCCACGATCTCCTTGGGAACAAGGAAGGCAGGCGGTCCTGCTTCAAGCATGGAAGCTGATGATCTGCAAGGGCTCTCCCCTTCCCCCGACCCCCACTAAGCCTGACCCCAGCGTGGGAGACGCTGCCCCTCTCATCCCCCCCAAGAGGGACAATCTGAAACAGCTCCAGCCATTAAAAGGGGCTTTTCTCACCATTCCCTTCCCTCCTTGACTTAACTCAACACAGGAAGTCAGTGCTGAAGCCTGAGAACCGAGCCCCCAGACCAGCTCCCTCCAGAGAAGCGGGGCCTGGAGGTCACCAGGGGGACTAGAGGAAAGCTGAAGAAGAGCAGCTTTCCCCATGGGCACGACAGGTGGCCACCTACGAGGGCCACTGACTAGGGGGCACCGTTTGAGCCCAATGTCCCACTATTAGAGGTGGCTTCCTTTGGTTGTAGGTCTCCCAGAGACCACTATGGGGTACAGCAGGATAAGCGCAGGATCCAGTCGGAGAACCGAGTTAAAATCCTGAATCAGCCACGAGGGTGACCTCAGACCAGTTCTAGCATGTCTCTGGTCTTGGTTTCCTCGTTTATAAGAATGGAGGATTTGGACTAGCTGGATCGGAAGGCCTCTTTGGCATTCTCTGATCTTTGGGGAGAGCATCACCAGGTGGTGGAAAGGGCATCAGATCTGAACTTCTGAGTTTAAGCCCTGGCTCTGCTATTTTCCTCTAAGCACTTTTCTCACCAGCCTGTGAGACAGGTGAGGGAGGTATTATTATTATCTCCATTTCACAGAGGAGGAACTTGAGGCTCGGAGTGTTTGAGTGACTTGGCCAAAGTCACAAATCTAGTGAGTGGCAGAGTTCATGCCCTCTTTAGGAAGTCAGGCCTGGGCACCGGGAAGGGAGGAAAGGGGCCCCCAGAGCCACGCCAGAATGTCCCTCTCATTCTGCTTTCTCAGGCGTCTCCTCCCAAGCTTTCCGAGATATACATTCAAAATCCCCCCCTTCCTACGTCACCAGAGTGAAGGCCCTTGTTAATGGCCTTCCCACCAAGAGGAAGAAACCAAAACCTAGCTTTTCTAAAAAGGAAATTATTCCTTTCTGACTCATAAAAAATGCAAAAGAGAAAGAGTCTGACTTTACTCCCCCTTAACTCCCTGCTCCCTTTCCTGAGGGAAAAGGAGGAAATAAGAACCAAACTCAGGGCACGGGGAGCTACAGCTCTGAGACTGTGGATGGCACCCCGGACAAAAGCCACGAGAGAAGCTAGCCACACTCAGCCCACTCCCCGGGGCATCTTGTCTCTATGGAGCTGCTCTCCCCCTCATTTAGTAAGGCAGCAGCCTGGCGCAGAGCTCCCTGTCCACACCCCCAGGCCACAGAAGTCCACATGGAGGGTCTCTCACTTCTAGTGAGCCCCACACACCCTACACCCCCTGGGACTGTCCGGCAAGCCCCCTGGGAGCCGGTAGGACAGACAGGGCCCCCAGAGCCCAGCTGGAGCTCTCTAGGGCGCATAGCAGGCATTCCATCTCTGGATCAGTCAAATCCCCCGCTAGGTCTCCATAGTGACATTTCCTGTGTGGGGCAAACCAGGGCTCAAAGGAAAAGCTGCTCTGTGGGTAAGGTCCACGGGCTCCATCCCTGGGATCGGAGGGAAGCCTGGAGACGCAGCACTCCCAAGCTTGGATGTCGATGGAATGGCACCGGCAGAAGGGCTGGGGGACCTCACAGGCACAAAGCAAACCCACCACTCACCGCTGGGGGCTATGCACTAGGACACTGGTGTGACAGCATGAAATCCCTGGCCCAGGACCCCAGAGATCAGAGCTCCAGGGCCAACCCTACCACTTCCTAGATGTGTGACTTTGGGCAAGTCACCACCTCTGGGCTCCCATTTCCTCCTCTGAAAAATGTTAGCCTTGATGGTTTCTGGGATCCCTTCTGCTTCTTGTAAATTTTTTTTAAACCCTTGCCTTCTGTCTTAGAATCGATATTCAGTATCATTTCCGAGGCAGAAGAGTAGTCAGGGTCAGGCGATGGGGGTTAAGTGACTTGCCCAGGGTCACCGAGCTAGGAAGTGTCTGAGACCAGATTTAAATCCAGGACTTCTTGTCCTAGGCCTGACATTCTATTCACTGAGCCACCTCGCTACCCTGTCCCTTCTGGTTCTAACGGGCAGGGCTACCAGGTTCTGGGGTCCCTTCTAGGGACTAGTGAAATAGAAGGCCACACTCCAGCAAGGAGTGGTAGAAAAGTGAGGAGGGTCCTGGGGGGAGGAGTGTCAGTGTCTTCTAGAGATTCTGGTCATTCCCAAGAGGATCTAGGAGGCTTCCCCAGGTCCTGAAAGCATTCTGAAAAACAGATGGAGGCCATGACTCCCAGGCCCCAGAGAGTGCCTTCCTCCTCATCTCTGGAAGGCAGCAGATGTGGGAGCTCGAGGCCCAGGTTCTAAAGCCAGTGAGCAACACTGTCCCCTGGGCAGGTCTCTTATTTGTAGACTGGCTTCCCTGCAGGAGGAGGAGGAGAAGTGCCGAGGGAGTTTAGAGGCTCCTTCATGGCTTTGGGCCAGTCTCCGTCTCCTGGCCTCTGAGACCCTATCTGTAAAATGGAGCCATCCCAGCGGCTCTCTCCCAAGTGCTGCACGAACCCTGGGGACTCCTGCCATTACTGCCAGTTAGGATGCAAATGTGAGGCACGATTCTCATTGGCCTTGTAAAAAATGTTGGCCAAGTCTGTTTTACTTCCATGCTGGGAGTCCTGGGGAGTTCCACAGCTTCAATCCTCCTCAGAGAGCTACAGCCACCAGCCTTCTCAGAGGCCTTCCCAAGGACCCCTGGGAATCAGGGATGCACGAGCTAAGGGGATTCCAAGAAAGCAATGGCAAATTCCACAATTGATAAATGAGCAAGGGACATGAATAGGCAATTTTCAGATAAAGAAATCAAAATTATTAATAAGCACATGTTCTAAAAGTGTTCTAAATCTCTAATAATTAGAGAAATGCAAATCAAAACAACTCTGAAGTATCACCTCACTCCTAGCAGATTGGCCAACATAACAACAAAGGAAAATAATAAATGTTGGAGGGGAGTGTGGCAAAATTGGGACATTAATGCACTGCTGGTAGAGTTGTGAATTGATCCAACCATTCTGGATGGCAATTTGGAACTATGCTCAAAGGGCTTTAAAAGACTGTCTGCCCTTTGATCCAGCCATACCACTGCTGGATTTGTACCCCAAAGAGATAATAAGGAAAAAGACTTGTACCAAAATATTTATAGTCCCTCTCTTTGTGGTGGCAAAAAACTGGAAAATGAGGGGCTCCTGCAGAAAGAGCCGCATCTGGCCCTCAAAAGAGCCAGATATGGCTCAAGAGCCATACGTTGCCGACTCCTGTCCTAGAGCCTGGGCACGGAGAGCTCGGATGACTTGTCCAGGCTCACAAGGCCAGGATGTCTGGTAGCAGGACAGGGCCCGGGCCTTTCTGGCTTCCCCTAGAATGGTCTGGGCCCAGCTCTAGAGCGAGGCTGTGGAGCAGGGCCGGGAAGGCATCGAGGGACCCAGGCTTGTGTCTGAGGTCCGCTCCCATCCCTTTCTAGCTCGTATGGCTGGGCAAGTTGTCTAAGCGCTCCGAGTCTTGGCTCATCTTAAAAATAAACACATGACGAGACTAAGTAACCTCCGGGTCTCCTTCCTAGGTTTTCAGTTCTATTCGGGCTCTATGATCTAAGGGCCAATCTATTATTCTGACATTCTATTATTCTAACCCGAGGAGGGAAAGAAGCAGATGCATGACACAAAGCAATCAATGGCAGACACCCCAGAAATGGCTGGAGAGAGACTAACGTGTCTTATCTTCCTCACAAAGATTCAACCTCCGGGCCAGTACAACTTTCTCTTCGGACTCCCTGAATTTCCCCCGAAGCCACTCCAGGCCCCCCCTGTCAGCGAGCGTGCCCCGGGAGGTTCTCGTGAGAACGCTCTCCCTGGGAGGCCCCTCTCCCCCACACCGGGCCCCCCGCACCACTCGCACACTGACGCTGGCCAACGCTCCCTAATAGAAGCCAGGTGTGGGCCAGATGCCACGACCGGAAGTGGGGGCAGGGCTGCCTGGGAGGGGGAGCATTCCTGGCCTCTGGGAGGGTTCCGAGTCCTTCTCTCCCCACAATGCACACGGGAACCCAGTAAGTTAGCGCTGGGCACAGTCCTTCCCCATTCCCCAAAAAGGTGTGAGGCAGAGGTCAGGTAGGAGGAATGAATCCCTCTAAATCCATATTCCTGGGGCCCTTTCCCCTCCTTCAGAGAGGTGTTCAAATCTCTCTGTCGACAGCAATCCTTTCCCCTCCGCTGTCTCCCAGGGGGCTCCGAGGCCCCTTACCATTTTCTCTGGGCTGGAGGAGGAAGAGAAACAAATTCAGGTGCACAGAGGGTGCCGCCCAACCTGGTTGGGGCAGGACTGGGGCATTCTAGAACCCTAGAATCTAGGCTCTGATTTATACCAGTTAATCCTGCCTCTGATAGTCATTCTCAACATGGCCTCAAGCGAGACATTTAGCTCCCTGGGTCTTTCATCCTCACTGCTAAAAGGAGGGCTTGAAGAAAAAATAAAAAGGAGGGCTTGGACTAATGGCCTCTCAGGTCCCCTTCAGTCCCAGACCTGTGACCCTCAAACAGAGAATTCCCTGGGCCCAGGTCTTCCCCATTTGGATCTCTACATGGCCTAAAGGCCACCTGGGGCTGGGCTCTGGAGGGAGAGAACCTCCTGAGAGAAGGGCAGGCCAGCCTACACTGGAGACAAGATGGAATTCTCTGTGGCCAAAGATCCTTGGAGGTGTCCTGCTTCAAAATGGGGCACGGGATTTTTACAGGTTAAATTTGGGGAGACAGTATTTGGGAGAGGAAATGGAGTAGGAAGTACAGGGTGTGAATTTTTACATATCAACTTCCCTGAATGTGATCTGAGGACATTTGAGTTATAGCTCTCCATCTCTGGTGAGCCAGAGGAACTGGTTCTTAATGACAGATTTACAGGACATAAGAACTGTCAGTAGGAAACTCCCTCCCCTGCCCCCACCCCCTCCCAAGCCTTCAAAGGCCTTGTTTCCCCTCTTTTTTGGGTACCTAACCTGTCTTCCGCTGTCAACTAGCCTTGTGTCCCCCTCAACCTCCACTTCTTTTTGTGGTGCCTAAGGTCACTATCCCTCCTCTCCCCATTACCTACCACACTGCCACAAACAGGCCTCCCAGATCCTGGGTGTGCCAGGGCCCACCGCTTCCTAAAGTCTCCATCTGCCCCGAATTCTCAATGGCCAGAAAGACAGAATAGCAAATCAAGTCAGGACAACATCTTTGGCAGATCCCTACACCTACACATAGATACCCTGTGCTCTACCCTGAAGGGAGTATGTTCAGCTATCCATCAGTTAATTTCCTTTTATTTTTATTTTATTTTTAAAACTCTTACTTTCTTAGTATCAGTTCTAGGACTGAGCAAGTGTGATGAATTGACTTGTCCAAGGTCCCACAGCTGGGAAAAGAATCTGAGGCCATATTTGAACCCAGGACCTCTCCTCTCTAGGCCTGGTCCACTAAGTTACCCCCCCCCTCCATTCCCTTTTAAAGTATTTATTGATAAAGGACCACTTAAGGCAAGGTGTCCCCATGGCAGAACCCTGGTGTTCTGTACAATGTGAATAGGGCTTCCATGAATGGCTATCAATGCAAACACTATTTCCCCACTGAAAATACTAAAAGATGCATATGTAAAAATATTCAATACATGTTAAAGCATTTCATCAAGAAAACAGACTTAATTTTTCTTGTCTCCCCCCGCCAAAAAAATTTTCCCTCTCTACCCACCATCCCCGGAACTCTGCTCCAAGAGTATGCCAAAATCCCAGACCTGGAACTACCATTTATGGAAAGCCTTCGTGTAAACCTGAAAGCTGCTCACTAGATGAGAGTCATTATTATGAGTTATGTCAATAGACTCCAAGTCCAAAAATTTCCATGGTCAAATGAGTTTGATAAATGTGGAGTGAAGGTGTTACTGCTCCCCTGGGGATCTGCATCAGACTCAAAGATGGGATAAGAGAAGACTTGACAATTTGGATGAAAAAGATCTAAGGGTCTGAGTGACCAGTAAATTGGGATGGGGCAGACCCTCTCTCCCCTGGTTCTGCTCACATCGCATCTAGGGTCGTGTGTTCACAGTGGGGCCCATTTCAGAAAGCACACCGGTGGGCTGGCACTCAGCCAGGACGGGAAGGGGACCAGAAATCATCTCTTAGGAGGATGCATGGAAAGAACCAGAGAGGAGGAAAGCCTGAGCAGCGCATTATGGAAGCGTTTGAAGGACTGTCCTAGGGGAGAGGGATGGAAACTGTTCAGCTTGGCCAGGAGGCAGGACGCCTGGCAGCCATGCACGGGAGTTGTAAAGGGGCAGATTTAGGTTTGGTGCCAGCCAAAAGGGAGAAGGAAGGCCTGGAGAGGGGGTGAGCTGCCTTTCCTGGAGCTGGATGACCACTTATCTATCAATGATGAGAAAAACAGTAGGCAGCTAAGTGACTCAGGAGTTAAGAGTGCTAGCCTGGAGTTAGGAAGACCTGGGTTCAAATCCAGATTCGGACACTTCTAGGATATGTGTCCCTGGGCAAATCACTTCACTTCTGATGGCCTGACAAAAGGATCCACTGGAAAAGGCAAACTGCTCCAGAATCCTCGGGGTCCCAGAGAGCCCAGGCTGTGGCGTTAGAGGACCCGACCTCGAACTCTGGCTCTGCCATTTCATCTCTGTGTACTTTCTTCACCTGACCATGTGGGGCTGGCCAAGACCAGCGGTATCAAATGCACACAGAAATGGGGGCCTGAAGCCAGACCTAAGGATCTCTGTGACCTCTTTTCTTGTGTTTTACGAAAGAGTAAACGTTTCCCAGCCTCGCTTCGCTTTGCTCTGGCGAGGTAAGGCTCACGCGGGCTCCTGGCGGGCCTGAGGCTCCTTCGCCCTCCCCAGCCTGGGCCGGGCACCAGAGCTCATCCTCCATCCAGGAGCCGGGGCTGACGGAGCCCGGGGCAGGCTGACTGAGGTGCCAAATGCTCTTGGCAGGGAGGCGACGGTGTCGGGATCGCTGCTGGAAAAGTCAGCTCATGTCTCCGAAGGCTCGGCTGGCCCGGCCCGAGCGGCTACAGACACATCTGCTCTCGCACTCCAGCGGGCCTGCCAACGGCCTGGTTCACAGCCCGCTCTCTGGGGGCAGTCACCCTGCGCCGACCCCCCGGGCTCCTGGGCTCGACAGCCTGGCTCCAGGGAGTCAGGAAGGCTTCAGAAGACAAACAAAAGGCTGCCATGGGAGGGGGAAGGAGGTAAATTGAGGCTGGCCAAGAAAAGAAAGGCGGCTCTCTCTGGCACTGACCCTTTGGGGGGATGAGGCAAAATGAAGTTTCAGCTTTGAATGGGCCTCTCCTCCTCCTCCTCCTCTTCCTCAGGGCTTACATTGTGACAGGACTTTCTTGATGCTAACCCTCTGGGGGAGAGAGTACAAACTTTACTAGCTCCATTATCTGGATGAAGAAACTGAGTCTCATTGAGCGGATGTGACATGCGCAGTCACAAACTGAGGCTCAGAGCTGGACTCAAGCCTGGGTCTCTGGACTCCCCGACTAGGAAGCTTTTGCTGCTCACCCTCGAGGTAAAGCCTCTAAAGCAGTGACCGACAGTCTGTTGCAGGCAGCCCTGAACCTTGGGCCTTGCTCTCCCGACGGGCCCGAGGGCTGCGCCATTCTCCCTGGGACGCTCCCAGGGAGGGGGGTGCCCACCACGAGGCTGCCCTCTCTGTCGGGGCCGCCCCCGGGCAGATGTGCATCTCCCAAGCCCCCCACTGTGGCCTACAATGCGGGATTTACTCCTCCCCAATCCCCCCACTCGGGCAGCGGCCCTGGGAGGTACGAGCTGGCAGACAAGCTCCAGGAGAGGGGCAAAGGCGTGGAAGGGAGGCAGAAAGAACACTGGCTCTGGCTCTGGCTCCGGGGCCCGGCACACAGAAACTGCTTTATACGTTTCTAGACTGACCGCCTGACCTGGGTTCAAATATGGCCTCTCCCTGAGACACTCGGGCCACGTGACTGAGCCTCCCTGGCCTGTGGTTTCCTCCTCTAAAATAAGGCCCTGGGAGCAGCCGGCCTCTGCCGAGGGAGGGCTAAGGATTCAGAAGGGACTGAGGACAAATGTCATGGGTGGGTGTGTGTGTGCTTCTAGCTCTCCCTCTGCCTGGGCCATGCCAAGGGGGCACAGCCCAAGAGAAAGTCAGCAATTAAATTAGCTTTTCAAGCCACAGGAAACAGCTAATGATACCATGTGGACAGCCAAGCCAGAGGTGGTGCCTCAGCCTGCGGTCAAGGTCTGGACCTGGGATCCGGCTCGTCCGGACTCGCTTCCCAGAAACGGCTTCTAACCCGTCACCTGACCATCGTCCAGCCCTTCCACCTGAGCCCTCGCCCCTCGGCCGCCCCAAAGGTCCGGGAAGTGAAGTCCGAGCCCTTCCCGGCAGCCCGCTCAGCGGCGGAGGCCCTGGGCCAGTGCCAGGGAGAGGAGAAGAGGATCCACTGCTCCTAACTCTAACCCGGCCCGGGAGTAAAAGTGGCTCGAGTCAGACTGACGTTCCACGCAACAAAAACATTTCCTCAGCCTTATGAGGTACCTAAGAGTGGAGGCTGCCGGGCCTCCCCATCCCGAGGGTCTTTAAGCAGAGGCTGGACAACCTCTGACTGGGGACGTTTTCTATCGGGTTCCTGTTTGTTGCTGTGCAGTCATTTTGCAGTTGTGTCTGACTCTTCATGGCCCCACTTGGGGTTTTCCTGGCAGAGACACTGGAGCGGTTTGCCATTCCCTTCTCTCGATCGTTTTTAGATGGGGAGCCCGGAGCCAGCGGGGTTAAGTGACTTGCCCAGGAAGTATTTGAGGTCAGATCTGAACTCAGAAAGATGAGTCTTTCTGATTCTGAGGCCAGTGTGCCAACCATTGTACCACCCAGCTGCTGGGACTCCTGTTTAGGTATAGTTTAAACTAGAGAGACGTTTAAGTTCCTTCTGACTGGACCTGGGCCTGCAAATCTGCTCTGCTTACTTACAGAGAGGCCTTGGCCAAGTCACAACCTCTCGGGGCCTCAGGTTCTTCCCCTATCTAATGAGGGTGCCCTTAAGTCCCTTCTAGTTCTATCTTTCTGAATCATCCCGATGTGAATACCTGAGAAGCGGTGGGTTTTGTTCTGGGATCAAAGACACGGAGATGCTTGTCCTGAAAAAGACAAAAGACAAAAAATCAGTGTTGTCACCACATTTTGGGAAAACAAGAGTGACCTTCTCCGAAAAGGCCTGAGGGGCCAGTGGAGTGATCCTTGATTCGTACTTAAGAGTTAGGAATACAGCAGAGGGTAGACTCAGTGAGGAGTCACATGGAGATTTGGGGTCACGAGAGACAGTGAAAGTCTGCAGTGACAAGATACAGTAAAGCACAGTTGGTTTGTTGTGAGAACCAAGAAAACCAACCGGATTCTATCTCAAGAACACCAATTCTATCTTGTTTTTCTGCAAATCATCCATGGGAAACAGGATGGCAGCAGCCATCTATTGTTTCATAAATGCAGGTGGTGCAATTAATCAGCATCTCCTAATTCTGGGAAAGGAAAGTCCTTTATAAAACCCATTTGCCTCCTCCCAACTCTTCCCCCTTCCCAACTTGGAAAGCCTTTACATTTCCCTCCATTTAGAAATCAGATTGCCTAATTTTGTATCCTGGTTTGTATCCTGCTTATTGTTTTATTTTAATTAATTTGTCTTATTTGTTTTTAAAACATAAAAATCTGTCTCCCCCTGTATTCAGGGTCATTGGACTAACTGAAGAGTCCACTGACCCATTTATTATGCCAGTTTTGCTGATAAATTATATAATTCTGATTGTATTTCCTAGTTATTATAAATTATCTGCCAAAGAGGTCTGGCCCTAATGCCTCTCCAGATCCAATTCCAATTTTCTACTGCATCTATACCTCCCTTCCCAACCCACAGAGCCCAGAAACCAGTCAGTCCCCACCACAGGTACCTGGTTACCTAGAGAACCTAAAAAGCTGGAAATTAAGAACAGAAAGGAAAAGGCCAAGTGAATGATCCATCCTGCTGTCTTTAACCAACCACATACACACTGTTCAGGCCTTGAGCCCCAGGCCACAGGGGATCTGCAAGAAGAAAACAAGGCCCCTACTCTCAGGAAGCTTACAGTCTGGTTGAGGACAAAAATCTAGCAAAAATAAAACCATTTTTAAAACAATTAAATGTGTACTGTGTGGCATTTTACTGTGAAAAGGAAGATACTACCTCTCGTGAACACTGGGGGATTACCTGGGCAATGGGTTGGATTGTTCAGACCTTTTGAAACAAGGCAAACGTTGTTATACTTGTTTTGCATGTTCTTGGTTTTCCTTTAGAGGAAATGGGTAGTAGATGAGAAGGAGAGTCTTATTTTCTCCTTGAGGGGCATGGGAATATAAATGAGGTATGGAGATATACATCGGGGAGTTAATTAGCGAAAGATTAAGTAGGAATGTTGAGTGGAGCATCTAAAAATCTCAGTGTCACATAATAGAGGAGGCTTCTTGACCAGCCAAGTGTCAGCCTGGGAATATAGAATGTCAAAATGAGTTCAATCAAAAACAACCAGGTGAGCAATCCTAAAATTAGCAGAGGTATTCTGCCATGGAAGATGGCATTCTCTTCTGGATCACTGAGGGATCTGAAACAATGATATGGATCACCTGGCCTAGAGAAGGTCAGAAGTCAAGCAAGACCAGGGAAACTGGAGCTAAATAGGATAGGGATACTCCCAAAGAAATAATTTTAAAAGGTTGTACAAAAATATTCATAGCCATGCTGTTTGTGATGGAAAAAAAAAATTAGAAAATGAGGGGATGTCCTTCGATTGGGGAATGGCTGAACAAATTGTGGTAGATGATGGGGGTGGAATATTATTGTGCTATAATAAACTGCTTTTTTTCTATAAGAACTGGAAAGACTTCCATGAATTGATGTGGAATAAAATGAGCAGATCCAGGAGAACATTGTACACAGAAACTGAAACATTATGGGACGATCAAATGTAATCAACTTTGCTACTAATAGCAACGCAATGATCTAGGACAATTCCAAAGGACTTATGAGAAAGAATGTTATCCACATCAAGAGAAAGAACTATGGGGGTAGAAACACAAAACACAGGGAAAAAAGCATATGATTTATCAATTTTTATATGGGTATAGGATTTTAGGGTTTTGGTTTTTAAAAGATTACTCTATTACAAAAACGAATAATATGGAAATAGATATCAAGTAATTACACATGTACAACCCAGTGCAATTGCTTGTCAGCTCTGGGAGAGGGGAGGGGAGAAGGGAGGGAGAAAAAATGAATCATGAGACTATGGAAAAATATTTTTAAATAAAATAAAATAAAAGATAAACAAATAGGACAGGAAATTTAAGTTCTACCTTAGACTAGGTTATCTAGGCCAATCCTATTTTACAGATGAAGAAACTAAGGCTGAGAAAGGTTAGGACTAGAAAAGTGTTCTCTTTTCGCTTTTAATTATTTTACCTTGAGATACTATTGTATAATTTCCTTGAGGGCAAAGACCATTAGGAATTGGGTACTGCAGATCCCTGAAACCTAGGAACTGGGACGTAGATTTTCAAGTTGGAAATTAAAGAGGAAAAGTCTAGAAAGCAGTGAAACCAAAAGCCCTAACGGTCAAATGCCAAAGTCCCTGATTCAGGGGCTGAGAAGGATCTGGGATCCTCCAAAAAAGGCCTAAGACTCAGGATAAGATAATGCTTTCCAAGCTACAACAAGAACGACTTCAAAAAAAAGAAGAGCTCAACGATGGCCAACAAGTTTAAAGGGGACTTCCTCTAATAGTATACGGTGGTACGTAGTAGATGCTTAATAAATGTTTACTGATAGATTTCTGGGACAGGAGAAAGAAGGAGAAGAAAGAGGAAGAAACAGATGGGCAGAGGCAGAGAATGACCTGTCAAGTCTTAGAGTTCTGAGACGTTCACTACTCCTCTAGGGTCCCTTTCAACATGATCACTGGGCTTAGCTTGTGACGGGGGGCAAAGAAGTAAAGG
This sequence comes from Gracilinanus agilis, assembly GCF_016433145.1. Taxonomy (NCBI): domain Eukaryota; kingdom Metazoa; phylum Chordata; class Mammalia; order Didelphimorphia; family Didelphidae; genus Gracilinanus; species Gracilinanus agilis. The sequence goes on from NC_058130.1 coordinate 145,895,600, forward strand.
ACCTGGTCCGTCAGAAGCAGTGTCCATGGCACAGAACAGTGAGAGAAGTCTGGATGAGCAGGGCAAGGTAAAATGGGGAGTGTTGTGAGCACCAGGCAAGAAGAAAGTGCACCCGTCTCCACGTGACAGCAAGGCCCCTGGAGACTAAGTTCTGCTCTGAGCTAGCTATGCCGATGTCTCCCTGACTTAGGGGTGGGGGTAGGCCTCGGGGTCTTACCCATCTGTGAGAGATGGGGTCGAGTGAACCCCTAATGTCTCTCTCAGCTCTATTTTCTATTTCAGGTTCTCTTTAGCACTAACATCCATAGGATTATAGATACAGGGAGGGAACCCATCCCTAAGGCCCAGAGAGGCCGAATGACGAGCCCCCAAGACACACGGATAAGCAACAGAGGTGGGATTCAAACCCAGATCTCCTGACTCTATTTAACTGCTAAATCCAAAGCTCTTTCCGCTATACCACGATGCCTCTCAAACACTATGACCCCATCCAAGTCCTTGGCTTCAGAGAGAGCACGATAAAAGGAGTAACTTTGTTCTAGGATTTGTATCCATGCACAAAATCATGCTTTCAGATGCTTTCAGACTTCAGTAGCGGGGCCAGGATGTCCATTCTGCTGCTGTGACCCTCTAAAAAAAGAGCTAAGCGCCCAGCTCCCCCACAAAGGCTCCTCATCGACACGGGAAGGCGAGCTGCCACAGTGGCTGACCAAGCCCCGGTGGCCGACCAAGCCCCGGCTGCCCGTGCAGAGGAGCGAGCACTGGAGGAGTACACAGGGCACTCGGTCTCTCCCGGAGCCCCTCGCTGCCCTGACACAGTCGCCGCGGTCCCATAATTCACAGAGCAGGGTGACTGGCCAAGCTCTCCCCAACCCTCCAGACTCATTTCAAATGGTAACCCCTGCTGGGTAGCACTTTAGTGCCAAAGGGTTTTCACAGCTATCTCACGCTCTCTTCATTCTTCAGAGGTGGTGACTGTCCTAATCCCCATTTTACAGAGGAGGAAACTTGAGAGCCCGGGAGGCCAAGCGCTCGAGGTCCCTCAGCAAGCGGATGGAAAGGCAGAGACGAGAACCCGGCCCAGGCCTCGTTTTTCTGCCTTCCGCTAGGTTTGCCCGCCTCTCGTCCCGGACCCGAGCACAGGCAGCCCCAGCGAGGAAGACGCCTTTGCCCCTTCTTCACTAGCCGTTCCTGGCCGGGGCTCAGCTGGGGAGAGGCAGAGAAAGCCTTCCTAGCCTCAGACCCCTCCCAGGCCGCCGGACTCTGGGAAACGAGTTCTTGTAGCCAGAGCTTCTGCTGGGCTGGGCGAGGGCAGCAACTCCACGGCCAGTTAACGTCACCTCTCCCGGCCTCCTTAGTTTATTCATCTGGTGAAGGGGTTGGATTAGATGACCTCCGAGGTCTTTTTTCACCATTAACTTAGACGTGAGCTTCCTGCTCTGAATCTACGATCCTCGATGATCGCTTGCACCAGGCTAGGATCAGAAAAATGCCAAACTCCCTCTTCTTCATCTTTAGAGGGCGAGGATTTGGATAAGAGTCCCCTACATATTATAATCTGCCAGGTGTTATCTAAAACAAAACCTTCTATGCCAACGCTGCTCACCCTTATCCCAACCTAGTCATGGATTTCCTTGATGTCACTAATAGAGGTGAGTTCTGCTAGGTTAGTAAGGCTTTGCCTACCACCTATGCTCGTCTTTTAAAATATTAAAAAGAACCTTAGAGAATGGGGTGAGGGGGGAGCTACCATATTAAGGTATTACCAGTTTATTTGTCATTTATGGCTTGAGGTGATTTACAGAGGAGCTTTGATGAAGCAAGGTGGCTTAGATTAGAGTGCTAGACCTGAAGTCAGGAAGACTTCTCTTCATGAGTTCAAATCCAGTCTCAGACATTTACTAGCTGTGACCCTGGGCAAATCTTAGCCTTTTTTGCCTCGATTTCCTCATCTGTAAAATGAGTTGGAGAAGGAAACGACAAACCACTCCAATATCTTTGCCACAAAAACATAACTAGGGTCACAAAGAGTTGGACATGACTGAAACACTCGACAAGTCCATGTGACGGAACCATAACTCAGGAGAGCTAGTACTTTAATCATGGCCCTTACGGTAATCCAGCTTCCTACCTTACAGAACAAGAGGACACACAGAAGATGTACAGGAGGGAACAGATAGAAGGGAGGGTCTGACATGGCAGATATGCATTGTGATCTGCTTTCCCGGAGGGAACAGTTGCATCTCTCACAGAAATACTAATTTTCATGAACTGAAATTCATGAGGTGAGAGGAAAATGAATAGGTCAAAACCAAGACACATGGTAAAGCCTGCAGTAAAGCTTACTAGCCCCAACAGCACCATGACTGTCTCTGTCCAACAGGTATTGTTATTTATTTTTTAACACAAGTACCAAAAGAATGAGAATAACAGAAAATAAAAATAAAACGAGGGGGACTGAGCTTCTTTGAGGACTTGGTATGAAACTACAGAGTAATGAGCCAACAGCTGGTGATGATAACTTACTTACACAAGAAGCTTCTAAGCCAGAGAATCAAATGCTCTAATCCCCCATTCCTGAACTGTGAACTCAAAACCTGACCAGTGACACAATGAACGCGGGGCCCCAGACAAGGATCAGTGAGGAGAGAGCAACCTCTAGTGGCCACCTTCCAACCCAACTCCCTCCAGCTCCCAGCCCTAGAAACTGGCCTGGCTTTCTGGCACAGCAGAATAACAGAAGAAAAGCCTTTTGGAGTGTCAGTGGCTTATTTTGCAGGTGGGAATACTAAGGTCTGGAGAAGGGATGAATGGCTCCCATTTCACTGAGGTTAAGATCTCCAAGGTCATGCTACTGAGTTAGTGCAATAACTGGAACTAGAACCCAGAACCCTTTGAGATTCCTTTTCCATGCCTTTTGCTGCTCTCTTCTGCCTCTCTTAACTTCTACACAGACACTACTTTAAACAGGAAAAAAGAGCAACTGGCTAAGACCTTTCTAACACTAAGAATAGATGAGAAGGAACCAATAATCCAACTCTTATCCTAAGAACTGCCCAACAAAGGAATGGACTGAATTTGAAAAGAATTCTGTTTTCCTCAGGAAAAGTCTTGCATGAGCCCATCAGGGAGGGAGCAGAAGAGATACCAGCTCGAGCTAGGATGTGAGCTAGGTGGCCTGTGAGGTCCCTCCAGCTCTGGGATTCTATGACTCTATGGATGAGTCCTGTGCGTGTATGCATGCGTGTGTGTGTGTGTGTGTGTATGTTTTTGTTTTAATTCTGTGTATTGGTTCCAAGGCAGAAGAGTGGTAAGGGCAGGGTAATGGGGTTAAGTGACTAGGCCAGGATCACCCATCTAGGAAGTGTCTGAGGCCAGATTCTTGGCCTGGCTCTCAATCCACTGAGCCCCCCAGCTGCCCCCACCATTACGTGTTTATCTTCCCATCTAAATTCAAAGAACAAATCTATTCATGTAATAAGTGGCTCTCCTCAGAACACAGCAGAATCCTGTGGCAAAACGGTGAGAATGTTTGCCTTGGAGTCAGGAGCCCTGCCTAAGGGGACATACGTGTTGCAGGCAACACCTGGGGTCAGGGTCAGGGTGAGGTCCCTGGCACCTACCACCTTGGGTGCCGTCACTGTACTTCAGGCCGAGGAAACAAGAGCCAGAACTTGAGGCTTAGTTGCCCCAGACAAAAGGGCAGCACAGGCTGGGGTCCCCTGAGGGGAGAGGCAGCTGCAGCAGCGAGCAAATAAAGATTTCAGAGACAATGTGTGATGGCTAATATTGACTCAGATGTGTTCGTGAGGATTACTGGGCTCAGTGCCTGCTTCTGGGCTTGACAACTGACAGGATAACAATACCCTCCCATTTCTAGAGCACTTTCAGGCTTACAACAATCTGGGGCAAGGTAGCTCACATTCCTAGTGACTCGTTTAATGGGCACTGTAATGCCCACTTCACAGATGGGGAAAATCCAGACCAAAGCGCAGGAGTGCTTTGTCCACAGTCAGGACAACAACAGACGTGGGACCAGAGACCAGGTCTTCTGACTACAGGCCAGCATTCTGTCCCCTCTAATATACCACCTAATTGTCAGTGTTCCCTAGCCCAGGAGACCTTCTTCCTTCTGTCTTTTGGTCTAAGCTCCTCTCTTTCTTTTCTGCTAGCATTGCTGATCCCTGCCGGGGGCCCTCAGCACATAGGAGGCTGCTGCTGCCCCGGCGGAATGTGGCACATTACTATTAAAGTAAATTACTTCTTATGAAGTGCACACGCACGCCCGAACACCTCCCCCACATCGCCTCCCGGGGGGCACAGAATTAGAAGTCAGCAGACGGGCTGCCACTTTGCTGCCTCAGTGAGCCCAGACCCTGGGAACCTGCACAGTTACTGTGGAAACCGCTGCCACGTCCTCAGAGACCTGCTCAGGCGGGGGACCCAGGGAGCCCTCAGCATGGCATTTTGGGGGCCAGCTGCCTCCGGCACACCCAGCCTGGTCCAGCCCCCTTCTCGCTCCTAGCCAGCCCCTCAGGCAGCCCTGACAGCATGAGGGGTAGGTTAAGGGAATGAGGAAAAGTTAGAAGGGATTAGTATGTGGGACTAGTAAACCTGAGAAGGTAAGGAAAGAGGAAGGAGAAGAGAATAAAAGGGCAGGAAGGGAACCTGGAGAGAAACCTTCTCCTCATTCCTCTTCCACCCTAAGACCCCTCCTCAGGACACTTGAAGAGAGATACAGATGTGGCAGATGAACCCATTACAAAATGTCAAAGCTGGAAGGGACCTCAGAAGCCACAGAGTTCCTTTTCTCCCTCCTCCGCCGTCTTACCAGGCAAGAGAGAAGCAATTTGCTCAAGGCCAGATCACTCATTAGTAGAAGAGTCTGAACTTCTGGGCATTTCCCCCTCAACATTTCTCTGGCTATGGATACCCCGTGCTTGAAATGTGCACTCATTTTCTCAACCAAATACCTGCTCTGGGTCACCCTCCAGCTCAGAAACACCCCTAATGCCTCTTCTGCCTTCTCAGGGTACAGATTACTGAATCAGGAGCCAGGAGACCTATCAAGAGAACCCCAGGCAAATCGCTTCTAATTCTCTGAGCCTCAGTTTCCCCTTCTGTAAACAGGGAGTGAACACCTATCTCCTAGGGAATTATACTATACTATTTAATTACCTTGGCTACTTGCCATGGATTTAGGTGCAATATACACAGCTCTGGAATGTTCATCCCAACCAAAGTCAACCTTTCCCCTCAAAGATTCTCTATGTCCTCGAGCACTCACAGGTTTTAGGACAGGAGAATTTGGTCCTAACTACATGCTACCAAGTCATCACTAACCAGGGATATTTCTACTCCAACGAATGGAAGGAAGACTGGAAAGAAACTCCTACAGCAGGGGTCGGCAACCTTTTTGGCCGTGAGAGCCATAAACGCCACATTTTTTAAAGTGTAATTTCATGAGAGCCGTACAGTGCTCACAGTGCGCTCCTGTAACAGTGCCTGAAAAAAAATGGACTTTATGGCTCCTGCAGAAAGAGCCGTATGTTGCCAACCCCTGTCCTACAGGGCAAGGATCATTTCCTTTTGTCTTCTAATGCCTACCCCTGAGCCTGGTGTACAGCAAGTGCTCTCTCTGCTCTGTCTCTATCTCTAAGTGAATCTGAGAGCGAAACATAGAAGAACCATAGGGGCAGGCAACCTCTTAGAAGGGTGAAAGAGATATCTTCAAGAAAACCAGAATGCCACTAAAAGCAGAATTGTTCACAAACGGAGTTTGAAGTCATCTTTGAATACAAAAAACACATGAGAAGGAAACATCTTCCATCCCAAAAGATGAATCTCTTCTCATCCCCTCTGGCTGTCCCTTGAAGTCCAGCTACAGAAGCCTGGGTTTCCAGAAAGCCTAGAAAACTGACCTGCCCTCGCTCCGTCACAAAAGTCCTGGGCACAGAAAGGAAGACACTCCTCCAAGAAGCCTGTTATTGCTTCTAAGTGCTGCTCTGGCCGCACCCGTTGGCCCTGCAACCTCGGCTCTCCATCTGCTTGGCTGGAGGGGAGAGGGGGGCTCGGGAAATCTGGCTTCTGAGGCTTCCACTCCCCTCCCACCACCCACAAAAGCCTCAGCCCGGTGGGGAAAAGACAATCTCTCATTCAGCTCTGGAAAAGCTGGGGGAAGCCATGGACGGAGGAAAAGGAAAGGGATGCCGCAGAGGAGCCAGATTTCACAAGAGTCGGGGGAAGAAGGGAAGAAAAGGAGCATTTATTTATGAGGCACCTACTATGTGCCAGGCATGACAGGAAGCACTTTACAAACATGATCTCATTTGATCCACGCCACAACCCGGAGGGAAGTGCTGTTACTGTCCCCATTTTATAGGTGAGGAAATCAACAAACAGAGGTGACAGGGCTCACACGCTGATGTGATGGAGTCCTGCAGCTAGAAGTATCTGTCGCTGGATTTGACACCCCCCAGCCCCGCATGTTCTAACTCCAGACCCAGCATTCTGTGCACTCCGGTGCCCCCTAGCGGCCTTGAGGTAAAGATCCTCCTGCACCCTTGTAGGATGGACTCACAGACAGACACACACTGCCCTTCTATCTCTCTCTCCATAAGTGCAGAACCAGACCATCTAAGCCTCATCAAGGCCCTCCTGTCACTGCTCTGGAAAGGAAGGAAAGGAGCCCTGGGCGAGGAGCCAGAAGCCCTGGATCCTGCCCCCGGGTCTCTGGGCAAAAGTATCTCCCGTCTCCCTGGGTCTGAGTGTGTTCATCTGTAAATGGGGAGCTGAACCAGGTGATTCTAAGGTCCCTTCTACCTCTAGCAGCGACTCAGGGCATCCAAAGGCCTCCTCAGGCTGGTCCCCTTCCTATCTCACACACTGCCAGCCAGCAGACGGCTCACCACTGCTGGATGATGAGAGCACAATAGTTAAGTGCTGGGAGCAGAGTTCCAATGGAGGTCCCCTGACGCGGTCCAGGGCGATGCCCATCGCACCACACGGCTCCTGAGCATGTGCTATGTGCCCAATAAACATCTGAGAGGCTCCGAGGCTCCCCCGGTGGCAGCAAGAAGGGATCTCTGAGGCCGTCGAGTCTAACCTCCCCTTCCCTGCACAGATGAAGGCACTGGAGCTCAGGGAGATGAAGCAACTCTCCCAGAGCCACACAGGGACGGAGAGGCCGAGGCTTGAACCCAGTTCTTCTACTTCCAAATCCCCTGCCCTGTCTGCTGTATGGCTTGACACTCATTTCTTGTGGCATCCTGCTGGCCAAGCTGCACTGTAGGGTTTCCTGGCCTGGGGTTGGGGAGCTTGTTTTTCAATATGATGATGACTGTATAGGAGTGTAACTGTAATCCTATGTATTTTATTTTGTGTATTTAAAAACATTATTCTGAGAAAGGGTCTGCAGGCTTCGGAGCGTCAAGGCCGGGGTGGGAGCTAGTACCACAAAAAGACCTAAGAAGGCCTGGGGTAGTGGGTGCTGTTCAGGGCCGAGAGGGGCTGGCACAGTCCCAGCCAGCCGGCCAGCTTTGGATCCCCAACAGCTCTGCCATAAAATTAATACCTAATAAGTATTTCTAACCTCCACGATAAATCTCTCTTCCAGGCGTCTTTGCAATTGCCTCGATACCTAACACAGGGCTTCGCACACAGGAGCGCCTCAGCAAATGTTGGGCAAATGAATTATTAATCCAGAGAGATCCAGACAAAGGCTGGATAAAAGAGTTCCAACGAGTGACCAACAGAGGGAAGCAGCAGGCTTTCCTGAAGCATCTCACAAATACTCCCATGCCCTGGGAGAGTGTCCCTTTGAAGTCTTCCCCCTCCCAGCCCCAGGCTCCTGAGCACTGGTCCAGCTTTGGGGATTTCCAGGAGTGAGGAAGAGAAGAGGGGCTCCTGCTCGCCTCAAATGGCTGAGAAGCCTTGGACTAGATGCCCTGGAATGAATCCCAAAGCAGAGTACATCTGATCCTCTGGCCTGAGGCTGACATGAGTCTAAGCCATATTTGTTACCTCTTCCCACCCCTTCCTCCTCAGCTCTCCTGGAATCCTAGCAGCCCTCAGGGAAGGCTGTGGAGAAGGGAGAGGGCACTAGCAGAACACGTGCCTCCCCTATTCAATCACACCCACAGCTGGAAAGAAGAGCAGCAAGGCTCCTATCGGGGCTCTCCCCAGGCCCTAAAGGTCAGGCACCACCTCTCTGAGCCCTGGGCACCAACGACTCCACCCAGGCTGTAAAATGCCAACAGACAGGGAGACCAAGCTCAGCCTCGTTCACTAAGCGCCTGTCCCACCCCTTTGCCAGGCAGGCCCGGCTCCCAGCAATCCCCTCAATACTCTAGCCCACTCACCTTGCATGATGTGCCCAGGAGAACACCGTCAGAGCTCCAGGCCACACTCTGAACCTGGTCGCTGTGGCTGCCCAGTTCTAGGAAGAAGCAGAAAAAAAAAAGTTAGGGAAATATACAGCCACCAGAGGAAAATAAGGAGCAAACGGGGATCCCTCAGGAGGTCCAAAACCACTTAGGGCTCCTATTGGTGCTACTGGACAGCAGCTGGGGCCTTCTAGAGAAGTAGTCATGCTATGAAGGAGAGGGCACCAACCTGAATCAACACACTTGGATACAGGGCCAGAAACCATCATCTATTAGCTGGATAACTTTGGGGTAAGCAATGTCACCCTTCTAAGCCTCAATTTCCTCATCTGTATAATATAAGTATCAAAACTATAAAGGGCTATTGAAATATTAATTAATTATTATACCCCTGCCCAAGAAGTTTTTCCTATCAAAAGAGAAAAACAGGTATTGATTGCATCTGCACCTGTGCTACCCAGTCATCATTCTTGAACCACTTCTTTCATCATGAAATTCTCCTCTTAGAAAATCTTCAGTGAAAACCTTCAAACCTCCTGAATCTAAATTTAGCTTGGCATTCATGACTCTCTAATCTAGTCCCATCTTTATCGATCTCATTCAAATCAGTTAAATGTTTGTTAGGCATCCATGTTCTATAAATTGACTTGCTCCCCTTGTTTGTCCAGTATCTCACAATCTCTAGAATGGGTCACATTAATTCCTGACCCCCGGTCTTTTTTCATCCCTCTCCTTTATGTACACTCAGTACTCACCTTTCAACCTATCTAAATCTTATCTATCCTACCTCCTTCAAAAGCCTTCCCTGACTTCTCTAGCCACAGTGTCATTTCTCTCTTCTCTGAATTCACAGAATTTGAGATTTGGAAGGGAACTCAGTGGTTATCCAAATCAGTCTATACACCGGAAGAGCCCCAACTCTAATACACCCAACAAGGGATCATTCCACCTTAGAGGCAAGGCAGCCCCTTCCACTTCTAGGCAGCTCTGCAAGCCTTTCCAGAATCAAGATAAAAAAGAGGAGAAAGGACCTACTTGTTCAAAAATATTTACTGTTGCTCTTTTTTTTTTTAAACCCTTGTACTTCGGTGTATTGTCTCATAGGTGGAAGAGTGGTAAGGGTGGGCAATGGGGGTCAAGTGACTTGCCCAGGGTCACACAGCTGGGAAGTGGCTGAGGCCGGGTTTGAACCTAGGACCTCCTGTCTCTAGGCCTGACTCTCACTCCACTGAGCTACCCAGCTGCCCCACTGTTGCTCTTTTTGTGGTAGCAAAGAATTGGAAATTGAAGGGATGTCCATCAATTGGGGAACAGCTAAACAAATTCTGGCATATAATGGTGACAGAATATTATTGTGCTATAAGGAATGATAAACAGGTTGACTTCAGAAAGATCTGGAAAGACCTACATGAACTGATGCAGAGTGAAATGAGTAGAACCAGGAAAACATTGTACACAGTAATAGCAATATTGTGGAATGACCAACTGAGATAGACTTCGCTACTCTGAGCAACGCAATGATCCAGGACAAATCTGAGGGACTTAGGACAAAGAAGGCTATCCACCTCCATAGAAAGAACTATTAGAGTCTGTTGTGAGGAAGATTAGATTACCATTACCTATATTTTCTACAAGTCGGAATGCAGATAAAAGCCTATGATATTTCAATTGTTTATTTGGGGTTATGTTTTGAGGTTTTGGTTTTACAAGATTACTCTCTTACAAAAATGAACAATATGGAAAAACACAATTTTTTTAAATTTAAAAACATGAGGATTGGCAGGGGCTTTAGAGGTCACCCAGTCCTATTTCCATGTTCTCATCAGATAGCTGCCTAATGGTACTGTGGGGAATAAAGCCTCTAATTCCTGCCTCTAATGCTGTTGTTGCTTCGGGGAATGTGACATTCTAGAATAATTTTTCATAATCACATTTCCATAGAGATTTAACATTTTCAAAGGCTTTCACATACCTTATTTCAATTGATCCTCAAAAGTCCTTTGATACAAGTTGTACCCATGCTATTAATCCTATTTTAAAAATAAGGAAACTGAGGCTCCAAGATCAAATGGCTTGCTATGGGTCACAACTTGAAAATTTCAGTACCAGAATTTAAACCAAAATAATAATAATAATAATTTGAAACAAGATCTCTTTTGACTTTGTTCAAAACTCTTTCCAGTACACCAGGTCTGTACTGGAAAGGGGACAACAAGGAAAAGAGATTTGGGGAAGGAGGGAGAAGGAAACAACTGAAATAATTTAGTGGTCACCAGACACACTATTTCCAAGATCCCTACCTTTCAGCCTAGGATATCATGGGTAGACTGACCAACTTAGGATACCTACCAGTCAGGGTGTGCTGCAGGGCCAAATCCCAGACTTTTACTGCCTTGTCGGAGGTGCTCACCAGCACAGTGTCTGATGTGGGGTGGAACTTCAGGAGCTCCACCTGGAAGTCCTCAGGGCCTAGTACCACCCCAGGGGCAGAGGGCAGGTCCTGGTCTGTGGCAGTAGCAGGGAGTCGCCACAGCTTTACCTATAACACCAAATACATTCATGAGCCCCAGGTGTTAGATTTTGTAAGGGAGAATGGAATAGGGAAAGATAATTTCTCTTTCACTTGTGTCATGCTGGTTTCTGCTCCTCCTAACCCTTCTAACTACGTAAAGTTGAATAGAAGTGAGGCACCTAGGTGGCTCAGGAGACTGAGAGCCAGGCCTGGAGATGGGAGGTCCTGGATTCAAGTCTGGCCTCAGACACATCATAGCTGAGTGACACTAGGCAAGTCACTTAACCCCAACTGCCTAGCCTTTACCACTCTGCCTTGGAACAAGATCAATTTTAATTCAGAAGATAAGAGTTGGTTTTTTTTAATGTTGAATGGAGGAAAAGCTTCCACTTCAGGCTCTTCCAACCAGCTGGTTCCCTACCATCAGACCATCCATTTGGGCTAGAGATATCAAGTTTCTCATAGCTCCAACTTAATAACTCTGGTATAGTGAAAAGAACATTGAACTAGGAGTCAGAAGAATCCCTGGGTTCTAGTCTAATCTCTTCTATGAACTTGCTGTGTAACACTGGGCAAGTCAGTTAACTTATGAACCTCAGTTTCTCCATCTGTAAAATGAAAGGGTTAGAATCTTAACAAGAGACCTTTTTTCCACAGTTAGTGTTCTATGAAAAAAGATGGAGTTATCTGCAGTCCTGATGCCAACTTGGGACTAAAGAAAACTAGCCACTTAAGATGCAATAACAGTATTTTAAATAATAATTCTTTTAAGACATATAATTTTATAGTCAGAAAATTACATTATCCATGACATGTATTTATTTTGTGAATAAGCTGCATGTCTTATATAGGCATAGTTCAAAGCCTCCTTTAGAGAGCAACTAAAAGCAGGAACAATTTTTAAACCACACTTAGAGTACACAGTTGTCTTGTCATTGCTATGGTCCCATGGATCAGGAATGCCACCAGCAGAAAAGGGCATCCATAGGCAATGGAGAATTGGGTTTCTACCTTCTGCTATCTCTAGACCCTCATTCTTTTCACCAAAGCTCTGTGAAAGATGCAATCTGATCTTTTTGTAGGTGGCAAAGGACACTATAATTACCTGTACTTCTCAGGTGAGATAGAAATGAATTTTCTTTGAGCCTTTGAGGCCTGACTGACCACCATTTAATACTTACTATCTTGAGCCCCCTCCCCATAAACTCAAAGTGTATGTCTGGTTGGGGGAGTTTGGGAATACTTAGGATGGGACTTTCTTGAACTTCCCAATCAAAAGCAGAAGAAAAACTGATGAGTACCAACCCTAGAAAAACCATCCAGAAACCATGAGCAAGATCAATAAGCCTATCTAAATCCTAAAAGGATAATAAAACCTTTAAAAACATGTCTGCTTGTTATAGTTAGCAAGATAGAAGAGAAGTCAGAAACCTGTATTGCTTTCTACAGATCCCAGGAGAGGAACTTGGGCCCCAGAAAGGGTAGTACCAAGGAAGCACACAGAACCAGACTTTGGGACTGGAGAAAACTGAGCATTTGGGGCCAACTCAAGACTGAAAAGTATTTAAGTAGGGTGAGGGGAAGGAAAAAAGATAGCATTCACAAGGAGTCTCATACAGCATTAGGGCCTTAGCTAGAGGCAGAATCTGTCTATAAAAAAAAGTAGAGCCATGAAGTCCAGAACTTTAAAGATATGTGCTTGGATTTCTTTTGTGTTTTCTCTCCATTAAGAGTCATTTGAAAGCTAAGTCCCCAGAATGAGGACAGGTAGGAGATAGGTTCAGGTTAGTGGCTGGGCTATGTAGTCTACTAAGTCTACAGTAAACTCAGGGATCCTCATGTAGGATGTTTTGGGAAAAGGATCTACCAGCTCCCATGGGCTTTTCAGTCCCCCGACTCACCATTCTGTCTGCTGAGCCCGTGACAAGGAGATGGTCATCAAATGGAGAGAAATCAAAATCAGTCACCAGATCTGTAGAAGAAAAATAGTCAATGAGTAGAAGGAGATATCAACCAGAGAGTGCCTAGTTTGATTCCCAAAGTGGCTGCAGTTTCTAAAACAAAATCCCTGGAGGCAAGAATCCCTTAAATTGCCTTCTACTGATTATACTCAGTTCTCTCATCTCTATCCAGGTAGCCCTAATATGCAAAGGAATATCTGGGCATCTTGGGGGGCAAAGAGCAGAAAGCCTTTCCTAAGATTCACATCTCCAACTAAAGCTTTTCTGCTCTAGGATCAAATTCAGAGTCAAGTAAGCTTAGCAAAAGCATCAGAAGGAAAGATCCACTGAAAGTTTCTTTAGATTCCTCAGGGAATCCTGCTCCATTCATTGAACCAATCAACTTTTATCTATAAAACATTTTTATGAAACATCTCCTATGTTCCTAGACCATATGTATAGAACATATATATATATATATATATATATATGGCAAGCATCAATTATAGAATGATTAAATAAACTGGACATGAATGTTAATGAAATACTATTGTAGGAAGCAAAGAATAGGAAAACTTCAGAAAGGCATGGGAAGAATTATATAAACTGATGTAGAGTGAAATAAGCAGAACCAGAAAAACAATATACATTCAAGTAACCAGGTAAATGGAAAGAACACCATAAAGAAACTGACTACTTTGTAATAATGAAGACCAAGTTTGGTCCCCAAGGAAGAAAGAAGAAAACCACCTCTCTCCAGGGACTATTATAAAATTGTATATACTATAGGACTGTAGACTTGGAATATTGTACACCCTATAGGAGTTGGAATATTGTATATCAAATTCAATGACTGTGTTGGTTAGTTTGGCTCAGTTGCTTCCCCCTCCACTCCTCGTTCCTTTTTATTCTTTATTGTTCTTTTATTATTTATGTAATAAATATTATGTATTTATTTTCTATTCTATTATTATTTATCTTCTCATGTTTTATACAAGGAATAATTAGCTGGACAGGAGAAGGGAAAGGAAAATACTTGGAAATAAAGGGAACAAAAAAACAAGAGAGAACAATAATTATTTTTCACAGTAAGGCAGAATGCTGAGAAACAGGCAATCTGTTTTCCCATCTTGAACTTATAAAAATCTTAAGAGTTTGATGAGACTTCACCTACGGGTTGGACTTAGACCAAAGGTCTAGTGGCCAGTTGCAAAATTCTCAAGTGTCTCCCAAACCAGATTAAGACCTAGTTGAGAAATATCTGGTAAAGGAAATAAAAATACAATGCAACATAGATAATATGAATATGTACTTCCCTAATTCAATATTTGCCTCTATTTAAATTTGATATTGCTGGACTAGATGACCTGTGTAGTTTCTTCCAACTCTGTAACACTCATCTGGAGCATGATTGGCATCTACAGCAACCCAGAAAGTAGTCCCGCAGCTCCTAAATGAACACCACCAGTCTAGTGCCTTTACTCCACTGAGCTCTGATGACTCTTTATAACGAGTCACAACAGCTGCCCTCTGGAATGGCAGCTTCGACAAGAAGCCAGCTGTCTGCTGATGCATGTTCTGGCATGCTGCAATGAAGGGTTTCTCAGGTAAAAATTGGATACTCCTCCCTTAGGAGGTAGCTCAGGGGAACATTAAGGCTGAACTGTTGATTCTGGGGTACTTCTTCCTATCTTGGGGCTGGGGGTCACTGAGTATAGAGATACCTTGTGATAAAAGAGAGCACCAAAGAGCTAGAGCTAAATAGGCTTTGGTTACCTGGAGCTGCTTTACAAGGGGGCACAGGACCTTCAGTGTCCATGGGACTAGGAGCACAGAACAACTGTTTCTGGTTGCCCTTGTGGTTCTTGAAGGCAAGATATATCTGGAGAAAGTTTCTTAGTGATTATGGCTGTCAGAAGATTGGTCTCCTTTGGACTAGTGGTAAGAGAATTCTGTTTCTTCAGGTATCCCCTGGATAACATCCTTGAAGCATCTCTGTGTCATCTCACGTCTTGGCATCGACTGTACACACTATGATTCTGAGGCAGAGGCTGTGCCAAAGTACTAAGGATACCCAGGATTTCAGCCCTATCCTTTCAATTGTTTTTTATTACTGTGTCTTCTGGTCACGGGTGAGTTGAGGAGGGGAGCTTGGATGCAGTAAGCATCCTTGATCCGTCAGGCAATTCATTTATCAAATAGCCATCGAGTATAAAGGAGAAAACTACACTAAACCCTAGCTTTAGTTCCCACTTGTGATATCACAATAATAGACTTATGCCCTGAAGAGCCCTCAGTTTTCTGTGTCATGGAACACTGTCCAGCTGGTGTCCCTCTCTTGCCCTCACCTCCAGGGACCCTGTCCTAACTCCTTCAACCACACAAATTTAATATCATTTCTGTGCTTGCCTGCATTATTTCCTCATCTATGAGATAAGAGATGTAAAAACCTCTAAGAACCCCCGCAGCTCTGACATTCCCTCATCTGTAGTCTAAGAACCTGCCCCCAAAACTAACAAATAATACCCACGTTTAGAGTGCCAGTGGCATCTAGTGAGATCTTGATGACTTCTGAAAAATCCAAAGAGAAAGTATGCATCCTTTATGGGACATGACTTCTAATTACAGCCATTTCCCAAGAGAACGGCTTCTAGGCTCCTGGAACAAATGACCTCTCCCTCTGAGTTCTCAGGCTTCTTTGTTTATACCAAGGGTTCTTCATCTGAAGTCCCTGATTTTTTTTTAAATACTGACAATTGCATTTCAATATAATTGATTTCCTCTGTAATCCTGTGTATTTTGATTTATGTATTTAAAAAACATTCTGAGAAGGGATCCATAGGCTTTACCGGGCTGCCAAAGGTGGAGGGAAGCACTTGTGACAAAATAAAGGTTAAAAGCTCCTAGTTTATACATTTCTTAGGCACTGGCTACATTCTACTGTATTGTAATTGAATTGTAATTTGTCAGTATACCTATTATTACCCTCGCCCTGAGTCCCCCTCATACCCACACTGTATATTCCTTTATGAGTGCAGGAGCCTGTTTTATTCATCTCTATGTCCCCCACTATGGTCCTGTATACCACAGACACTACAAACATTTCTTGAATGTAGGATTCAAAGACTGCCACCAGCACACCCACCCACACCCAAAGCTTTAGCAGGGATCAGCCCTTAGTCCCTGTCATGATGCATGAACAGAGCTCCTGGAAGTTCAGGATTGCCAGCACAGCTGCTGCTACTGAAAGAAAACACAGGCCAGGCCAACCGGAGCATGCACAGAACAAGTCATTTGGCTGGAGCTGGAGTCGTGCCAAGACAAAGAGCTCCACTCCTACAGAAGTCACGGCTGCCACCGCCAGGCCCCTCTGGGGCTACATTAGCCAGAGCCCGGGGGTGATGCTCCGTAGCCCCTGCTCCACCTCCACCTCTATCCTGAGCAGAATTCCAAACCCAGGCATCCACGTTACCCCGGGGACCAGTCTTCTTCCTGAGCAGAAGCCCCTCTGGGGCAGGGCTTGTTTTCTGTGTCGTCTCTGTATTCCTAGTGTCCAGTAAGCTTGCTGGGTTTGGACTGGTGGTGGAATGGCTGGATTGGAAAGGTGGTAGAAAACGCAGATGTCGACAAACCCAGTCACTATTCAACAGCAGGATGAGGTGAGGCTGGAAGCTGCTTCATGCTTGTCTTTCTTTCTCTATCACCTAGCATAATTCTTTTTTTTTTTTAAACCCTTAACTTCTGTGTATTGGCTTATAGGTGGAAGAGTGGTAAGGGTGGGCAATGGGGGTCAAGTGACTTGCCCAGGGTCACACAGCTGGGAAGTGTCTGAGGCCGGGTTTGAACCTAGGACCTCCCGTCTCTAGGCCCAACTCTCAATCCCCTGAGCTACCCAGCTGCCTCTAGCATAATTCTTTGTACAAGGTAAGCAGGTTTTCAACAGAATGAGACACAGGAAGTCACCTACCTGAATGGCAGCCCAGGTAGGCCACATTCTTCTTGTTCCTGTCCTGACTTTCCAGGGGCACAATGCCCAGAGTACCTGTTAGAAAAATGAGCCGACGTGGATTTCCAAAGCAGTAAAAACTAATTATGTCCCCTACCCAGGTCCCCACAATCCCACCAAGACCAGTGAGGGGAAGCACCCTACAGGAAAGGCAGAGGCTGGACAACTCTACCCCGAGCTCCACCTGGACCCCTCAGTTTGGCTCTTGTAACTGTGACAGGCAAAGCTGCAAGTTATTAAAAGTCACAGCCCTGGAGGGACTTCACTGTACAGTGCAAAGAACTTAAGACTTGCTCCCAACTAGTTCCTTTATCTCGTTGAGACTAAGATGTCTCAAATATAAAATGAGAGGATTGGACTTCAGATGTTTAAGGTGTGTCCGGTCTGGAACACCACTTCAGTCGTCACTGAGAAAATATACGGACAATTTGCTGTTTCCCAGGCCTCTGTGCTCTCGTTCATCCCCATCCTTGATAAACTCCAATCCTCCAAAGAATCTTTCCACCATTCAGCTGTGGAATGAGCCACAAGGAGGAAAACAGGCAGGTAAAGGTAAAGCTAGCCTCTCCTCCCTCCCCTGGCCAGGGCTCTAGAAGCCATCCTCCCCGGCCCTCTCCTCTGCCTCTCTGCTCTCGTTCTGACCTAGCCCTCATACCTGGCTGATCCGTGTTAAACACAATGGAGCTACAGCTTGACTTGATGTGGTTCCCATAGGACGAAGCTGTTCCTGCTCGAATGTCATTGATCCAGGCCTGAAAGTAAGGAAAGAAAGAAGAAGGTGGTGCTAGAGAGACCTCATGATATCCTTAGGCAGAGAAGGCAATAACTAGAGTTACAGCCAGGATGAGAACCTGAGGGGAAGGGGGGGGGTGACATTGGAGGTCTTGGATTCCAATAATTTAATCTCTCTAGGTGGCAGTTACTTTATCTGTGAAATGATCTATAAACTCCCTTCAAGTTCTTTATCTCTGATCCACAATAAGCTCCCTTGTCTCAAATAGGACCCTACCTAGGTACTGAAGAACCTAAAATGTTACCACTAGAGACTTCTTTCTCCTGCTAAATATCATTCCTCTCCCTGCCATGGATCTGAAGGACCATACATTAATTGTGGGACAAGTTTACATATAATACCTCCTCCTGGCCAGAAAAGGATAATTTTAAGTACTCTTTAAAAAAAATTTTTTTTTTTACCTTCCACCTTACAATCAATACTGTGTATTGGTTCCAAGGCAGAAGAGCAGTAAGGGCTAGGCAGTGGGGGTCAAGTGATTTGCCCAGGGTCACACAGCTAGAAAGAGTCTGTTCCAAATTTGAATCCAGGACCTCCTGTCTCTAGGCCCAGCTCTCAATCCACTGAGCCACCCAGCTGCCCCAGAAAAGGATAATTTTAAATATACAGAGGCCTTGAGGAGATGGAGGAGAGAAATCCTGAAAGGAAAGGGAAGAGATAAGGCCCTTTTTTTACAACATGGCCAAGGGCAGCCCTGGTGAAGGTACTTGGTGTAGGAAGGAACCAGCCTATGCAAGCAAAAGGTTAGAAAGGAAAAGCAGAGATCCACTGAAACCTGGGGGCCTAAGACAGTTCTTTAAAGTCATAGCTCTTCCCTCATATCACTCTTTTAAAATTTGCATAGGTGGTATTATAGACCTAAAAAAAGTTTTTTTGGTGGTGGTTGTGGGGTGAGGGGAGTCTGAAGTGATGGTGAACTATGATTCAATCCATTTGTACGAATCCTTGTTACCATGGAGGACCAAAGGCAAGTCCTACCCCCATGTGAGCAAAACAAGGGCAGAAAGTGTAAAAGGAAAGATCTCTAATCACAATAAATAATCATGATAATAACTGAAATTTACATAATTTATGTTTACAAAACACTTTTTATACAAAACATACTCCATGAAGTTAGCACGCAACTCATCAAGGTTGCGTGCTATCATGAGTACCAGCATGCTTATCCCTTACTACCTACCTCCTATCATCTACTGCCAAACGTCTTGCCATTCTCCAGACCAGCCATTCCATGTCTTACCTCACTGGCTTTGTTCGGGGAGCCCCCACGCAGGGAATGCTCTCCCTCCTGACCCCCACTACCTCTCTCAACTCTGCTTTCCCATCAAGACTCGGATCTAGTGCCCTGTCCTGTCCTGTCCCTCCTTTGCAGTGTGTTAAGGACCTCTCCTCTCCATTAAAATGCCTGACTCCTGGGGGAAGGAGAGAAGTTTACTGTACATTCAGTGATCTGTGAACACATTGTTCACCCCAGCAAAATGTAAGTTCCTTAAGGGCATGGACCATCTCCTCATGGTGACTGTATCTCCAGCCATTGCACACAGTATGCGTTTGTTGGTTCATTTGGACATAGGTTTCTAATGACTCTAAATTCAGCCCTCTTTCCTCTACAGTCCACAAGTAAACTCTACCCCTTTGTAATGAGCTTATCTATAAGCTTTGTACCTTCTTTTATTTCAGACTGTTTTCCCCTTAATTCGCTAGGAAAGTTTTGCTTTAAGATGGTGGCATCTCAGTAAGATGGAAGGAAAATGGTTTTCTTTCTTTGACTAGGTCAGGAAATTTGGAAGAATCTAGATGTTCCAGAGGCCAGGAAGAAATAGGCAGCAGAGAATAATACTAATGATAACAAAAGCTGACATTAATACAGTCCTTTAAGATGTACAAAGCAATTTGCATACATTATTCCACCAACCCAGTGAATATGGGCTTAGAGAGCAAGGAGTGCTCACAAAGGAATGATAAGTGGGGGGAGTGAGGGAAGGCACTCAGAGATATTTCCTTACAGATTACATTTTTGGTCATGGGTCTGACTATCAACTTTAACTTGAAGAATTCACTTCCTGTCTTTCAGATGGAAAAGTAGGGGAAGATGGACAATTTCACCTTTTCTAATCTTGTCTCACTGGGATAAAATAGTTATCAGTGGCAGAATTCCTGAAGTCTCTCACACAGACAACTTAGCTATGATATCTGACAACCATTTTGCTCTCAGAGACTGGCACATTTACTGAAATTCGAAATGCTAAAAACTCAGTGGATGGGAGGCAGCTGGGTAGCTCAGTGGATTGAGAGTCAGGCCTAGAGATGGGAGGTCCTAGGTTCAAATCCAGCCTCAGACATTTCCCAGCTGTGTGACCCTGGGCAAGTCACTTGACCCCCATTGCCCACCCTTACCACTCTTCCACCTATAAGACAATACACAGAAGTTAAGGGTTTAAAAAAAAATTCAGTGGAATGAATCAATGGACTGTCTGTTTGGACACAAATAGAAATAATAAGCACAAATAACAACTTTTGGATTTCATCAAAAATGAATGATCAATGACAGTTGATGGATCTGCACTCATTACAATTAAGCAAAAAGAGATCTCAATTAAATAAAAAGAAGTATATCTGATTCTTTCTTCCAGTAATTTCAAAGTACAGTGACCTTCTACCTACCAGAAAATCAGCATTCTAAATTTCCCAACCTATTCTACTTGCCTGGGATATAGGAACCTTCTTTTGGTTCCTCTACCAATCTTCCCTTGATCTGGCAAAGTCAGCACTGGGGCCCAGACTCAAGAACCTTGGCCTCAGGCACTTATTAGCTATGTGAATGTGACACTGAAGCAAATCATTTAATCTGCCTGCCTCAGTTTCCTCCACTGTAAAATGAGGGAGAATAATAGTTTCCTACTCGCAGGGTATTTTGATCAAATGAGATAACATTTGTAAAGTGGTTGGCCCAGAGCATGGCACATTTCCCTCAGAAAGCTACCTGCTATTATTATTCAATATCTTGATTTCAACTGTCAAACTTCTGAAATGGGTAGACAACCGGTTTCAAACTCAAATAGAAAAGGAGACTGCCAAACTATTAAAAAAAAAAAAAAGAACTCTACTGGCGTATAATGACTTGGGGGGAGGGGGTGGAACACTATAATATGTTTTCCTGTACTTTTATTTATTTTGTATATTCCCTAATTACATTTTAATCTTGTGCAGGCTATACTTGAGAGTGTTTGACACCTCTTTCAACACCACTTACATCTCTTCTTTCTTCAGTAGAGACTAGAAGCAGAATCCAATCTGTTGTTCCTCAGACTTTAATCTTTTGGGGATTTTGCTTGAGCTACATTCTATCCATGGATAGATATCTATCTAAACATGAGTTTACATTCTATCCATGGAAAGCAGAAACATATAAAAGTATGTCTCTAAAAAATAGAAGGTCAATCGTTTTTGGGGTCGGGGGAAGAGTACCAGCAGCTGAGGGGAAAGAATCTGGAAGGATTTCATGTAAAAGGCACTTGAATTTGGTTTTGAAGACAAGAAGAGATTCTAAGAAGTGGAGATGAGAAGAAGTACATGAGAGAGAACAAAAGGATAGAGATGGAGGAAATGCCAAGGTACAAAAATGGAAGTGGAATACTGTGTGTGTGAAATACTGTAAGGATAGTTGGGCTGGACAATGGAATTCAGAAAGGGAAATAATAAGACAGGATTGGGAGGTTATGGTTAGTCTAGGAAGACCTTTAAAGGTCAAATAGAGGACTTTATATTTGAGCCTAGAAGCATTAGGGAGCCACTGGAGTTTATCATACAGATCGGACCTGTGAAAAAAATCATTTTAGCAGGGACAAAAAATTGGTTCAGTTGGTAAGAGCCAGGCCTGGAGACAGCAGGTCCTGGGTTCAAATTTGACCTCAGACATTTCCTAGTTGTGTGACCCTGGGCAAGTCACTTAACCCCAATTGCCTAGCCCCTATCACTCTTCTGTCAGAGAGAAAAGATTTTTTAAAAAATCATTTTTGCAGCTGTGTGGAGAAAGTATAGGAAAACAGAGAGACTTGAGGCAGAGAAACCTATTAGAAGGCTATTATAACACCACGAAAAAGGTGATAAACATCTCATCTAAGGCAGTGGTGATATGATAAAGAGAGAAGGGACAGACAGGAGACATTCTGTGGAAGTAGAAAGGGCAAAACTTGGAAAACAATTGTATATGGGGATGAGGAAGAATGAAGCATCAAAGATAACACTGAAGGTGTGAAGCTGTGCATCTGGAAGGACAGTGGTACTCTTGATAGAAATAAAGAAAGTACAAAGAAAGATGAATTTTGGAAAACAGATGTGAGCTCATGCTCCTCAGACCATCTAAAAGTTGCCCTACAAACATCATTTTTGTTACATTCTTAGAATTTCTGAAAGGGCATGAGCTATGATTATCCCAAAAGACTCTATTCTTTGCGCCCCTCTCCCTTAGCAGTCCCATGTCTAGCATTAATCATCACCTCTATGCTTTATTTTTATCTCCAATTCAATTCAAAAATTTACAAGGCCTTACTGTCTATTATGTGCCAGTCATAGTGAAGGCGACACAGACAAAAATTTGAAAAAAATAATCTAGTGTTTTTCCCCTCAAGGAACTTATAATTCAATAAAAGGGGGGTAAGATATGTACACAAATAAGGTAGTTTTATTACAAGCAAAAGAAGACATGTAGATGAGATATTAAGTATATGAGAAGGAATGAAAAGATGAACTGGAAGGTTTAGGAGGGCAATTAGGAAGGTAAAAGGCCTCCATTGAGATGAAGTTAAATATCATTTGAAGGAATGTTTGGAGGAAGAATAATTTGGGAATATTTAACCCAGAGAAGAGAAGACTTAGGTGGGTCATGATAGCTGTTTTCAAACACATAAAGGACAGTCAAGGCGCAAAGGTAATTAGATTTGTTCTGCTTGGTCATAGGAAGCAAAACTAGAAATAACAAATAGAATCTGGAGAAAAACAGATTTAGACTTTACAAAATAAAAAACCTCCTAAGAATCAGAGCTATCGCAAAGTGGAACAGGCTGCTTAGAGGGGTAGTTGGTTCCTCCTCGTTAGAGGTCTTCCAAGAAAAGGCCTGGAAAATATGTCTGGCATGTTGTATAGGGATTCTTGTTCAGAGAACAGGTTGAACTAGAAGGCCACTGAGGTCCCTTCCCACTCAGATTCTATAAGAGATCATTTTCATCCCTAGGAGTCAAGGGTGGGGAAGGAATCTGAGAAGACTTCAGGAAGCAGGTGGCACCTGCACTGGGTATTTGGAAAGAGAGAATGTCAATAAGGGGAGAAGCCACCGAGGGAGTATATTCCAAGAATGCATAGCCTACACACAAATGTACAGAAGCAGGAGAGGGCAAGACAAATTTGAGAAATAGTTAGAAAGCTAGCTTTGTTTGAAACATATAACTTTGTTTAAAAGTATAAAGCACGTGAACAGGATTAATGTAAAAATAAGGCTGGAAAAATAGGTTGTAGCCAGACTAAGGAAGGCCTTAACATCAAACTTAGACTTTTGAGTTTTCTTAGAATAAGAATGGCATGATCCAACTTATGCATTAGGAAGATAATTGTGGCAGCAAAGCAGAGAATCAGTTAGGACTCTATTACAATAGTATAGATGAGAGAGAAAGTGAGGGCCTTAATTAGGGAAGCAATAGTGGGATTAGAAAGGAGAACACAGATAAGAGAGAAAATGCTAAAAGAGACAGGCCTTGGAGACTGATAGGAAGTTATGAGAATAGGAAGAGTCAAAAAAGACTCTGGTTTTAAGGTTTAGTGATTGGGAGGATGGTGATAAAGAAATGGATTCTGAGAGAGAAAGAGTATTTTAAGAGGAAGATGAATTAAGTTTTGGATATATTATGTTTGAGATACAAAAGGGCTTAATAAACACTTATTGATCAAAAAAGGTAGTTTCAGGAAATCTGGGTGGAGATTATCTGAGATTTGTGGTGGGATATCTAGTCATCTGCAAATAGATAATTGTGAAGCAAAAGATGTGGATTTACTTGCCAGGAGAAGAAACAGAAAAAGGGAGAAGAGAAAGCTGAGGGCAAAGCCTACACTTTAGATGGCCAAGGAAGCAAGATGGAAGAGCCATGGAAACATTAGAAATGACCAAAGAGGGATGAGGAAATCCAGGAGAGAGCAATGT
The DNA here is from genome assembly GCF_016433145.1 of Gracilinanus agilis. Classification (NCBI taxonomy): domain Eukaryota; kingdom Metazoa; phylum Chordata; class Mammalia; order Didelphimorphia; family Didelphidae; genus Gracilinanus; species Gracilinanus agilis. Next base: position 145,919,428 of record NC_058130.1, read on the forward strand.
CATTGAAGTTACCGAGGAGAGAGTACCAAGAAGGAGAAGGTGGTCAAAAGTAATAAATACGATAGCCAGATGAAGGAGCCTGAGGAAAGGTCATTGGATTTAGCATTTAAGAATTTTCCAAGATCTTAAAGAAAGCCGTTTCAGAAGCTAGATTCCTTATATTAAGGACTATAAATGTGTGGTGAAGAAGGAGAATTGAACAGTATAGCTTATTTTTTCCTTGACTCAACAGTGACCGGGAAGAGGGGTAAGAATTGAAAGACAGAGTGTCAAGATCAAAGGTTAGATATTGTATCTTCAGGATAAGGAGATCTGAGGATGTTCACAAGAAGAGAGTAAGGAACCAAGCTAAAGGGAAAGATTGAAAATGAGACATGAGAAGGGATTATCTGTTGAAGCAAAATCTTGGGGCAAATTCAAGGACAGAATCAAGGACACAAGTTGAAGGCTTAATGTTGACAAGAAGACATCAACTGAGACTAGAGGGAAGGAGGAGAATTTAAATATAAAGAAGTGTTGAGAGAGGTGAGGAAAGTTGAAGGGGCTCAAGACAGTCTTTTCAGTACAGTAGAGGAAACTAATCTCCACCACATAGCTCTAGTTCAGGCATCCCTAATTGCCTATTGGAAAATTCTCTCCAAGAATTGCCATACTATTGCCCAAAACTAAATTTAAATTTCCTACCCAAACTTGCCACCCCTTATAACTTCCTTATTTTTTCTGATAACATCACAAACCATCCAGTCACCCAAGTTTATGCAAATTTTGGAAGCCTTTCACTTTCACTCTAATTACCTCTGGCCTGTATTGTTACCGTCTGGAAATGGAGATGACCTCATAATTTCTATATGTGTATGTCATACCTTTATTAGATTATAAGCTTCTTATAGGCAGACTTGTTTTTTCCCAATGTGAGCCTCCTACTTCATTAACACTATATTCTACAAAAATCTTAATATGTTATCATTTTGATTTGAGTACTCTCACAAAGGCAGCATGATATAGTAGGGGAAAAAATCATTGGATTTGTAGTCAGACGATCTGAGTTAAAATTTAACCTCTATCACTGTGACTGAACTAATCACTTAACTTCTCTAAGCCTCACTTTCCTCTTATTTCTGTAAAATGAGGAAGCTCACTTACCTTACCTTCCGTCTTGGAATACAATACTGTGTATTGGCTCCAAGGCAGAAGAGTGGTAAGGGTAGGCAATGGGGGTAAAGTGACTTGCCCAGAGTCACACAGCTGGGAAGTGTCTGAGGCCAGATTTGAACCTAGGACCTCCCATCTCTAGACCTGGCTTTCAATCCACTGAGCTACCCAGCTGCCCTCTTAGGTAGCCTTTTAACGTACCTTTCAGCTCTAAATCTGTGTTCCTGTGATCCCTCCAATGGTACAGGTCACATACAGACCTTTTCACCCTATAAAACTTATATATGTCCATAAATGGAGTATATATGTTGTCTGTGCACTGGTTATTGTTCATTCTCACAATATGACTGGCATACCTTCCTCTATGATTATATACAGCTAGAACCTGAATAGGTCAAATAATGAATATCCTGAAAGGGTTGCATGTATTTTAATTCACACTATTCAAAGTAATAATTAAGTATGGTTCCAGTCCAGTAGAAATATTCAGCAAAATTAATTTGACAACTCCAGGGGAATTCCTTATTCACACTAACTGGCTCTTGTTATATACTCTGGTTCATTATACATTCTTTATCAAGGACCATGAAACCAAAATATCATTGTGTACTGGACATAACAGAAAGAAAAAAGTCAATACTTCCCAAGAGTAACCAGGTCTTCAGGCCAAAATCTATTTAATGTTGCTGAGATGGCAGCTAAAACACTTAAGATCAGCAATTTTTCTGTTGAAACCAATCAAGACTCTAAAGACAGCACTAAAAATTCCCTCCCCATTCTCTTCCTAGCATCAGGAATAAAAGCTTTAGCAATGAAAGAAGAGACGTGCTGGAACCTTTACAGGGCAAGTTGTGCAGCAAACTACTGTCAAGAAAACCCTCTAAGCCAAGGAAGAGGTTATGCAAACATTAAGAGTCAGCAGAAATATGGGGATCACAACCAAGTCAAAGACTTCTTTTTAATTCGAAAGACCCAGATATAGAAGCATACATGCTTCTCAGAAAAGGATCACAGGTCAAGAGAGCAAACACCACAAATCTCTCCAACACTGATTTTTCCCTGTACTTGAGCAAAGCTTAATAAAGGGACAGGAAAATACGAAGCTAAATAAAAAGTACACCAAGATCTAAATTGAGGAAGCAAAACCGGAAGATAGTGATGGCTGCAAGGGAAGCCTGAGATGTTCCACCCATCAAGGTGGGGGGAAGGAAGAGGGGAAGGGCAGCAGATGGGGATCCCAAATCCTTCTGTCACCTCTTGAGCATAATGCAGCATGATCTATTTTTGGTTTTAATCACTCTTGGTTACTAAAGCTCTCCGTGATAAAAGACCTAGTAGGAATTACGGGTCAACAGAGCAAAAGTCAAAGCAACGCTCTTCTTCATGTTGCAAACAACAGAGCTGCTTCTTAGTCAGGAGCTGATAGTCCAGCAGCCTAAAGCCAGTCTTTAGAGCACATAAAAACTGCACGTATTCTGAGAGTACTTACAAACCACTTCCCCCACCTCCCGAAACTCCTATGATGGAGACAGTATTTCCTCTTCAGAAATGGGAAAACAGGTGCTTGTCTGCTCTAGATCAGGACTTGATTCCAGGTCTCAGAGAGCCTAAAGGCTGTGACCCAACGGACAGCTGGACTCTGACCTGAAGGCGGAGATGGGAGAGGGCCAGAGAGGAAGGAGCCCAGAAGTCGGTGCAATGAATGAAGCGGGAAGGAAAGACGACAGGATGGGTCAGGCGCAAGAGAGGGACTTCGGGTGACCCGGAGCCTTCCAAGGATGAAGGGGTGCCCAGCCCCCAGGCAGGGATGCTGTTCCAGCTCCTGGGACCCCAAGAATCTTCCCCCTTGAGGCTGGGAGATCCCGCCCCCGGCGCGCGAGAGGATGCAGGGGAACTGCCATAACGGGGTCGAGGGGAGCACCTAGGCGCTGAGAGGATCCTCTCTGTAAAACAAGGCGACACAGCATCTCGGCTCCTCTTTGCCCCAGACACTCAGGGCTGGGCTCCACATCACGACCGCCCTCCCTCCCGCTCTCCCTCTTCCGGAGCAATAGGACTTACCTCCCTCCGAGGCGGCCGGGCCTCGGTGTGCCGGAATTTAGACACCTTGAAGCGGTTCATAGCGCGGCAGAGGCTGCAGCGGGGCTGGCTTTCAGGTGCACCGCGAGCGCGAGCAAAGAGGAGGCGGTAGCAGCAACAGCAGCAGCAGTACTCGGTGTCAGAGAAACCAACCTCCACCCCCACTCAGACCCCGCCGCACGCCGCCCGAAGCCACGCCTCCTCCCTTCTCTCGGCCAATCCCCGCCTCCTTCTCTTCACCTCACCACGCCCCCAGGAGCCTCTTCTTCCGCACCGGCCCGGGGGCTCGCCTCTCCACCAATCGTTGTTCATCCGCCCCGTTAGGCCCCGCCCCGAGTCCGCCCTGAGTGGCGGGGCCCCCCGGCTGGAGTGGGGGGAGGTCACGTGCGGATGCTTCTCTGGGCCTCCGCCCTCGCGGCCAAGGCAGAGGAAAGAGATCTCCCGGTGGTTGAGGGCCCCCACTTCTCCCGGAAGAACAGTCTGGGGAGATTTATCCGGTGGATCCCCCATCACCCCTCATCTAGTCTAAGTGACTTACGACCTCCATTAACTTAAACTAGCTCTAATTGAAATCAAAGACAAAAAATAAACAAAAAAGACACTTCCTGCCCTCAAGGAGCTTACACTTCCACTAGGTAATAAAACTGTAAACAGATTAAGTTAATACTAAGTAATTTAGAGGCAGAGAGGTGGCTCAATGGATGGAGAGCTGGTCCCTGGTATCCTTAGATACTTCCTAGCTATGTGACCCTGAGCAACTCACCTAACTCCCACACCCTAGCCTAGCCTTTACTGCTCTTCTGCCTTGGAATATCTCTTCCAAGACAAGGTGAGGGTTTAAAAAAAATACCACATAACTTAATTCGGGGAGCTCTGAAGCGGAGATGAGACAGCAAAGCAAGCAGGGTGTAGAGGAAAGGTCATGGAATCCTCAAGACCTGAGAAGAGCTGTGTGACCCTGAGAGGCACTTCAACTCTGGGCACAATTTTTTCACCTGTCAAACGGTGAGCTCCGACTCCCTTGTCTGTAAACCCCCTTATGCCCCTGAATCTGTAATCTCACGATCAGGAAAGATCTCGAATGAAGAGCCAGGGATTCTAAGAGGCAGAGGATGAAGAGGGAGAGCAGCCCCTAAACATTTCAGCACCGTTCCAGTTCTCTTCTTGTCATTGAGGCCTGAACATTCACCGTGCTATGCATTGTAGAGGTTGGAAGAGATACAGAAATAAAGTTATGTTTCCGAGATCTTATGGAGCTTGGTTTAGTAATGATTTTGCATTTCCTCAGCATTTTACAAATTACTAAATATTTCATCCACAATTTACCAATAAGAAAACTGAAGCAAAGAGATTATTTGGATAAGGTCTGACAGTAGATAAGCAATCCTTTTAATACTCCCTAATTGATTTTCTCTCTCATTCTGGCTAAGGCTATTCAACCGAGGCTGTTCAATTCTCTCCTTGCCTGTTTCACCTCTCAGCTGAGGGTCTTAATTTGTACTCTGCTAAGAAAATAAAGGTCATTGTCATACACCACGACCAGGTGAGTTTTATACCTGGAATGCAGGAATAGTTCAATATTAGGAAAACCATCAGCATAATTAACCACAACAATAACAAAGCCAAGGGAAACCATGTGATTATCTCAATAGAGGCAGAAAAAGCTTTTGACAAAATACAATATCCATTCCTTTTAAAAACATTGGAATGGGAGGCAGCTGGGTGGCTCAGTGGATTGAGAGCCAGGCCTAGAAATGGGAGTTCCTCCAAATCTAACGTCAGACACTCCCTACCTGTGTGACCCTGGGCAAGTTACTTAACCCCAAATGCCTAGCCTTTGGAACCAATACATAGTATTAATTTTAAGATGGAAGGTGAGGGTTTTTTTTAAATAATAAAATAAATAAAAACATTAAAATAAAGGGAGCTTTCCTTAAAGTGATAAAAGGCATCCATCCCAGTGATTCCCAAAGTGGGTGCTACCATCCCCTGGTGGGTGCTGTGGCAATCCAGGAAAGCGGTGATGGCCACAAGTGCATTTATCTTTTCTATTAATTGTTATTAAAATTTTTTAAAAATTAATTTCCAGGGGGCTAAGTAATATTTTTTCTGGAAAGGGGGCGGTAAGCCAAAAAAGTTTGGGAACCACTGCTCTAAACCATCAGCAAGCATTGTCTGTAATGGGGATAAACCTCTCCCAGTAAGATCAGGAGTGAAGCAAGAACACCCATTACCACCACTACTACTTAATATTGTACTAGAAATGCTAGCTATATGGGCAGCTGGGTAGCTCAGTGGATTGAGAGCCAGGCCTAGAGATGGGAGGTCCTGGGTTCAAATCCGGCCTCAGACACTTCCCAGCTATGTGACTCTGGGCAGGTCATTTGACCCCCATTGCCCACCCCTACCACTCTTCCACCTAGGAGCCAATATACAGAAGTTAAGGGTTTAAAAAAAAAAAGAAAAAGAAAAGAAATGCTATCTAAGACAATAAGAATAGTCAAAGAAGTTGATGGAATTAGAATAGGCAATGAGGAAACATGCTGATATACTTAGAGAAACCCACAAAATCAACCAAAAAAGCTAATAGAAGCAATTAACAACTTAAGCAAAATTGCAGGTTATAAAATAAACCCACATAAATCATCAGCATTTCTATTACCACCAACAAAGTCCAACAGCAAGAGATAGAAAAGAAAATTCCATTTAAAATAACTGTAGACAATATAAAATACCTGAGGATATACCTACCAAAACAAACTTAGCAACTATATGAACATGATTACAAAATACTTTTCATACAGATAAAGAGAGACCTAAAGAACTGGAAAAACATTAATTGCTCATGAATAGGCCATGCCAATATAATAAAAATTATATTCTTACCTAAATTAATTAACCTATGCAGTGCCATACAGGTCAAACTACCCAAAAAATATTTCATAGAGCTAGAAAAAATTTATCTGTAAGAATAAATGGTCAAGAATATCAATGGACTTAATGGGAAAAAAATGAAGGAAAGAGGCCTGCCCATAACAGATCTCAAACTATATTATTAAGTGGTAACCATCAAAACAATCTGGCACTGACTAAGAAATAGAGTAGTGGTAAAAGGCACTATGAGGGCCACTAGCTCAATGAGCTGGGCCTGACTAGATCCTCAGGTAGTAGGAGAATCTAAGGCTGAGTGAAGGATAGGATTGCCTGAGTGACGACCAAGATGTGCTGGTAACCACCAGGGCTTATGGATGTTCAGCTTAGCCAAGTCCTTGCCTCTTGACAGTGCCCAAGCCAAGAATCTGGTGAGGGGCTGTATGTATATTCCACAGCTCCTCTAGCTCCCTGGCTTGGGGTTGGGTTTGATGATAAGGTTGGTTATGGGCTGGTTGTCAATGTGCTAAATGGACAATGCTAATTTCTGACTTTGGTTTGATAAATCCCTTTCCCTATAGCTGTAGATATTTACTAGTCTAGGAAGGAATGCCAATCTTCACTCGGATTAAGTTATAACAGGGTTTATTGCTTTGATTCAAAGGGTAAGAATCAGAACAAGGAAAGAAGTGTTGGGAAAATGCTATACTGAGTCTATGGAACTAAGGTAGTTTGTATCTAAGAGCAGCAGGTTGAAACTGGCTGGAGACTATTTCCCTCTCAGTCTCTGGTCCGGCCGGGCCATGGCCTGAACCAAAGAAAGGGAGGGATAGTGATGTTCTTCTTAGCAGCTGTGCTATTCTTGTCTCTCAGCTCAATATAGTAGCAAAGTGAATCAAGCCTCTTGTGATATTGAGATATGGATGCTGGATTAGCAGGTCTATGGCCTACCCACCTTTTTGCCACCCACTCCCAAGGTCCCCTGCCTCAAAACAGAGGTCCTGGGTGGCTCAGTCCATGGGCTTTTATAGAGGTGGCCCAAACTGTCTTTTGCCCTTGGCTCATGCCACCCTGGGTGAATTCCAAATTCTGTAACCGATAATCTTGTCACTCAAGCTGTTCTCCATCTTGCCCAGAAGTTCCTTGCTACAGTAGTGCATCAATGAAATAGGTTATATAATTAGCACACAGTAGTTAATTCATGTTAAATATTAAATATTTATTTAACTAAACCCAAAGATCCAAGCTTTTGGGGAAAAAACTCACTATTTGACAAAAACTGGAAAATATTATAACAAAAACTAGGCATAGGCCAATACCTCATGTACCAAGGTAAAATCAAAATGAATACATGGTTTAGAAATAAAGGATGTCAAAAAAAGATCTGTGGGAGTAGGAACACAAAAGAAAAACAACTGCTTGATCACATGGATTGATGGGGATATGATTGGGGATGTAGACTCTAAGAGATCACCCTAATGCAAATATTAATAATATGGAAATAGGTCCTGATCAATGATACATATAAAACCCAGTGGAACTGCGCATCGGCTATGGGAGGAGGGTGGGAGAAGGGGAGGGAAAGAATATGAATCATGTAACCATGGAAAGATATTATAAATTAATTAAATAAATGAAAAATTTCAAATTTAAAAAAAAGAAAAAAGAAAGGATGTAAATTAAAACAAATTAGAGGAACACAGAATTGTTTGTCAGATTTATGGATAAGGGAAGAATTTATGACCAAACAAAACACAGAGAACATTATAAAAAATGAAACTGACAATTTCAATTACACCAAATTAAAAAGGTTTTGTACAAACGAAACCAATACAATTGAGATTTGAAGAGAAACAACAAATTGGGGAAGGGGGGGAGGAATTTTATAGTGTCTCTGACAATGACCTAATCTCTCAAATATATAGAGAACTGAGTCAAATTTATAAGAATACAAAGATTCCCCAATTGATAAATGGTCAAAGGATATGAATAGGCACTTCTCAGATGAAATTAAAACTATAAGCATATGAAAAAATGCTCCAAATCACTATTGATTAGAGAAATGCGCATTAAAAAAAACAAACTTTGAGATACTACCTCACACATATCAGATTGGCTAATATGACCAAAAAGGAAAATAATAAACACTGCAGGGGTTGTGGGAAAACTGAGACATTAATATGCTGTTGGTAGAACTGTGAACTGATAAAACCATTCAGGAGAGCAATATGGAACCACTTCCAAAGGCCTGTGAAACATACCTTTTGGTACAGCAATACCACTACTAGGTCTATATCCCAAAGAGGTCAGAAATAAGAGAAAAGGACCTACATGAACAAAAATATTTTTAGCAGCTCTTTTTGTAATGGAAAAGAACTGAAAACAGAGGAAATGTCTGTCAATTGGGGAATGGCTGAACAAATTGGGGTATTTGGTTGTAATAGAATACTATTGTGTCATAAGAAATGGTGAGCAACATGAGTTTGGAAAAACATGGAAAGATTTATATGAATTGCTCAAAGTGAAGTGAGCAGAACTAGGAGAATACTGTATACATTAACACAAATATAGCATAATAATCAACTGTGAAGGACAAAATGAATATCATCGAAGCAAGTTTCCAAGATAATCCCAAAGGACTCATGACAAAAAATGTTATCCATAGTCAAAGAAGGATCTCTTGGAGTCTGATTGACCATTTTTTACTTTATTTCCTTCATGAATATTTTGTTGTATATGCAATATGTGTTTTCTTTCATGGCATGGAACATGGAAATATTTGTTGCATGACAGCATTGGTATAAGCTATATTAGACTATTAACCACCTTAAGGAGGCGTGGAAAAGGGATGGAAAGAATCTCTTTTGCAAAATGTCATAACAATTGTTACATGTAATTGAGAAAGATAAAAGTATAAAGAAAGGTCATTTATCTGTAAATTCTTTCTTCCTTTCTCTTTGCCTCAATACCCTCCCATTCTCAAATTGATCCATCTTTCCTTCAGTCTAATGAAGATATGCCCTTTCTTCGACACCCCCACCCCCACCAAGGCTAGCCCTAGGTCCTCAACAATCATCCCTGCCCATCTTTAGCTGCTTCATCTACCAGTTTCTTCTTGCTACCTTGCCCATTCTAAAAAAACAAAAAACAAAACAAAACAAAATCACTAAACCCTATAATCCAATCCCTTCAAGTTACCAACCCAAGTCTTTTCTCCCTTTTTCAGCTAAATTCCTAGAAAAACCTATCTCTGCTCATTTGTTTCTTAGTTCTTTGAAATCTGGCTTCTGAAAGACTTATGATGAGGAAAGCTATCTACCTCTGGAGACAGAACTTTTAGGTCTTTCATATCAGTGTATTTATGGTTTTATTTTGGGGTTTTGGTTATGGATGACTTTGCTCTTTCAACAATGACCAATATGGAAGTGTGTTTTGCGTGACAATAAAAAATTTAGAAAGGTAAAAAATAAAAATAATATAAAATGAAATCTGGCTTTCATCCTCATCAGTCAAGTGACACTATTCTCTCTGAAGTTACCAATAAGATTTTGTCAAACCTGATGGTGTTTTTTTAATCTTCATACTTCTTGGCTTCCTTGTAGCATTAAACATTATTGATCGTCCTTTCCTCCTGTTCCTCAGGGAATGTTCAGACTTCTTTCCCTGTTCATCAGTGAATTTGCTAGTTCATCATCCATATAATTTTCCCTCACTTTAGTGTACCTCAAGATTCTCCTTGACTTTTTCTTTTCTTTCTACTCTGTCATTTGTTAACCTCATCAAATCCTAGGGGTTCAGTTATTGCCTCCATACCAATGACTTTAAAGTCTCCTGTCAGCTTAAATTGTGGAGTTTTAGTTGCCTAAATTATTAGCTGGACATTTTAAAGTGGATATACTATAGTTATCTCAAACTCAGTATGTCTAAACCAAAGCTCATTATCTTCCTCTCCTTCCCTACCCACCCCCAACTCCAATTCACCCCACTTCTGAACTTTCCTGTTTATTGTTGAGAATAGCACCATCTCTTTGGTCACCTACTACCCCTTTTGGTTACTCTGTAATCTCAACTCTTCACCTTCCCTTACCTTACTTATTCACCCATTTGCCAAATCTTGTTTCTACTTTTACAACATTTCTTGCATTTGTCGTTTCTGGATAGACACCATTCCTAGGCCCTCATTATCTTTCATCTGAACCAATGCAAAAGACTGCTTAGTCTCTCTGACTTGTCTCTTCACTGTCCAAACCATTTATGATCCCCCTATTAAAGAGATTTACCTAAAATGTAGGTTTGATCATGACTACCTGATAGACTCAACTGTTCTTAATTCAGAGTACATGACCCCTTTGGGGGGGTCCATGAACTTGAATGAGGAAAAAAAAATTATTTTCACTATCTCCAACTGCTCCGCCAAGGACGGTCCCAAGCCCTGCTGAAAAGGAGGAGGGTTGGGTGCGGGGCTAGCAACCCCACCCCGTAAAAAATCTCACTTGCTACAGAAACAGCAACCTCATTAAACCAACAATCGCCTAGTCTGGAAGATTGCTCTCCAACAGAGTCCATGATGCGTGCTGGCAAAAGCCTTTGGGAAGCCAGTTCATCGATAAATCTTCTGACGACCAAGGTAAAAACCAGAATAGCGACATGGAACGTAAGAACCTTATACGAAAGAGGGAAACTTGCTCAAGTAGCAAACGAAATGAAAAGATACGACATCAGGGTCCTCGGTTTATGCGAGACCAGATGGAATGGAAGTGGCCAGACCAGACTGACATCAAGTGAAACCATCATTTACTCTGGCCATGAAGACAAATGTCAAGGCTGCAGGTCCAGACGGTATCCCCCCTGAGGCACTCAAGGCAGACCCAGAAATGTCAGCGGAGATGCTACAGCCCCTCCTACAGAAGATCTAGGAACAGGAACAAGTCCCGACAGACTGGAAGCTAGGCTATCTGGTGAAGCTACCCAAAAAGGTGACCTATCCCAATGCAGCAACTGGAGAGGAATCATGCTTTTATCCGCTCCCAGCAAAATCCTGACTAGAGTAATCTTAGAAAGACTGAAGGAGGCCTTGGACAAGAAGCTGAGAACAGAACAAGCAGGGTTTCGCCAGCACAGATCGTGCACTGACCACATCGTCACCCTAAGAATCATCATCAAACAGTCCATCGAATGGCAGTCCCCCCTCTACATAACTTTCGTGGATTTCGAGAAGGCATTTGACAGCATGGACAGGAACATCATCTGGAGATTGATGCAGCATTACGGGATTCCCCCGAAGCTCATCAACATCATCCAGCAGTTATACGAAGACTTTACCTGCCAGGTCATCCATAATGGGAAACTGACGGCTCCCTTCACAGTGAAGACCGGAGTGAAGCAAGGCTGCATGCTTTCGCCCCTTATCTTCTTGATGGTCATAGATTGGACCATGAGAAGAATTACCAAGGACAACAATGCGGGCATTCAATGGACTCATACCAAGCAGCTTGAGGACCTTGACTTCGCGGATGACATATCTGTCTCCTTTCTCACAAGCAGCAGGATGCACAAGCCAAACTTGCACAACTCTCTGAAGAAGCAGAGAAGACAGGTCTGAAGATCAACAAGAAGAAGACCAGGTGATCACAGTCAACAGCAGACAGGACCTGCCAATCCAACTACAGGGAGAAAACATCAAGGAGACGGACCACTTCACCTATTTGGGTAGCATTGTCAGTAAGGACGTCGGGGCAGATGAGGACATCAGAAGCCGAATCAACAAAGCCAGACAGGCATTTAACACCTTACGGTCTGTCTGGATCTCCAGAGCACTGTCCCTCATCACTAAGCTCTGAATCTTCAACACCAACGTAAAGACCGTCCTCCTATATGGATCAGAAAGCTGGAGAGTGATGAAAGTCAACACCAACAAACTCCAAGTCTTTGTTAACAGATGTCTACGCTACATCTTGAACATCAGATGGCCTGAAAAGATCTCCAATGCTAGTCTCTGGGAAAGAACAATCCAGTATCCCATTAGTCAGGTCATAAAGAAATGTAAGTGGAGATGGATAGGACATATGCTACGAAAACCGGAAGACAACATAGCCAGACAAGCATTGTGCTGGAACCCTTCGGGGAGGAGGAAAGTCGGAAGGCCAAAACAGACCTGGCGAAGATCTGCCGAAAATGAAACAAAAACAGTCGGAATGACATGGGCCCAGCTGGGGGAAGTTGTCCAGAACAGAGTCCGCTGGCATGAGATGGTTGCGGCCCCATGCTCCTCTGGGAGCTAACAGGAATAACACATCTCCAACTGAAATTTAACATTTCCTTCAATAATTCAAAAATATTTTGAAAAGGGTTCCATAGGCTTCATCAGATTGCTGCCAAAAGTATACATGATACAAAAAAGATTGACTCCCAACTCTAATGGCTCTCTATTGCCTTTAGAATCTACTATAAACTCCCTGTCTGTTTTTTTCACCCATCACAATCTAATCCCAGTCTACTTTTCTCTTGTTATATTTTATTTCCTCTCCTGTACTCTTTTGAGCCTGTCAGACCATCCTTGCAGTGGCTTATACATAGCACCCACTTCCTTTCGCTATGCCTGGGTACTTGCTGACTCTTATGACTGGAATTTGCTCCCTCTTTAAATTATTTCCAATGAAATGGAGAAATTCCATGTGAACTGGAATGACCTCCAGGAATTGATGCAGAGCGAAAGGAGCAGATCCAGGAAAACCTTATACAGAGACGGATACACTGTGGCACGATTGAACATAACGGACTTCTCTACTAGCAGCAATGCAAGGTTCCAGAACAAGGCTGAGGGACTTATGAGAAAGAAAACTAGTCCAACTATCAATAATATGGAATTAGATCTTAATCAATGATACATGTAAAACCCAGTGGAATTGTGCATTGGCTATGGGAGGGTTGGAGGGGTTTGGGGGAGAGGGAAAGAACATGAAACATGTAACTATGGGAAAATATTAAAAATTAAAATTAAAATAAACAAACTAACTAATTAATTAGTTGCTTATTTCCTTCAAAATTCAGCTTAAGTGCTACCTTATAAATGAATCCTTTTCTGATTCACCCCTCTTCTGTCCTTACCAACTTTGTCCAAGGTACCAATATTACCTTGTATTTATTTAGGGTATTTTTATATATGTTATGTATTATCTCTCCTGCTAAAATGGAAGACACTTGAGGGCTAGGATAATTTCATTTTTGTCTTTGTTTTCACAGTTTAATAACTGCTTTGTTGATTGATTGATAGTGGTGGAGCTTGGTTTTTAACTTAGATATTTCTAACTCCCAATCCAATATTTTTTATTTTGAAATTTTTATTTAATTAATTAATTTTGAATATTTTCCCATGGTTACAGGATTCATATTCTATTCCTCCCCTTTCCCCACCCCTTCCCATAGCCCTTCACAATTCTACTGGGTTTTACATGTGTCATTGATCAAGACCTATTTCCATATTATTGATATTTGCACTAGGGTGCTCATTTGGAGTCAATATCCCCAATCATTTCCCCATCAATCCATGTGATCAGGCAGTTATTCTTCTTCTGTGTTTCTACTCCCACAGTTCTTCCTCTGAATGTGAATAGTATTCTTTCTCATAAGTCAGAGTTGTCCTGGATCATTGCATTGCTGCTAGTAGAGAAGTCCATTACATTCAATTTTACCACAGTGTATCAGTCTCTGTGTATATGGTTCTCCTGGTTCTGTTCCTTTCACTCTGCATCAATTCCTAGAGGTCATTCCACTTCACATGGAATTTCTCCAGTTCATTCTTCCTTTCAGTACAATAGTATTCCATCACCAAGAGACACCACAATTTTTTCAGCCATTCCCCAACTGAAGGGCATCCCCTCATTTTCCATTTTGTTGCCACCACAAAGAATGTGGCTATAAATATTTTTGGACAATTTTTTTTCCCTATCATCTCTTTGGGGTATAAACTGGATCAAAGGGCAGGCAATCTTTTAGCGCTCTTTAGGCATCATTCCAAAATGCCATCCAGAATGGTTGGATCAATTCACAACTCCATCAGCAATGCATTAATGTCCCAATTTTGCCACATCTCCTCCAAGATTTATTATTTTCCTTTGCTTTCATATTAGCCAATCTGCTAGGTGTGAGGTGGTATCTCAGAGTTGTTTTGATTTGCATTTCTCTAATTATTAGAGATTTAAAGCACTTTTTCATGTGCTTATTGATAGTTTTGATTTCTTTATCTGAAAATTGCCTATTCAAGCCCCTTGCCCATTTATCAATTTGGAAATGGTTTGATTTTTTTGTATAATTTATTTAGCTCCCTATAAAAATGAGTAATTAGGTCTTTGTCAGAGGTTTTTGTTATAAAGATTTTTTCCCAATTTGTTACTTCCCTTCTAATTTTGGTTGCATTGGTTTTGTTTATACAAAAACTTTTTAATTTAATGTAATCAAAATTATTTATTTTACATTTTGTAATTTTTTCTAACTCTTACTTGGTCTTAAAATCCCAAAGATCTGACAAATACACTATTCTGTGTTCACCTAATTTACTTATAGTTTCCTTCTTTATATTCAAGTCATTCACCCATTCTGAGTTTATCTTGGTGTAGGGAGTGAGATGTTGATCTAAACCTAATATCTCCCATATTGTTTTTCAATTTTCCCAGCAGTTTTTGTCAAACGGGATTTTTGTCCCCAAAGCTAGGCTCTTTGGATTTATCATAGACTGTCTGAGTTCACTTGCCCCAAGTCTAATCCACTGATCCTCCCTTCTGTCTCTTAGCCAATACCATATTGTTTTGATGACCACTGCTTTATAGTACAGTTTGGGATCTGGTACTGCTACTTCCTTCACATTTTTTTTCATTATTTCCCTTGATCTTTTTGATCTTTTGTTCTTCCAAATGAACTTTATTATAGTTTTTTCTAATTCAGTAAAAAAGTTTCTTAGTAGTTTGATAGGTATGGCACTAAATAAGCAGATTAATTTGGGTAGGATTGTCATTTTTATTATATTAACTCATCCTACCTATGAGCAATTAATGTTTTTCCAATTGTTTAGATCTAGTTTTAATTGTGTGGAAAGTGTTTTGTAATTGTGTTCGTATAATTCCTGTATTTGTTTTGGTAGATAGATTCTTAAATATTTTATATTGTCTAGGGCGGTGATGGGCCAACTGGCATGTAGGCCTGATGTGGCCCCCTGAAATGTTCTATCTGGCTGGGTGACATTATTCCTAATCTGATGAATACAATGAGTAGGATACAATACTATGACACTTGGAAAGAGTTGCCTTAGAAACACACTGACAGATGAGCATTTCCTTTCCTTTGGCCCCCTCTTTAAAAAATTTGCCCATTACTGGTCTAGGGTGATTTTAAATGGCATTTCTCTTTCTAACTCTTGCTGCTGAGATGTGTTGGAAATATATAGAAATACTGATGATTATGTGGGTCCAATCCAGTACTATATAATAAGTATGATATAATAAAATATTATATGTTCATAAGATAAACATGAAGGGCTATGGGATTAGATGAGAGTGAAATCACTTTCAACTGCCAGGATAAAGGGAAGTAGGATTTGAGCTAGGTCACCATTGATTTTGGCTGTAGAGATTCTGGGCTTTATTGGGAAATGTAGAAAATCACAGACAGAGCAAAAGAATTTGTTTTCAAATTAGTGATCTATGATCTCACAGATAAAGCCTGAGAGATCTGGAGTCCGGAATCCTGTGAATATGTCCTACTCTAAATTGGACTTCCAAAAAGGACTTTCTCATGTTCTGGGTCCCTTCTGAATTGTGCCTCAGAAAGTCAGTGTCATAAAGAAACACAGACAAATAGGACAGCTTTGAAAGTTAAAATTTATTGCATACTTAAATGGAAAAGCAATTTGTACATAATAGAAATACTTGGCTTTTTGTACTCAAACAAAATACTGTCTTTCTGATTCTGCAGCACTTGTTTTTTACTTGGAAATGTCAGAACATGTGTTCAAGTGAAACTAAAGAAGAGAACAGCCTGGAAATAAGACTTTGATCCTGAGGTAGGAATGAGTGGTCAGGGATATGAAAATTCCCTAAGGCATTATTGCTAATTTCAGCTTCAATTCAAACCTTTTTCAAGCAAGGAAGCAACTGGTCAATCAAAAAGACTTAGGCATCTCAAACTAATAGCTATGGGTCTATTGGAGTTCAAGATGAGGTCTGGAGAGATATGGGATAGCTAGGTTGAACTTGGAATGGATAAACTTTGATTTTGAACTCTACCTTAGATATTGTAAGGATGGGATTTATGTAAGGGGGATGGGACAAAAGGAGCCAGAGAAGGAGTGGCTGACAGTTGGTGATGGTTGAGGCCAGAGAAGGAATTCTGGGAATTCTCAGAGGAAGGAGGAGGAAAAGGGCTCCAGCAGAGGACATCCCAGCTCAGATCCAGTCCTGAGGGCTTCCTGAGGATCTTTCTTTGGACATTGAAACCCTGATTCCCTGGTCAAAGATTCCATTGCATCTCACCCAGCAAGACTTCAACCATCAAGTGAGCTAAGTTTTTGGACTCCATTTTGGGAGTGATCTCTTGGGCTCCTTCTCCCATTACCCAACCTTGCTGAGAGATCCTTTCTGATTCATCTTGCAATTATAGAAAAGGATAGAAATAGAAACAGAAGGAGAAGAAGGGAGAAGAACCTTGGGAGTGGGAACCACAAAGGTTCCCAGCTGAGTGATGGACCCCATAGAAATAGAGAAGAGGGCACCCCCAAAATCCCTCTGCCATTCACCCCTTTCCCTAACCCCTGAATTGCGAAGAATAAAAGCCATTCATTAGTCAGATAGCGTTCCAGAGTGCCTGAGAGTCAACAAGGGTGAGGGGAACCACAGTTCAGTCCGGCTGCCTCCATCTTAGAGCCAAACCACCCACTGTGAAGTTGACTGGCCTCAGGGGAAGCTTGTGTGAACCCTGCCCTCATTCAGAAACCGATTGGGGTACCCCATACCTCATCTTATAGGAAAGCCTTGCCCTCAACTCCTGTGGGGCAGCACAACCATCCAGGTCACCCAGTTTTGGGGTGACAACCCCTCGAAGTCTCCCAGTGTATATTTGGTGGGAGGGGAGAGCTAGAAGAGAGTCTCACCTTATAGACTCTATCTCCCCTCTATCATAACATTGGTTACTTGCCAAGGGGCACACAGCTGGGAGGTGTCTGAGGCCAGATTTGAACCCAGGTCCTCCCGTCTCTAGGCCTGGCTCTCAATCCACTGAGCTACCCAGCTGCCCCCTCCATTTAACATTTTTGAAGTCAATGGGTAGCAATTTTACATGATTCTATTTACTTAACTCTGTGTCAGTTCATATAAGGCTTCCATATGTCCATGAATTTTTCAAGCTCATTTTTTCTTACATTGAAAAAATATTTATAGACCTAAAACTTTTTAGCCATTCCCCAAATGATAGATGCCTACTTTGTTTCTAGTTCTTTACTACTACAAAAATTTGGTAATAAATATTTTCTTATCTTAGCAATCAACATTTCTATATTTCATAACCTAACGGTATATGCCTAACAATGATATTTCCAGACTGAAGCGTAAGGACATCTTAGCCACCTTTTTAAAACATGATTCCAAATTACTTTCCAAAATGGTTAGAACAACTCTACCAAAATGTTCAGCTAGATCCTGATGAGCACAAATGATGAATCCTGTAAAGTGGCTGAATATATTTAAATTTGCTCTATGTAAAATTATTATAAAATATGAAAATATATAACTATGTAAAATATATTCACTGGTTCCAGCCCAATTGAAATATGCAATTAGAATTTTGAATAATCTGGCCACTTCACAGTATTCATCTATTATTCATACTAATAGGGACCTAACTGCATTTAGAATGTCTTCTCATATCCTGTCCAATGATGGCTATTTCCATCATTTATCATATCTTGACAGTAGCCTTAGACCAGGGTTGTATCATTGGCATAGAGTGAGAGGCTGATACTGGGAAAGGCCTTTGAATAGAGGCAATATCTCTGAACTCCAGTCTCTGGACTGTTCAGGAAGGAGTTTAGGCAGATAGAATCTGGGAGATAGGAAGTTGTGCTGAGATTCATTGCAAAACAGAAAGCAGGTCAGAGAACCAAGAGTAGCAACCAAAATAGATTCAAATGAAGAGCAGAGTCTAGTTCACCCTCTCTCTTTCTGCAGGATCAGGTGGTGGGCTTCCCACTTCCCACTTACACCATGTGCATGCACATTCATAATACACATGCTCATGGGTTGTATACACTTGTAAGGCTTGGAACAGTAGCTCCTGAGTGTCATCAGAGATGGAATCTTCACAGGTCCAAGAAAATTAATCAGAATGTAAAACGTAAATACAACCATATGCTAAGATAAACTTTTTTGCATATAATTATATCCTTTTTTTTTTTTATTTTAAACCCTTAACTTCTGTGAATTGACTTATAGGTGGAAGAGTGGTAAGGGTAGGCAATGGGGGTCAAGTGACTTGCCCAGGGTCACACAGCTGGGAAGTGTCTGAGGCCGGATTTGAACCTAGGACCTCCCGTCTCTAGGCATGGCTCTCAATCCACTGAGCTACCCAGCTGCCCCCATATCCTTTCTTTTTTTAATAAATTTTTAATTTTTTTTTTTAATTTCATGTTTTGTGACATTTTGTGATCTAGATACTCTCTCTCCTTCTTTGCCCTACTCTATTCCTGAGGTGGTAAGTAGTCTGATGTAGATTAATACCAGTGCTGTCATGCAATACATATTTCCATATTCCTCATGTTATGAAAGATGACACATATTGCACATGTGAGAAAAAATTCACAAAGGAAATAAAGTGAAAACTGGTATGCTTTGATCTGCATTCAGACTGACTTTTTCTTCTATGGCTCTGGATAATGTTTTTTGTCATGAGTTCTTGGGGTTATCTTAGATCCTTGCATTGTTAAAAGCCTTTCAGAATTTATCAGCATACAATATTTCTGTTACTGTTACAATGTTTTATTGTTTCCAACCACTTTATTTTTCATCAGTTCATGTACATTTTTCCAGATTTCCTAAACTTATCCTGTTCACCATTTCTTGTGGCATAATAATATTTAATTACAATAATATACCATATAACTTGTTCAGACATTCCCTAATTGATGAGTATCTTGTTTCCAATTCTTTGCCACTACAAAAAAGCTGGTATAAAATATTTTTGCATGTATAAATCCTTTTCCTTTTTCTTTGTTCCCTCTGGGATATAGATCAAATAGTGGCATTGCTGGGTCAAAAGGTATGCATAATTTTATGGCCCTTTCAAATATTCCATATTGGTTCCATATTGCTCTGCAGAATGGTCACAGATCCACCAAGTGTATCAGTCTTCCATTTTTCCCACTTCCTCTCCAACATTTATTATTTTCCTTTTCGATCATATTATCTAATCTGATTAGTGTGAGGTGGAGTCTCAGAGTTGTTTTAATTTGTATTTGAGATAAACTTTGGTCTGTCAGCTTTTCCCTATCAGATTGCTGGTCTTTTGGGCTCAGAACAGGTATAACAGACTTGAGGACCAGCAAAGTGGGTTGTGTTTATCTCACAGGAAGCCTGGATATTTTCCACGGGGACTTATCTTCACATTCATTCCCATGGGTCTCACTGAATAAAACCCTATGAAAGAAAATTGCAAAATGGTATTAATATGCTTTGATGGTAAAAAGATGTGGCAATATAGCACAATACTCAAGAGCATAGGGTATGAAGTCGGAGGATCTGGGTGGCATGGTGGAGGTCAAAGGTGGCTTCAAAAAGCTGTAGCAACCTTGGAGAGAGACAGATTCTGAGAGGGAGTGATGAAAGGGACATTCCTGGTAGGTGGGACAGTTTGTGCAAATATGTGGGAGGTGAAAATGTCAGGTTCCGAGAATAGCCAGTAATGTAGTTTGGCTAGAACTTAGCATGTTTGACAAGGAATACCTTGAAATAAGGTTAGAAAGGTAGACTGGAGCCAGATTGTGAAAGGCCTGACACCAGAATAAGGCAGTCATATTTTATACTAGTCAGAAAGATGTCAGGATGTGATATGATCAGCCTTGTGCCTTAGGATGACAATTTTCATAGCTATATGGAAGATGAATTGGGGAGGAAGGAAACAGAAAGAAAAAAAGATTTAACCAATTACATGTAATAAATTTCCACACAAGTTTTCCTGTTATATGATTGAATTTATCTACCTCCCACCCTTCCCTTTCCCCTCTCGGTGCTGGCAGATAATTTGATCTGGGTTATACAAGCATTATCATATAAAACATATTTCCATATTGTTCATTTTTGTGAGTAATCTTATAAAACCCAAACAACAAAATATAAACTCAAATAAACAATTGAAAAATTGTGTGCTTTCATCTACATTTTGACTCCAACAGTTCTTTCTCTGGAGACAGATGGCATTCTTTATCCTAAATCTCTCAGAATTGTCCTGAATCACTGTATTTTTGAGAGTAGCTAAGTCTATCACAGTTGATCATTTCATGATATTGCTGTTACTGTATGCAGTGGTTCCACTTATTTCACTTTGCATCAGTCCATGAAGGTCTTTCCACTTTTTCTGAAGTCATCCTGTTTGTCATTTCTTGTAGCACAATAGTATTTCATCACCATCATATACCACAATTTGTTCAGCTGTTCCCTAATTGATGGACATCCCTTTAATTTCCAATTCTTTATCACTACAAAAAGAGCAGATATATATATATTAAAACCCTTACCTTCTATCTTAGTGTCAATACTGTATATTGGCTCCAAGGCAGAAGAGTGGTAAGGATAGGCAATAGGAGTCAAGTGACTTGCCCAGGGTCACACAGCTAGGAAGTGGCTGAGGCCAGATTTGAACCTAGGACCTCCCATCTCTGGGCCTGGCTCTCAATCCACTGAGCTACCCAGCTGCCCCCTATAAATATTTTTGTACAAGCCTGTCCTTCCTGTGCTACTCCCCACCATGTCTAATCTCTCTGAGATACAGATCTAATAGTGAGTGGTATTACTGGATCAAAGGGTATGCATTGTTTTATAGCCTGTGGGCATATTACCAAATTGCTCTCCAGAATGGCTAGATCAGTTCACAGAACTACCAGCAATGGATTAGTGTCCCAATTTTGTTACATCCCCTCCAATATTTATAATTTTTCTTTACTGTCATAATGGCTAATCTGATAAGTGTGAAATGGTACCTCGACATTGTTTTAATTTGCATTTCTCTAATCGAGTGATTTAGAACATTTCTTCATGATTATTTTTTGGGGGGTTAAAAAGCCTTTTTATTGTATAACTGCAATACCAATATTCTAAAAATATAAATAGACACTAAATGGTTTCAAACATTTCAAGTTTTGGAATAAAACAAATTTCTCCAAGAAATCATTAATTTGTAACCAGGCTAGTCAGAATCCTGTAGCATCCATAATATGGGGGTAGAGTTCCTCTCCCTGCTCCCAAACCAGCACTTCATTTTCTCAAGTGGAAAAGCAGCACAAGAGTAACTCTTACATTTAAGGTCCTTACAAACAAAGAAACCTGCCTTCAAGGCTGGAAGAGAAAGGTGTGCCCTCATTAAGGAAAAAGGCCCAGATCCATTTGAGAAGGAGGCCGTCCAAGCAGCATACCCACAGAATCCAGGTCTGAATGAGGTCCACTGCTTTTTAAATGTTCTATTCTGCAGAGGTGACTGCATCATGAATGAACCATGGTAGCTTGGGACTCTGCAATAATCAACAAATTAAACAACCTGGGTTCCCCTTATTCTCCCTAGATACCTTAGAGGCAATGGGAATTGTAAGGAGGTACCTAGTCTCCTAGTTATCCAACCTTACTGGTTCAGTACAAAAGGAGATACTCTACTCATGGCTTGGGTGTGGAGAATTCTTTAATATGGCACAAGGGAATCCCAGAAGAGAAGTCATTGAGGCAGGGCAGGGCCAGGGGCCCAGCTACTTTTTTAGATTTTCTATGATTAGCACATCCAAAGTTTTTGGGTTCTTATATAAAACAGTAAAGGTAAATTTAAAAGTTTACATCATGTGAGTATTGATAGCTAATGTCCATTAATAGATGAGGAAACCAAGAGCCAGGAGATGAAATGATTGACTCGGTCTCAGAGGTGAAAGTAGAAGACCCAGGATTTGAAGTAGATTTCCTGAGCCCAAAATCAGTGTTTTCTGACTACAACATGTTGGTTAAAGGAATATTAGAAATTCAAAAAGTAGAGATGGAAGGTAAAGAATTTCAGGTTTATGAACAGGATGAGGAAAGGCACAAAGATAGAGAAAGAGAAGACAGTTCATCAGAGAATGTGTGGTGCAAGTTTTGCTGAAGTGAAGAGTACAAAGGAGACAAGAAGTAAGAGACAAAGTTTAAAAAGCTGGATAGAAAGAGAATGTGGAAGGCCTTAAATTCCAGGCTCAGGAATTTGTCAAGAGACAATAGAAAGCCAATGGAAGGTCTTTTTAGAGACATAGACCTACAAGAAAAGAGGATTGTCATGGAAGTACCCATGGGATAAGTGAGGGGGGAAACAAGTTGATATGATGGAAGGAGCTTCAGTTTTGGAGTCAATGGACCAGGACCTATGTCTGTCTTCACCATGTGTTCCTTGTGATCTTGGGTAAGTCACTTATTCTCTCAGGGCCTCAGTTTTGTCATTTGTAAAATGAGGTTAGTCTAAGATACCTTCTACTGTTATCTATAGCAAATTGGAGATAAAGAGAATGTTTAGAAGATCCTTCCTTCAATCATGGATAACAGAGGGAAAATGGGCTTAGAAAAATGAAGGCAAATGCAAAAATAAAGAATATAAAATATATCCTTGATTGAAGTGAAGAGGGCTATGTGTCAACTATCGTTAGTTCTATTGAATTTGGGCCTATTTTGCATTTTATTTTTGCTGAAAATATTACTAATCATTGAAATATGAGACAGCCTCATGAGTCATGGCTTACATTGTTCTAAAGTATATTCTGTAACATTAAGTTAATATAGATTACTGATTTTTATTTGCTTTCTGTGGATGCTTGGCACTGAAGACCTTTCTAACTTGTTTCACTCTATTTTTCCAGCCCCAATAATTTTATGAACTCTAAAATTTAGTTAAATGGTATATTTTTTTTTGTTCTTTCTCACCTTCCACAGATTTAAACATGCTGTCTCATGCTTGGACAAGCTTCCTTCTTCCATCATCTCTGACCATTTGCTCTCCAACAAGATCTGTGATTTCCTTCATGGCATCTTTCTTAATTCCACTTGTTAGTGTTTATCACTTCCTAAGTTACTTTGTGTATATGTTGTTTCCCCAAAGAATTTAAGCTCCTGGAGGGCACAAGCAGTATAAATTTTGTTTCGGTATTCTCAGTGCCTAGTAAATCTGGGATATACCCAATCACTTAAATGTTTGTTGAACTGAATTTCCCAACCCACTGTTTATCTTTCTTATATTAAAACCCTGAATTTTAAGTATATTTTTTTATTATATCCCTGATTCCTAAGTACCCTTTGATGAAGTTAGATACATGTTTGTTGAATTCAGTAATCTGTGGTTCAAGCAGTGGAGGTTGAGTTCTCCGGGAATAGCAACTCCCGTTTTTCTTTTTTCCTTATTTAAAAAATCCCTACCTTCTGTCTTAGAATTGATACTAAAAATTAGTTCCAAGACAGATACTTGGTGAGTACTAGACAAATGAGGTGAAGTCTAGGGTCACACAGGGTGTTAAGAGTGTGTATTTGAAGCTAAATTTGAACCCAGGTCCTTCTGATTCCAGGCCTGGATATCCACTGAACCACCTAAATGCTCCAACCGCTCACATTTCTATTGTATTTTTCTCTATTGTAAATAGTTTCTATCACTAGAGATGTGTGAGGTCGGTAATTTTATAGTTTTCATTTGCAAATGGAAGAACTTCAAGTGAGGCGACTTGGCCAAGATGATGGGGCCAAGCTATGAACCCAGGTTTAGGGACCTACACTCCTCCAAACGCACAGATGGTGCGCAACTGGCGAGCTATGTTTGCTTGTGGAACTGAGTGTGGTGGCGAGCAAGTGAGTTGGTCGTCCGGGAGAGCAGTTCAGAAAGTTTAGATATAAGAGACCCATGTGCAAGAATTAAGATCATGACGGACTCTCAGGGTCATACTAAGAGGTGGCTCGCATTGCAACCTGGGATTCATTCAGCAGATTCGCCCTACTGCACGCTGGGAGCTGTAGTTCCACCATTAGTAGAGGCGCAGCCAAATTCGGTTGGACACAGATTAAGTGTAGTTCTCGCCTTTCAATTATAAAATCCCTGATCAAGGCCATCTTACAGCTTACCCAGTAGCTTTCCACTCAATTTTGTGCCTTAGCCTTGACCAGAGAACCAATTTGTTGGAGACTGAGTTGTGCGTGCGCAAGTGAAACCGTCCCTCAATATGCGCTCTAGTGCTTCTCGAGGGAGACAGTTACGTTTCTGGAATTGCGCGTGCGCATAAGCACCCCCCTTTCCCGGCGAGTCGTTCTAAGGCCGGCTCGCGCAGGCGCTGTGTCCCCAAGCCAAGATGGCGGTGAGGTGCTCCTCACGCTGGTTGTCGGTGGCTGTGGGGAACCCCCGGCTGCCGGCCGCGGCGGGGAAAAGGGTTCTTGGACCCTGGGAGGGTACCGTGGTGGTCTCTCTAAATCGTAGGTTGAGTGACGTCGCCTTCTCTCCTCTTTTGGGAGTCTGCGCCCCAGGGAGACTCCTGACATTGAGACCTAGCGTCAGCCTCTCAGGTGAGGGGAGGCTTCGGCTCCGGGTCCGGAGGGTGAGGGAGCTGCCGAGGGCGAAGTCGCCGTCTCCCGGAGGGGACAGTTCGGGGCGTTGGGACCTGGCCGCTGTGGGGCCGTGTAGCTGTGGGAGCCAGCTGGGGGAGGGGAAGCGCGGCCCTGACCCGCCTGAATGAGCGAGGAAGGCGGCGCCGGCAGTCAGCATGTGACCAGGGAACCGGAGCAGTTCGAGCGAACGAGCGAGAGAGCTAGCGAGGATCGGCCCCGGAGTAGCCGCCTCCGTGGACCCCGAGCCCGCTGCCCCGCTCTGAGCAACATGTGAGCGCCCCAGTTCCTCTAGGCCGTCTTCTGCAGCTGGTGACCTTCCTCTTCTCTCCCCTACCCTCTGGTATTTTGCTGTCGTCTCCGGCAAGGAAATAGCAAGCATGAACCTGGAGGAGGCAAACTGGAGTCTTTGGTCCAAAACGGCCCACTCGGGAACCCCCTTCCTGTAGGAAGCAGTCTCTGACATGCCTCCTCGATTAGTGAATAATGAGTAGATCAAAAGAGAAAGTGTGTGAAACCCTTTACAAGCCTTAACAATCGATATAAATGTGAACTGTTGTTATTATGACGTTAGTTCCCTCAGGCTTCACTTAACACTATCTGCACCTACCTCGTGTACCTAAGAGTATTTTGTGCCATCATGATTTGAATCATAGATTTAGAGTTGGGAAGGGATTTTAGTCTGACTTCTAGTTTTACAGATAAAGAACTGATTGCTAGAGAAATGAAATACTTTGCCTAAGGCCATATAAATGTAGGAAGTGATAAGAATCAGGATTTGAATTTGAGTCTTTTGATTCCACCTGTGTTAAACATTAAGAACTTATTTTGTGCTAAGCACTGTGCTAAATGTTGGGGATACAAAATAATTCATGATGCCTCTTCCAATTAGGCTGTAAGCTCCATAATTATGGGAGCCTGTTCTTTCCTCTACTTATTTCTACCTCTAGCATCTAGCTTAATGCTTTGTGTAAGGTAGAACAGTTTTTATATGCACATACATACACACACACACACACACACACCCAGAATTATGGGCTTATTGATGTTCTTTTTGCTATTCAGTATTGTGTGGTTTGGTTCTGGAAAAAGATGCTTGGTTTTTTCCTGTCATGAATGTACATTTGTATGATGCTATCCAATTTAAATAAGGTCCTTCTCTTTCAACAACATTGTGAGGTATTTTCCCTGTTTCATAGATGGGGGAAGATGAAATAGTCTGTGTAAAGTACTTTACAACCTTTTTTTTAAACATTGCATGGCTTTCAGTTATTGCCCATAGGTTAGTACTTGGCAGAGTTAGTACTTGGCAGAGTCATTCTCTTATCTAAGCCATACTGACTATACTTAAATCACTATGCTCTGTACCAGGTATGCAAAGATGAAACACTAGAACTCCTGGCTATTAACAAACTTACAATCTAATGTAGCTTGTATATGAGCCCCCTGAATCATGACATCAAAGACAACAACAACAACAACAACAACAATAATAATAATAATAGTATTTATATAATGCCTCCTATATGCTAGACCCTATGCTAAGCACTTTACAAATCTATAGCTGAGGAAACTGAGGCAAACAAATGATTTGGCCATGGCCACCTAGCTAGACTGAGGTCAGATTTGATCTTTCTGAACACCAGGCCCACTCTGGACAAAAAGGCATGAGAAGTATTGCTCCCACGGGAAAGAAGATATTGCTTTGGGAATTAAGGAAGATTTTGTAAAGGAGGCGCCTTTGTATCTCTTCAGGAACCTGGCACAGTTTTTGGCAAGTGGAAAGGTGGTGGGAGTGCATTTAGATTATGGATGATAGCGTGTGCAAATGCAAGGAAATAGGATGGAATAATGATCTTAAAAAGTATAAATTTGACCTTAAGGGCCAGGCCTAGCCAAGGGATATCTTTATAAAATAATCACAAACTGATACTCCATTGGAGATCTAGTACAGTGCCTTGTTCATAGTATGCTCAATAAATGATTTTTTATTTAATGACTTTCTGTCATCCTTATTTAAATCTCCAGTATTTTTTTCCCTAGAGTTGAAGTCACATCATTTGGATATGGGTCCAGAAGAGCTGACAAATGAGAATCTGTTTTTTAAAATATTCACTCTGTTCCTGCCTGATAGTGGGCTCTTGGATATAGATGTTATAGATGGAACTTGAATAAATACTGTAGGATCATGCCCACAAGGTCGGTCCCCAATATAGAGTTGGAAAGGACCTGAGAGGTCATTTAGTCCAACTCTGTCAATTTAGACGGAAATAAATGGAGGTTCAGGGAGTGGATATAACTTGTTCAACATCATATAGGCATGACCTTGAGTAGAATTTGAACCCAGGTTCTCTGACTAGTAATCCAGCTCTCCAATGCATCATGCTGTCTCCCTTATAATCCTAATAATATTAAAAGACAATTAATTACTTAGAAGCAACGTGATAGAGTGGTTAGAATTGGCCTCATAAGGCAGGAAGACCTGGGTTCAAGTTCTACCTCTGAGTACACTCAGTGTGGCATTTGATCTCTCAGTGCCCTAGGAAACATTA
Source organism: Gracilinanus agilis (assembly GCF_016433145.1). Classification (NCBI taxonomy): domain Eukaryota; kingdom Metazoa; phylum Chordata; class Mammalia; order Didelphimorphia; family Didelphidae; genus Gracilinanus; species Gracilinanus agilis. Next base: position 145,946,918 of record NC_058130.1, read on the forward strand.
AGACAATAAATTGCAGAGGAGGTTCCAACCTGCGTTGATAGAGGGACTCAAGAGTTTCTTATGTCAATTAAATATCAAGGCCAGACTTTTCCCCCCATCCTTCTCATTCTCATATAGCTTGTATTTGGTGAAAGACCCACTTTAAGTACCATATGTGACATTGAATAACAATGAGAGACTGATTTACAAAAGGCCTAAATTCATACAATGTGATGTTTCAAATGTATACCAATTATTAAAAGTACTATGTAAAACTTAGCCAGTTTTTCTGATGATTCCTCTTCTGTTTTCCCTGATCTCCTTGCTAGACTCTCTTCCCCTCCCCTTGTTGATTCAGTGATGATGTAGGTAACATAGAGGCAGACCTTTCTTAGCTTCTGGTTCCTGGTTTGCCTATCAGGTTAAATTCTTTCCTAGGGCTAACAGTTTTCTTCTACTTTCACTTGGCCATGGAAGATGTTATCAGGTTTTTTACTCTGAAGAGAACATTAGGAAGGTTGTGTGCTTATCAGTATGAGGAAGAATGCTAATTTTTAGGCATCATTTCACATTTAACATAAAGTGTAGCTTTTTCAAAATTATAAAAAGTGATTCAGAAAACATAATGCAACTTTAAAGGCTTTCCTTTGAGATTCCTAATTAATAGAACAACAGAAATGACTGTTCAATTCTCCAATTATCAATATCAGGTGGGGCATAGATTGAGTAGAGAAGTATGATTTGCAAAGGTGTTTCCTTCTGTCCTGAAGACCATACACAGTCCAAATGGAAGCTATTTTTTTCTTAGTTCTTTAGATATACCTAATTTAAGGGTTCTTAATCTTTTCTCATGGACCCTTTTGGCTGTCCAGTGAAACCTATGGACCCTTATTTATTTATATATAAAACCCTTACATTCTTTATTAGAATAGATACAAGTATCAGTTCCAGGGCAGAAGAATGAATGGTAAGGGCTAGGCCAGGCAATTGGAGTCAAGTGACTTGCCCATAGTTATACACCCAGGCAGTGATTTGAGGAGATTTGGACCCAGGTCTTCCTGACTCCAGACCTGGCACTTTACTGAGCCACCTAGCTGCACCTGGGTCTTTTTTTAGAATGATGTTTTATTGCCTGCATGAGTAATTGAAGGAAATAATAAATTTCAATTAGTTAGTGAAATATGTTAGTGAAAATGCCACACAAAAAAAACCAAACAACAGAGCCTCTTTGATGAAAGCTACAACCACATTCCACACGGGGAAAAAGAAAGTAGATGAAAAATGTCTGTTGGTAGAGTATGATAGGACCCCCATTAATCTTAAGAACTGATACAAGTGATATATATGTATATATATATATATATATGCATATATATATATTATTGATATGTTTGAGAAAAGTAGGGAAAGATGGTTCCGGTGCTTCACTGACAGTTTTGTCAAGTTAAGATGTAGAGAAGAGGGTTCCAATGAATTGGGTGGATCATTTTTGGAGGATTAATAGACATTTGAAAACAAATGAATTGTGATTTGCTCTATTGCAAGGTGCACACACATAAAAGAAATCACAGCTTTCTTGAGGTGCTAGCTATACTTGCTTTTTTTAGGCCAAGGCCATGTACTTATTTTTTTGTATGGATTTTTAACAGATACAAAATGGTTCGTATATGAATCTCATAGTAGGCTATTTTTTAGGAATCTGGGTGAATTAATATTGTTGTCTAATTCAGGGATCCGGAGAGCTGGAGGCCAAATCCAGCCTGCTGTATGTTTTTGTACAACTCGAGGGAGCTGAGAATGGTTTTTACATTTTTTAAGTATAGTAAAGCTTTATTTAAAAATGTAAAAACCATTCTTAGCTCCCACATGGTAGGCCATAGTTTGCTGACCTAAGTGGCCCTAATGTTTTGAGTCAGGTTGTTATGGCCCAAGAGGAAGTTTGTAACTAACAGTGATCCACTGTTAGAAATCACAACTAAAGCCAGTTAAGCTGTGATTTAATTTTAAATTCAGTGACATAATTATGTAATTCTTAAAAGAGGATAAATAGGAAAAGTAGAAATTTAAAACCAGCTTTTCCCTCTTGCATATGGATAAAACACTTCCCTTTGTTCAATTCACCAGTTATTTCCCGTCCTTGAGAATCTTTCCTTTACTGGTTTACTGCGAAGATACAACCTGTATACAGAAAAGTAAGTATGAGATTTATTGAAGAGGGAGGTGTATTCCTAAGAATCTGACCAGAGCCCAAAGGAAGATAAAGAGTTTGAAAGCTGGAGGTGAGGAGAGACAACTTGCTAGTCATGGGAGATAATCTTTTGAGGAAGGCATGGAATACTGAGTTCAGGGAATATCTATTAGTTGGCTGTAATGTAGTGTGAAGGAAAGGGAGTAATGTGAAATAAGTCTAGAAAAGTAGTGTAGCCAGAGTATGGAAGGTTTTAAATATCAAGGTGAGTGAGGGATTTGTACTTTATCCTAGAGGAATTGGGAACCCCAACATTTTAGGGTAGGGAACTGATGTAAGTAGAACTTTGCCTTAGGAAAATTATTTTGGTATCTCTATGGAAGAAGCTTTATTTGAAGTTCCCAATATATAGGAATCATAGGTACTTATGAATAGTATTTGATTCAACCAATATGTTTTTTATTTCAATTCTAAATGAAAAACAAATGAAGTATATAATATAACTTTATGACCTCATTGCACTTGGTACTAACAAGGAGTCATATCCCCAGTTCTGCAATTGCCTGGCATTGTATTAGCCATATTCCTTCTTGGAGCTGGTCCTTCTAGTTTGTACAGTTTTGTGTTTTTGGTTTTAAAAGTCAGTGTTTTTCATAGTCATAAGGGGGGGGGGGAGGCAATTGTTTATTAAGTAGGTTTGACTTTCTAATTATTGTCAAACATAGAAAAGTACACACAAAGATTAGCAAAACAGAAACTTTATTTTAGGGATGGGAAAGGGAATGAGAACCGTCCAATTTTAAATTAAGCACAATTTCCTTCGTGCTCACTACTGCTCAGATTTCTGAAGCTACTGCTGCCAAAGCTACTGCTGCCTTTAGCCATCTGAATTTAGTAAGGAGAGTAGGATTTGGGAAAGGAAGCAATACTGAGTGCTAGGGAGTTTTGTACCCATGCAAATATATCCCAAATATCAGAACTGAATTTTGTTCTTCTATCAGATGGAAATCTCATTATTCCCATATGATTTGCTTTTTTGTTACAAAGAGTGAGTAAAAGAAAAATACCAAGATTCCAAAAGGACAGATTTTGCATCCTGTTTTTCTTATATTCATTCTGATATTTTCTATTGAAATTCTTCTATTTTATCTACCTCTCCTTACTCTACTAAGTATCCAATAATTTATTTTGATGAGGGTCATTTTGCTGTTTTATTTTCTCTTGAAAATGTTCCCATTGTATTTCTTTCACTTCATTTCACGATTCCTATCCTAACTGCTTTGACTTTATTTCACCCAGTCAAATTTGGAAGTTACAGTACAAGGTCAGAGAGAGTCCAGCCAACAATCTGGTTTTGCCATAGGTTGGTTTCTCTGTTCTTAAGTAGGCTAGTAGATTTTGTTTGCTTTTCCCCTCAGAACTAGCTGATGCAATAGTCATGAAAGAAGATCTGGAAATTTAGTCACCTCTGTTGTGTGCCTTTTTTTATTTTTTAACTTTTTGGGAAAAACAGAGACTGAAGCATTCTTGTTGATGGGACTAAGAGGCCTAAGTTCTTAGACCACTTAGCAGCTACTCTGGGAAATAGAGTATGACATAAACTAATGTAATTAAATAGTAACTCTTATAAAATATTGTAGTTGCCTGGAATGCAGGTTTTGAATGAAAGGAACTTTTAAAAAAGTTAAGACACCCTCATAAAGATTTGGTTAAATGTGATACCCTTGTGCCATTCCTGAAGTTCATTAGATTCTAATGATCCTTTTCACTAATGAATTCTGACAGCAGCTTGACTCAGTTGCTTATATTCATGTCACATTCTGATATTCAGAGCCAGAGCATGTAAGATTTTAAATGCCAAGTGGAATGAGGAGTTTGTATTATATCCTAGAGCAGTGATGGGCAAACTTTTTAAAGAGGGGACCAAAGGAAAGGAAATGCTCATCTCTCAGTCTGTTTCTAAAGCAACTCTTTCAAAGTTTCATTGTATTGTATCCTACTCATTGTATTCGTCAGATTAGGAATAATGTCTCAAGGCCAGATAGAACATTTCAGGGGGCCTGTATCTGGCCCATGGGCAGTAGTTTGCCCATCACTGTCCTAGAGGATATAGGGAACCACAAAATTTTAGAGTAATGAACTGATGTATATAGAACTCTGCCTTGGGTAAGTTATTCTGGGCAGCTGTTTGGAAGAAGCTTTATTATTGTAATAATACACATGAAACAATTGGAAGATGAGTCTTAAGAAAATTGGAGAGAGAGTGAGTGTGTGTCTAAGTAAGTTTGTATGTGTGTAGGTAAAGACATACTAGCCTCATTGAGAACAGGTAAAACTTAGGGAAAAGGTTATCAATCTTTCATATTTATATGTTTTTGTTTTTTCCTTTCTCCTCTTGGCCATATGTGGCAAAAAAATTGTGTTGTTACACATTTTTATAGAAATGTTATATAAAACTAGAAAGATACTAATTTCTCTCTCTGTCATGGTCTAAGTGCAAATAGATCTTTTTATAGGTTCATCTAAAACTTGGTTGCTTACATTAATGTTATATTCTAATATCAATTTTTTTTCTTTTAGGAATAAAATTTTACCCTTTAATTTGTACTTCTTCATTTCATACGAGTTCCCCTTCCTCAGCCAAAGATGATTATTATCAGATATTGGGAGTACCCCGAACGGCCAGCCAGAAAGAGATCAAGAAAGCCTATTACCAGGTCTGTATGGCATCCACAGGTGGATCATCTTTGAAAGTTAAGATTGTAAAACAGATATTATTCTTGTTTATTCTTTACTTTGATCAATGTGTTGCATAAAGAAGACTTTGTAGCATCTTTTATTCTTTATTGGCTGGTTCTTATGACCCCAGAACAAACAAGAAAACCCAGGTTTTATAAAATATAAATATAAATAAATAAATATAAATATAATATAAAAGATATTGTGGTAACTCATGGATCACATGGCTAATACTTGTAGACTTTTCCATTAGTTCAGCAACTTATGACTTTTTTCATAGGATGTCATATGAAGACATTTTGGGTTGTATGAAACTGAGAGCAAACTCTTGTTCATAAGTTGCTGATGCTATGGAAGCCTTGCACCTCTTTCTCACCTTTTCCTGTGCTGCCATCTGGTGGTGATGAATATTGCACTCTTGGTGATTTCTTTCAGCATTTCTTTTTCCAGTCCTATTAATCACAACATTGAGTAACATAGAAACAAGGGTCTCTTATAGGTTTAGTTTTCTGTACCACTGTTCTATGAGTCTTTATGCTATGTGAGATGAAAATCTGACTTGTAAGCCTAACTTTTATTATTTTTATTTTTATAGACTTTTTCAGCTATAGCAGAGCCAAGTTCCAATTTCCTCACTTAAGTTAAAAAAGCTAACTTCTGTGAAGAAAGAGAAGCCATTTTGTACTGAATTTTGTATTGCACTATATTTTCAAAATGTAATTTAACTTTAGGAAAAATTCATCTTATCCACCCCTCCAATGCTGTATTTTCAATGGTTAGATATTACATATTGATGATCTGTTACTGTTTTTTTAGCTTGCCAAGAAGTACCACCCTGACACGAATAAGGATGATCCTAAGGCTAAAGAGAAGTTCTCACAGTTAGCAGAAGCCTATGAGGTAATATGACTAATGTACACTTGTTTTCTCTTTCATTCCAATTTTCAAGTTGTACTCATGTCACTATTCTTCAGATAGGACCAATCTTACATATTGTAGACCTTGAATAAAAGGTTAGAAGGCTTTATTTTCTTGGTTCATCACATTTTAATTCTTTCAGGAACCATTTATTGACTTTCTATCAAGACATGACGATTAATAGAAAAAAAGAGTAGAACCTAGTCTCTGACTTTGAAGAATATAGAAAAAATAGCACTTAAAACAACTGGAGAATGATTCCAAAGAAGTTGTACTATTAGGTGTTTCAAACCATCTTTCTTGTGTGCTTATGTATGTATGTATATAGCCACATATAATAGCTTCATTGTGAAGAGATAAAACTTAGGGGAAAAGGTTATAATTTTTCTATATTTACTTGTTTTTTTCCTTTTCTTCTTTCTCTAGGCTAGATGTAGAAATACTATTATGTGAAAATGGAATATACTAATTTCTTTCTCTGGCATGGCTTAAATATATATAGATGTCTTCTGCATAGTTCATCCAAAACTTGGTTTGACTTTTTCAAGATGAACTTTTGCTAGGAAGCTGTGGCAAAAACATCAAAATTTTAAAAAGAGAGCAAAAATTGTTTAAAGGATAATGAGAAAGCAAGCTTAAGCCTTCACCAATTAAGCATTTTAAATCAGGTAGATCTGAATTATTGAGGTTTTGCTGTATTTATTTTAATTAAATGTTACTTTGTAAGAACTCTTAAATATTCTTCATGCTGTATCCTCAATCATTTATTTATTTTATAAACTCTTACTTTCTGTCCTAGTAGCAACTCTTAAGACTGGATCAGGGCTAGGCAAATAGGGTTAAGTGACTTGCTCAGGGTCACACAGCTAGGAAATATCTGAGGCCAGATTTGAACTCTGGTCCTTTTGACTCCAGACCTGGTTCTCTATCCACTGTGTTTTTCAGCTTTATATTTAATTTAGTACTATAATGAATTTTGGACTTTTTCCTCCTATCATTAAAGAATGGTGGGGGGATTTCTCTTCTTGGAGATCATGCATATCTTTGGATCTTTCAACATTTGATTTAATTTAACTGCAATTTTTTGATTTAATTTAACTCTGCTTTTTGTATACTTTTTGACATTGCTTCTCTTAACACCCTGCACCCCCACCCCCAACCTCTTTCTAGAATTTTAGATTTTACTATAATGAGGGAGTTAGGGGATATGACTCATGTATAGTGAAGTATATCACAAATACACTTCATACTTCAGTTTTTCATGACTTTAAAGTGCTAAAAGAATTGCTTCTAAATGTTCTCTATTATTAGTTTATATTCTAGCCCTAATACTGTGTGGTTCTTAAACTTAAGCCCCATCATTTCACTCACTATCTCCCAATTTGCCTTTGCTTCTTTCCTAGTTTTTGGCAGAATAAATATTTTTTTTTGATTCATGTGTTTAATTCCTGTTTTAAACTGTCCCAGTTTGTAGTTATCATCATCATCATTTTTGACTCTTGTCTTCCTGGTTTCAGGTAAGAAACCTGTATTTTTTCTTTATCCTTTCTCTGGCCTTTGACCTAGTTTCTCTAGAAGCTTTCGCCTGGTCACATTTTGCATCTGTCAAATTTTAGCTCTTTCCCAGTGCCTTGCACAGTGCTCAATTATTAGATAGTTCAGTTCATTACATATTTGTTGAGTTGAATTGAGTCCTATGTCTAGCTGTGTCTTTGTCTTTTTCCTCTCTTGAGCTATTCTCAAGGGGTCTAAGTATCACTTGGTATAGTGGAATGAACATGGGAAGGTCAGAGTACTTGACTCTGGATACTTTACCCTGGTCAAATAATTTCTTTCTGGTATTCAGATTTTTCTACTGTAAATTGAAGAAGTTAGACTTAAGTGACTTCTAGGTTCCCTTCTAGTATTAATTCTGTGATTCTTTTTACCCCAATTTTGTTTCCTTTTAAAAAAAAAGATTCTTTTTCATTTGTTTTTTTCCTTTTAAACAATTCTTCCAATAACATCACTGACCTACTTCATTAAACTAAGAATTCTTCCCTTGCAACACAAATTAAAAAGAAAAAAATGTTCAGTTTAGTAATACCAGTTAACATGGCGAAATGTTTGATAGTACAAGAAATATCTATAGTTCTATCCCTCTGCAGTGAATGAAAGAGGTACATTCATTTTCCCGGGTTTGTAAATATATACATATTTACATTTATTATTATACATATTATACAAATATATATAGCATTTCATTTTGTTTTGTTGTTCTTTCATAGTTATACCTTTATTTCCAGTTTCTAACTACCATAAAAAGTTCTGCAGTTGATATTTTATTTCTAGCTATAATATTTAAAATTATGAGGTTGGTTGTAGCTTAATAACTTTATTAAATCAAAAGTAGTAGTAGTAGGTAGGGAAAAGTAGGAGAGAGGTAGAGAGGTACTTAACCTTCCATTATGGGCCTCAAGCTTCATGGATCCAGGGTCCACTCTACTTCACACATGCCAAAGACCCAAGACTTCCTCTTGGTCTCAGCTTATAAACTATTTTCTCTACCTACTAACTCTTACATGTCACATCTCTAGAACCAATCATAGTTTCTTAATTTGCCTGGGCCACCCAGGGGGGGCAGTGCCTGTGGAATTATTTCCTGCCTTGTTAGTTCGTTGGTTCTTTAACTTCCATTATCTGAGGCTCGTCTATACCTGAATTTATACTCAGTGGTATTTGACCTCCAGGTCACTGAGAGATGACATTAAAAAAAAAAAAGTGATACTGGAGTGAGAGAAATTTACTTCTGATTTAGCTTTGATCTTCTTAGTGAGTGATGAATAGGTTTAGCAGTAGGATCTTTGGAAGAAAGAATTTGGATTTTTTTAGTCGCTCTTAACATAACATTCCCAGAATGATTGGACCAATTTATAGCTTCACCTGTAGTGAATTAGTGTGCCTCCTTTCCTATAGACACTACAATATTGACAATTTCCAATTTTTTTGTCATCTTCACCAGTTTGTAGGGCGTGAGGGGAAATCTCAACTTTAATATGTATTTCTCTTTTTTGAGATTTGGAGCAACTGTTGTTATAGTCATCAATAATTTGTAGTTATTCTTTTGAGAACCGCTCATATCTTTTGACCACTTATCCATTGGGGAATATTCATCTCTCGATTGAAGATATTTGTGTAAATCCCTGTTTATTTTGACTCTCAGACCATTATCAGAAATAATTGATTTGTAGACTTTTCCTCAGTCTATAATTTTCTGTTTCTTTCTTGCATTGATGTTGTTAATGTAAATACCTTTTAATTTCATGTAACCAGAATTATCTGTTATGTGAAACTTGTCTTAAAATTGATCACCATAAGGTGCAGTTCTTACTATGCATGTACTTTTGCCTTCATTTCTTCAGGAGTTAATGGAAACTTGTAAGTAGGTAAAAATAACAAGGTATCTTTTTATTTGGCAGGTTTGGAAGGGTAGTATTAGCAACACCAAAAAGTCAGGGCTTGCCTATATTCCTGTTTAGGGATCCATAATAAATGTTCACATTTTTAAGATAATTCTTACTAATTTTCATATAGATTTTAATCTTTAACCCAGTATTGTGTCCACAGTTTACTTTTTCCTTTTCTGTCCCTTTTATTCCACCCCCTCAACCCAGGGGGTGGGGAGGGGAGTGGAGAAAGAATTCTTGTTCTATGCATGATACATAAAGTTAACAAAACAAATGCTCATCTTGGTCATGTTTAAAGCTGTCTCATTTTGAATAGGTAATCTTTTACAGGTCTTCGTCAGGAGGTTAGTAGCATTTGTAATTATTGGTTTTCTGGAATCATTCTTTGTTAGTTAATGTCTTTTTTTTTTTTTTTTTTTTTTAATTTTCAGTTCTGAATTCTCTCCTTCCTTGTTGCCCCTCTCCCATTCATTGAGAATGCAAAGATAGCCATTATACATATGAAGTCTTGTAAAACATATTTCCACATTAGCTAGATTGTAAAAGAAAAAGCAAGAAAAATAACACAAGTGAAAGAACATGCTTTCATCTGTACTCAGAGTTCATTAGTTTTCTCTCTCAGGGTGGATAGCATTTTTTTTCATGAGTCTGTTGTGTGTAGTTGGGATTTTGTACCCCAGGACTACGTTCCCCGGAATTCCTTTCCTCTGCATCCTCACATACATTTTTACCTGGGATTGTTTAAAAGTTTCTGTAACTATGCCCTCAGGATCTTTTTTCCTGCTAAAACGGCTGGAAAAATGCTCTCTCTCACTTTACTTCCCTTTACTTCGAGTTATTGTTAATAAATCTTACAAAAAATAATATTTGGAGTATTTAGATATTTAATTTTTAATCTTACAATTTGAATTGTCATAGATCATTGTATTGCCAGAGTAGCTAAGTCTTAAACTATTGATTGTCATTACAATATTACTGTTAATATATATAATGTTCTCCTAGTTCTGCTTACTTCACTTTGCATCAGCTCATATAAATCTCAGGTTTTTTGGAAACCATCACCTTAGTCATTTCTTACAGTACAATAGTATTCTATCATAATAATTTATCACAACATGTTCAGCCATTCCCCAATTGATGGGAATCTGGTTAGTTTCAACTTCTTTGCCACCACAGAAAGAGGTGCTTTTTCTCTCTCTTTCTATATCTTGTTCATGTAAATCTTCTCATATTTCTCTGAAACAGTCTCTCATCATTTCTTAAAGCACAGCAGTATATTTCTATACTGTAATTTGTTTAGCCATTCCACAACTGATAGGCATCTTCTACAGTATACTTTTTTTTTTTAAGTTGAATACAATCTTTATTCTAGTCAGACTTGCCAGTTGTGGTATGTGGTTTCATAATATGCTTTCTTTTTAAAAAAAATTTTTAAACCCTTAACTTCTATCTTAGAATTGATATATTGATTCCAAGCCAGAAAAGCAGTAAGGGCTAGACAATCGGGGTTAAATGATTTGCCCAGGAAAGTGCCTGGGGCCAGATCTAAACCCAGGTCCTTCCAGCTCCAAGCATGGTATTCTTCCACTGTGCTAGCTGCCCCACAATGCACTTTCAGGAAATGTAACTAACTGGTTAATTTTTACTATAGTTGACTATTATCTAAAACTGTAGTTTTAGGGAATTTCATTATCTTCCTGACATTGTTCTTCATTACACTGCTATTTGTTTAACAGGTCTTAAGTGATGAAGTGAAGCGAAAACAGTACGATACTTATGGTTCAGCTGGCTTTGACTCTGGAACCGGAAGTTCAGGACAGAGCTATTGGCGAGGCGGCCCTACTGTTGACCCAGAGGAACTCTTTAGGAAGATCTTTGGGGAGTTTTCAGGATCTCCATTTGGAGACTTCCAGAGCGTATTTGATCAACCCCAGGAGGTAAGGATTACATGTAGAAATTGCTGCCATGCTGCATCTAGGAATATACGGAAATATGGAAATTTTATGAATTACGCCCAATTTAATCTTGAGGGAATTAGAACAGCAGGTGGTAGTGGGAATTGAGTGAACTCTTTTGATTCTTATCTTGTGACTCAGTTCTGAATTTAGCTCAGGTCCAATTCTATCTTATGAGAAAACTTTATTCAGTTATAGGAATTGAGAAAAAAAACCTATTGATTGCATTGTTTGCTAGATGGCTGTGAAGTTGGACCTACTCTTTCTGTTGCTTTGAGACCCTTAACTAAGGACATATGTCATGTTGACCAGAAACACATTCAGATCCAAAGATTGATATAAGGAGTTTTCTTAACATTATACATCTCAAATAACCTATGTGTCTTATCTGAAAACTTGCCCCATATTGATCAATCAGTTATTTTTTCACTTTTCCTTTGATTATATGCAAATATTTTGAGGAAATGGGACACTTCTTTTTCCAATTTCAGGGAATTGAACCTGTTCACTCTGCCCCTCCCAACTTATCTTGTTTGTTTTCTTTTCATTAATTGGTCTAATTTGATTAATTATTTATAATGTATGAAGGTCTGGCTCCTCCTGTGTTCAGGATCCATTGCCAAAGCTGAGGGGGCCTGTTCTCAGTTTGTTGAGTAATAGGTATGCAGTTTAATAAATTGATTTGCTGGGAAGTGTGAACTTGTGTCTCCTTAGTAATTTCATCTTTCACCTGCCACAAGCTTCTGTTCAGTAGTAGAATAGCTTAAGTGAGATAATTTTGAGGAATATATTTTTTAATGTAATTTAAAAAACTGATACTAAGTGTCAGTTTCAAGGCAGAAGAATGGTACGGGCTAGGCAATCAAGGTATAGTGCCCAGGGTCACACAGCTAGTAAGTGTCTGAGACTTGAATCCAGGACTTCCCGTTTCCATGTCTGGCACTCTGTCCACTGAGCTACCTAGTTACCCCTAACGAATATATTTTAGTACAAATGTATTTCAGGACTCAAAAAAAGCACAAATTTTAGAATACACTTTCCATACTGAAAATAATGATCTCAGATCAGTTCAACTTTTCCCTTGTATTGATCTCAAGAAATACTGGTGAAAATTGTAGAAAAGATAGTCTTGTAAATTTGTTATGATTATGAATTATTTTAAAAATTCGCCTACTGTGTAGAAGTACCATGTACTACTTTGGTCAGAAGTGTTAATGTACTGAAATTTGAATAACTTGGTACTCTTAAAAATCCTAAGTATCTGAGGAGAGAAGAAGTACTTGATTTTTTTACTCATTATCATAAATTAAGTAATATACTTCAACACTCTTGGTTTTGATAGTAAAGCGTTAACTGTGAAGAAAGATTAAATGACTTATTTTCTCTCTAGTACATCATGGAATTGACATTTAATCAAGCTGCAAAGGGTGTTAATAAAGAATTTACTGTGAACATTAATGACTCCTGTGAGCGATGTGATGGCAAAGGAAATGAACCAGGCACCAAAGTTCAGCAGTGCCATTATTGCAATGGCACAGGAATGGTAAGAACTAATGTAAAAGGTCAAATGGATCCTGGATTTTCTTTAAGCATTCTCACTGTCTTGTCCTTTTTATATTTCCATTATATTTTTCTTTCCCATAGTTTCTTCTTATATAAATTTAGGTAGCACTTATAGCTTCAGTAGATCATAATTGGGATCTGAATACTTTAAAGTCAATTACTTCATTGAAAGGAGAGTTCAGTTTTAATAGGAAGAGCAAGTACACTAAACTTCATTGTTATCTCAGGAAATGACTACTTGAAAAATCTTAAATAATCTGGAATTAGGAGAAAAGATTACATAGCCTAATGAAAAATGTGGGTTTAGTTTCTAATTTTGCTGCTTACTAGTGTGTATTTTAGCTACCTGCTTCAAATTCAGTGGTCTTCTTCTGTATCCCATTATAATTGCTTATTCCCAAGTTGGCTCAACTGACATCTGGTTGTTCCATGCATACTTTTTGAATCCTACTCTATAATTCTGAGAAGAAATCTTTGCTGGGGGTAGGGATGGGGTGAGGAGAGAGGATAGGGAGAAATGAAGAAGACAAGACACCAGAACTTCTGGAGTGACTTCCCTCTTGATTTCTGTTGATGAGAATGATTGTTCTGTTTCTTTAAACTTATTTCTTGATACCCTTTGGTGGAGAAATGTGTTTGAGAACTAACTGGTGACTTTTCTTGCACTTTTTTCCCAATATGGCATTAAAGAAGCTTGAGGACAATTATCCCTCAGTTTAAATACACTGGCTTGGTTTTGTGTCTCTGTAGGAGGATTTATCCCTACCGTGGTCATTTCTCTGGCTTGAGAAAATTAATTGTGGGATCTTTGTAGGCTAATTCTTTTAAAAATATATTTTTATTGTTATTTTTTGTATTTACCTTGCCTGAAATCCTATTCATCTCCCCAGAAAGCTTGGGAGTAAGATAGTACATGAAGCGAATATAAAAGGAAGATCCATTTTTTTTCTGTAATTTTAGCAAGGTATAATTATTTTGATCTCTTTTAATTGAAGAATAGCTTTCCTTTTTTACAAGGCCATGGTAAAGAGTATTCATCCTTTCTAATATCATAGCTATTGACCTTATATATTATATATAGATACTAAGTGTATGTTATTTATCCTGATTATTATTTATTCAGAAGGAAATTTTTGTTTGAAATCATTGTGATGTGGTTAGTATCCCTTATAATTAAGAATTTTTTTTCAAAGAAAATGTTTTTTTAAATTATCAAAACCAATCAGTACATCAAAAAATCTGATTGTATACAGTTATTATTTCTCTTCTTTAGGGCCAAGCTTATTCTATATAATTTTGCAACCTTCATTTTGGATTATTTAGTGGTGGCTATTCTTTCCATTTGAATTTTTTTCTAAGTTATGTATATATTGTTTTCTTGGCTCAGTTTATTTTATCAGTTCTTGCAAAATTTTCCATGCTTCATTTTATTCCTCATATTCTGGGTCTCTTATAGATAGTAACAATTTCATTTCATTCATCCCTATTTGACGATTGACATGATGATTTACTTAGAAAATCCTAGGTAATCAGCAAAGAAAATCATTGAGGCAAGAAAGCTTGAGCAAAGTTGCAGGCTACAAAATAAATCTATGAAAATCAGTTCCATTGCAATATAAGGGAAATTCCATTAAAAATGTACAAAATGCATAAAATATTTGGGAGTCATCTAGCAAAGCACACTAGTATTTGTAAAGATTCAATTACAAATTCTTCTTAAAGAAATAAAGAACAATTTAAATAATTGGAAGATTATTCAGTGCTCATGGCTAGACTTTGCCACTGTGACCAAAATTTTAATACTACCAAAATTAATTTAATTTTAATGCTCTACTAGTTAAACTACCAAAATGATATTTTATAGAACTTAAAATAATAACAAAATTTGTAAGGAAATAAAAGATATAGAACATCAGGGTAAATAACGAAAACAAACAAAAAAGTTAAGAGCAAAGTGGAAATTATACTTCTAGACCTCAGATCATATTATAAAGTAGCAGTCATGAAAATTACTTGGTATTGGTTAAAAAAATAGAAAAGTAGATCAGACTAGACAAGAAGAATCAGAAATAAGGGAACTCAATAGCCCAGTGTTTAATAGACCTAAAAACATAAATAACTCATATTTATTATCATAATTCCTTATTAGATTAGTACTTATGGAGAAACTGAAAAGTAGTCTGACAGAAATTAGATCTTAAGCCAGCCTCTTGTTCCATATTCCACAGTAACTTTGATTTCCTGAATACTAGTGATAGCACCATCTCCATGCTTATTCTTACATTGCAGTCAGTGAGGGGCTGTGATAAGGGCATTAGACTTGCAGTCAGAAAGACATGGGTTCTTTTTCTGCTTCAGATACTGAGAGGTGGGAGGTGCAGTGTAAGTCACTTAAATCTCTCTTGCCTGACTTTCCTTATCCAGTGGCCTCCAAGGTCCCATCTAGCATTTGAATCCGAAATGGATGATCCTATGAATGGCAGCATAATTAACTTGATACCTTATAAAACTTGATAAATTACTTGCCTTCCCTTGCACATTTATGGTGACATAGTTAGATTTTTCAGGTATTCTTACAGAGGAATAGACTTTCATTTTCCATTACTGGAAAAGCAGTATAAGCTTTTTGAGTATTCAAAGATAGCTTTTTTTTCTAGAAAGCTATGGTTAGTCAGATTAAAATATTTGAGGGGCATATATCTCATCTGTGGGACTTTATTTTTAAATGTATACATATGTGTGTGTGTTTGTGTATATACCTATATGTATAAAAATCTTCAGTGAGCCTGTTCTTATGGTACACATCATGAGAACTTTAGCCAACTAGTTATCTTGTAGTATATGGAAGTGAAAGAGATGTATTGATTTTTCTTCCTCTTCTCAACAGGAGACCATAAATACAGGCCCTTTTGTGATGCGTTCTACATGTAGGCGATGTGGAGGCCGTGGATCCATAATAACTACTCCTTGTGTGATATGTAGGGGAACAGGACAAGCAAAACAAAAGAAGAAGGTCGTGGTCCCAGTACCTGCAGGTTCATTTTTACACTTATTCAGGGTAGACCTGATGTTTTAGAATTAAAATGACTTTTTTACTCTTTATATCCAAGTAATAAAGTTGTACTAGAGACAGTTGGATGAAAGATGATAAGTATTTGGAGATATCTCAAAATGAAGGTTTATAATATATTTGGTAATATTCATCCTTTAGTAATTTATATGCCTTATTAGAAAGGACAAGAGTCGTTACATATTTTTTAAGGGACTCTCAGTATTGAAATAATTTCCTTTCCTCTGGTTTTTTTTCCTCCTTTGCTTTATTTATTCTATTTTTTTCTTTTTTTTTAAACCCTTAACTTCTGTGTATTGGCTCCTTAGTGGAAGAGTGGTAAGGGTAGGCAATGGGGGTCAAGTGACTTGCCCAGGGTCACACAGCTGGGAAGTGTCTGAGACCAGATTTGAACCTAGGACCTCCCGTCTCTAGACCTGACTCTCAATCCACTGAGCTACCCAACTTCCCCTATCCCCCTTGCTTTATTTAGTAGAAGCCAAATGCCTACTCCTAGAAATTTAATGATTTCTTTTGAGGTTTCTGTGGTGCTTTTTCACTTACAGATTAAAAAAAATTATAACTTCAAAAAATCATACTTGCTGCCTTTCTGGATAGATATGTATTGTTTTACTTAGCTTATAAGGGAGTCTTGTAATAGGAAGCTGAATGGTCTAAATTTTTTTTAAATATTTGGTTTTGTTCTTATTGCAGGAGTGGAGGATGGCCAGACTGTTAGAATGCCTGTAGGGAAAAAAGAAATTTTCATAACATTCAGGGTACGTACTACTTGATTGTGTTTTTAAATAGCAAACATAGACTGTTCTGTCATCTTAGGGAAGTAGGGAAAGCAGAGGCAGCATTTTCTCTTTTGGGTATAAGAAGGAATCAGACAAACCTATTGAAAATATTTCTTGAATAGGTGCTGGAGATATATCAGTAAACGAATGTTGCTAAATATGTATTTGGGGACTACAGTAATAAGAAATTGCTGCCACAGAGATTGAGTCATCCAAACTCTGCTTAAGATGCTGAGGCAGAACTGAAGATCAAAAATTCCAATCTTGTGATCATCTGCTGTCTTCAGTAGAATTACTTCTATTTCCTACGACTAGCAAACTCCCACCACTTGTTCCTTTTCCAGGAAAATAAGTAATCTTGGGCTCTCTGTGGATAAACTACTCTCCTCCCAGCCTCTACTTTAATTCTCCTTGTCCGCATCCTCCTCATCTCTACCCCTCCCATATTTTATTCCAACTCTGTCTACCTCTTCCATTGTGTTCTTTGAAGTTCTCATTTCCTAACTAACTTTCCTTCATTTTGAAACTTTTCTTCTCACACCCCTTCCATCTTATGGCACACAAAGAAAGCTGGCTTCCCCCAGGTGACTCAGTAGCTATCCTCTCCAACATTGTTTACCCTTTATTGAATACCCATTGCCCACCCTCATTTTGAGATGTTTCCTTTGCCACAATCACTCAGTGTCTCCTTTTTCCAAGTTACTTTCTTCCAAGTTCATCAAACATTTCAAATTACAATTCCTTTTTTGTCTTCCAGGTGCCATGTTATTCTTTTTCTTTTCTCAGAGTTCATTATCTGGCTCTCATAGTCCTCACTTTTCCTCCCCAAATCCTGCCCTAGATGAGGGGATTTCAGGATACAGGTTGATACTTCTTCCAGCACCCTAATTTCTTGTCTTCTCAGATTTCTCCTCAGACCTCATCACTCAACTAAAACTACTTCCTCCAAAGTTACCAATGATTTGATTACCAAATTTTATGATCTTTTCTCTCTCCTCACTTTTTGACTCTTCTATACAGTTTAATAACTCTGTGGGTTTTCAAACTGCTGCTCTCTTCTGCTTCTGCATATCTGACAGCTTCTCAATCTCTTGCTGGTTCATCACACCTTCTAACTGTGGGTGTACACCAAGACTCTGTTCTGGGCCTTCTGTCTCTAAATTCTCACTTGGAGGCCTTATCAGTTCATATATTTAGTTATCCCAATGCAGATGACTCATATAAATATATACATCTCCAGCTTGATTTTTCTTCTGAGCTATAGCCCTACATGGTCAATTACTGAGTTTCCCATAGGTAGCTTAAACTAGCACAACTAAAACAGCTCATTGTTTCCCCCTCAACACTCCCATTTCATGAACTTTCTAATTTAGGTATTATCCTCTGCTATTCACTTTTCCTTCTTCTCATCTTATCTTTTCTACTTCCATAACTTCCTTTGCATCTTTCCCAAACTCATTACTCATAGTCACTACCTTAGTTCAGGCCCTCATTACCTGAACTCTTAGGGTGGCTTCCTTACTTTAAGTCCTTCACCCAATCCATTCTCTATAATCTGCTAAAGTGGTTTTCCTAAAGTGCAGGCTTATAATGATCATATCATTCTTTCTCTATTGGCTCTATAATTATTTCTAAGATCTAATATGAATTTCTGTTTTTCTTTTAACATCCTTCACAATTTGCTTCAACCTACCTTTTTAGCTTCATTTCTCACCTTTCCATGCTTTTCATTTTAACCAAATTGACTTCTCTTGTTCCCACATATTTTTGTCAGAGTGCTTTTTACTTGCATCTGCCTTCTGTAAATCTTTATTTCATCCAAGACTTGGCTTAAATGCTATTTTCTGATTCTAAAAATTATTAGTGCAGTCCTTTCCTAATAACCTTATTTATTTTGTATTCTTTTTGTTTGTACACTTACACACACATAGAACATCTATACATGTACAGAGAGATCATCAGCTCCTTGAGAGTAAGGATTGTTTGATTTTTGTCTTTGTATCCCCCAACACCTAGCAGAGTGCCTGACACTTTTTTCTTAATTAGTGCTTGTTGATTGATAAAGTAAGAGAAATCTGGGCAGTAACTGTACCAAATGTTTTGGACAAATGTAAGTTGTACCTGACTTTGCCACCCTTTAAAAAAACAATTTTTTTTTATACTTTCCATTTCTTATGTCACCATATTTATCTAAGTATATTGCAAATGGTATTTAATCAACATATTGAAAAAGTCCAAAAACAATGTGCAGCGGGTAACACCTATGGACCCGTGAGGGTATCTTTTCATTGCTCCTCATTCAATCTGTTTGATTTTATTAAATTTACTTTTGATTAGTATGTTGTTTTATCCATTTCCATTGCTTTAGTCTCACTGTATGTTGTTTTCTTTGCTCTGTTTATACCATTTTGCATCAGTTCATATAGCTCTTACCATGCTTCTCTATATTCCATCCCCCCACCACACACATAAACAACACACACACACACACACATACACACACACACAGAGTAATATTCATCCCCACTCTATTTTTTAAAAAGCCTGAAATTCTTTACTTTGCACTTTTTTTTTAATTAGCAAGCATTTTAAAATTAATCTGTCACTTCCACATATACTACCATCACTCCACCCCCAGTTCTCATTTGAACAGAATAAAGCTGTCAGTCATGTATTAAACACTTTATGTGCTAGATATTATGTACTAAGTACTAGGGACATAGGCAGCAAAAAAACCTCCCAAATAGTTCTTGCTCTCAAGGAGCTCACAGGTTAATAGAGGGACAGCATGTAAACCATATACATATAAGACATACACTGGGTTAATTGGAAATTATCACAGAAGTGTAATGCATTAGTATTAAGTAGAACTGAAAAAGGCTTCTTTTAGAAGATGGGATTTTAGCTGGCACTTGAAGGAAACCAGGGAAAAGAAAATGAGAAGGGAGAGAATTCTAGGCATGGGAGGTAGCCAGTGAAAATAATTTTCTGCTATAGTTCCAAATTGCTTTATAGAATGACTACCTTAATTGGCAGTTCTTCTAACAGAACAGTAGAGCATCGCTTTTCTCAGAGCTCCTCTAACATTTAGGACCTTGAAAGCAAATCTCAGGTGTCACCTCCTCCCTGAAATCTTTTCTTATACTCCCAGCTTTTAGTTTTCCCTTCCCCCATTTTTTGTGTGTGTTAAGTATATGTGTATGTATATATGTGTATATGTGCACATATGCATATATAATTTATATATACACTTATTTGTGTATATGCTATGTTCTTCCATACACATAAAAGACAGCAAACAGCTAACATAGTTGTGTAATTGCTTTTGGCTTCTCCAACTCCACAGTCTAGTGAGAAAACTTTTTTTTTAAGAGTGGGTTTTCCTCTCATCTTGGATGCAAATGATGGGGCAACATATTGTATTGGCCTGATTTCCGTACTGATTGACATAGGAGATTTGACCTACTCTCTTTCAGACTTGGAATGGTTTGCCTCTCCTTAGGCAAGAAGGACTTTCCTGGTGGCCCCCTACTTCTGAGAGCACTCACTTTATTAATGATAGACTAGTGAGTGTGGACACCCAGGAAGCTTAGCTCACTGCAGTTCTATCCTGAGCTCACGAGATAGACTCATGAAGAAAGCTTTTCTTTTCTTTCTTTCTTTCTTTTTTTTAATACAGCACTTGTTACATTGAAAATGGAGTTGTATTTTTCTCCTCTTATAATTCAGGGGTATAGATTGAAAAAAAAACCACTCTTTGGGAATGGAAAAAAAAAAACTACTAGTCTTTGGGTCACTATTGTCACTATTATCTTTGAATCAAAAGCAATAAAGGGTTGAAGTTGTACCTCAGACCTCAGAGTTTTGTTTTTTGGCCAATAATATGTCATATGTAGGCCTTGGTCTCTTGGTAATAATGCTTTTTCATGCTTGATGATTTTTAGGTTCAGAGAAGTCCTGTGTTTAGGAGGGATGGAGCTGATATCCACTCAGACCTCTTTATTTCTATAGCTCAAGCTGTCCTTGGTGGGACAGCCAGAGCTCAGGGGTTGTATGAGACAATCAATGTCACGGTAAGGAACTTGATCTCTAGAAATTATTTAATCTCTTTATTGGTCTGCTATTTTGTTTTCTCTGTGATTTGCTCTGCATGGGAAAATGAAACTCAAGTGTACCATAAATGCTGAATTAGTAATATATGCTAACTTTAGAATTATGTTTCTAAATTCAAAATAGATTTTTAGGTTGTTGTTGAATATAAACTAATTTTTCCTTATTAAAAAGTCCTGGTGCTAATGAAACAGAGGCACTGTGATTGAATTTGGTCTCAATCAATAACACCATAATTCCTGACAAAAATTAAAATTACAGATGACCCAAAAGGGAATTGGGAAACACATTGTGTGCCTAAGTGAGCTGTTGCCTATTTAACAGTAAGAACTTACATGCAAGAAATGGCTTTAAAAAATTAGGAAAATATTCCTCAATTAAAAAAATAGAATAAAAATAAAAGCAATATTAGAGAAATGTATGATAATAATAATAGCTCATGCCCATATAAGACTTAAGATTTGCAGTCTTCTTGGAAAAGGAAATGGGTTAGTTTTGTAGAAGAAGTGGGGAATCAAGCAACATTTAAATATTTTTTTTATTAAATCAGGGATTCATTTAAACATTAGTCAATGAAATAATTCTTCCTAAAGCAGGACCTTACGATTGTCTTGCTATTGTAAAAATTATTCATTTGGCCCCTGAGAACAAAGGCAATCTCCATAGATTTTTTTTTTTTAAATTCATAGATTCCTCCTGGGATACAGATTGACCAAAAGATTCGAATGAGTGGGAAAGGCATCCCCCGGATTAATAGCTATGGCTATGGTGACCACTACATTCACATAAAGATTAGAGTTCCCAGGTAAGTCAGTAGAGCAGAATCTTAAATCTTTAACTTTGATAGTAGTCAAGAACTTATTGAGAGCTTACCTTATATGTAATGAAAACTTAATTTACCTCTGAATTGCTCTTCTTTATATAAAACTTTATTTTTTGCATTAAAACTATTCCCCTTTGAAGAATCTATAGTGATTAGTGGATATTGTTGTAACAATTTGTTTAAAAGTATTTCAGAATTTGACTCATTTAAGTTTTGGAATTTTAAAATCCTATCAATTTCATATTGTTACCGCTTGCTTAGTACTTCATTGTTTTTACTTTATTTGATGAATTTTCCATCCACATTTTAGGGGTAAAAAATTGACATTTTTAGCAACAAGTCACATTTTCTAATCTGTTTTAGAAACATATGTTTTGTTGTTGAAAAAATGGAAATAGGAGGATGTATCATTTGAGTAATAGAGAATTAGATAAATGATAGGAAAGTAGGTTATCCAGAGGATCCCAGTATATAACTCAACATAGTTTTATGTTGAGTGCTTATTAAAAAAAGTTAATGCAGAGATTCTTTAGAGTTAGCAATTAAAAAGAAAAATGCAATTGTACACATAGTCGTTTTTTTTAAGTTTAAGAGTATGCAAAGTCATGGTTTTATATCTGAATTTTATGGTAGAACTTTATTTTTCTTGGATATGCAGTAGATACACTAAAGGATTCCTAAATCTGAATATATTAGACATGGATATGGCTTATCATTGTTTCCTAAGTTCTAAAGACTATCATATGTCTCTGTCTAGAGCAGACATTAAATAAGTGTCTCAGAAATAATGATATGTTGCCTTGCTTTGCCCCTCACAGACGATTGACGAGCAGGCAGCAAAGCCTGATGCTCAGCTACGCAGAGGATGAGACTGATGTTGAAGGGACAGTAAATGGTGTCACAAGTACAACTGCTGGTAAGGATTTCATGCAGGATGGTTTTTAACACTTTAGAGGTTACTGAGTGGGACATGAAATATTACCTTCTGATTCTTTTGGGAAGAATAAGTGAAAGATTCCCTTCCAGTCATGGGGGGGGGATTGAAAAAGAGAAGTAAATTTTTTTTTTTTTGCCTTTGCATTTTTATGTGTTGTATATTTGCCATCTTTTCTAGAATCATTATTGTAAGCAGACAATAAGCATTTGGATATGGAAATGATTAGAAGGGTATATTTTTCTTAAAAAGAATATGATTTTCTCTATGTATTTGTACTAAGGTAAGAGTCTTAGCAAATGCCTCTGACTAGATGGGAGTCTCCTTATAGTAGTTATGAAGGATCCTGGGTTCTATCACACTGGTTCTGCCACTTGCTATGTGACCTTGGGCATAACATTTAATCCCTGCTTCAGAAGTCCTCATCTAGGCTTTTGTAGAGAATTTCAAAAGGCTTTTGAGATGTCCAACACATCTTTGAATAGGAGTGCAAAGAATCAAACACCAAGTAATCATTTTACCTTTAAACATTTTTAATGTTGACTTTAACTAGAAATGAGAAGTCACAAGAGTTTGTTTTTAGTGTGATGCATGTTAGAAAGGCAGTATGGCATCTTGGAAAGAGCATAGGCTTTGGAAGCTAGAAAACCTGGGTTCAACCTTCAACTTATGACCTTAGCTGTGAGCTTATGGACAAGTCATTTCACCCATAAAATGGAGAGAATTAGAATTTCAGTATCTACCTTATAGGGTTACTGTGAGGAAGACACTGCTCTTATCAGAGAAAGCCCAAGTAGATTGTAAGTAAATAAGTCTAAATAAATTAGGTGAATTTGATTTAATGATAAGTACATCAAAGCTATATTAGTAATTATTTTACTAATTACTAGTACTCCTTTCAGTGAGGGGAAAAAAATATGCTGTTCTGGTTTATAAAAGATAATCTCTTTATGCAGACCCCTCTGTCTTTTTAGCACAGGTTGTCCCAAGGGGATAACCAGTTTTCATTGTATAGTCTTGATAATCCCCTTGCCATTTCATCATTTTGCAGTTGGTGTATTATACAAACATATATTTTCATATATATTTATATATTTAGAATTTTGAGAGCTTAATGGCTCTGATTGAATGGTATATAAATTCAGATCCTAAAGATGAGCAAAGAGTTGTTCAGTAACATGCATTGTTTTGTTAGTGGAGCCATTGGATGGAATTGTTCTATCATCATCAATAGAACAAAATTAAATATTAATATATTTTGTTTTGATCCATATTTCCAAATAAACACCCAAAGTACTTTGAAAAAATTAGTTTGTTAATTGTTTGAAAAGAAATATGTCCTTTAATTTTTACAAGTTGGTACTATTGCTAGCTGTTGCATTTGACCATATAGTTGTGGTGACTTCATATTGTTATGATATTGTTATCATCATATATCATTCTTTTGACCCCTTTCTTCATTGTTTCCCATAACTCATCATCTCTTTCTGAATTCATAATTCATCATTCCTTTCAATACAGTAATATTCTATTATAGTAATATAATTTGTTGAGCTCTTCCCTAACCAAATGAGCATATATTGCATTATCTAGCCCTCTGCATACCGTAGTTTTTTTCTTTCTACATTATATATGTATATATTTTTTGAGACTGATTCTTCTTATCTCTAGGCTAGAAATAATAGAGTTGCTACTCATTAGCCTGCTCTGTTAGCATTCTGGGCTGATTTTTCTCCTCATGCGCAACCTTCTTGTCCTCTTCTGGGGCCTACTATATTGATGTTCTGGAGACATTCAGTCAGTTTTAGTCTTACTGAAACACAGAACTTTTGAATTTAAGCAGTCTACCAATCTCAGCCTCTCTGTTAGTAGGAACTATAAGAATTTTTTACATCACAGATATGTCATGCTCATTTCCTGATTTTTTAATAGCACATATAACACTACTATGAAATTTTTTATATCATATATAGTACTACTATAAAAATATTCATATGTAAATAGACTTATTGGACATCTACTATATGCAAAGGGCTAGATAATGCAAGGCACAAGAAAGTTAAGGACAAAAAAACTTATGTGTAGAATTTTGACAGTACTATAGCATTATTGAATAATTTTGAACATTATCTTATTCCTTATTTTAAGAAATCCTTTTTGCCTGGAAACGTTAAAATAATGATTTAGGATAACTTTCATTAAGATTGTAAGGTATATGGCAATTTTCCATAATTTTTTTCATAACTTTCATTTTCTGTAACTCAAAAAAATCTACTTTTCTATACTACCCTACACAATATGAAAACTGTCAACTTTAGAAGTATAGGTAAATTCTTATTTTTTGAATCTTATGACTGAAATTGTAGAGAAACATCTTGCAATTTCTATGATAAAGTTAATGTGTTTTTTTTTTCATCTTTTGCTGGTCCATTTATGTCCCAGATTTCCAAAAGTATGGCTGATTTCAGAATGGGGAGAGTTGGTAGAGCAAGAAGTGCCATGTATAAGTAATTTGTAAAGTCACTTACAATGATTTCTCTTTTGAATATCTCTTGTTTTGTATTCTTCATGAGATTGGATAATTGTAAATCTATTGTGTAGTCAGTAATTGATTACCCCAAAAGTTGGTTGTGTTTTTTTCCCACTGTAAGTGATTGGCTTCATGTTTTTATTGACATATAGAGTATCTTGACCTTATTTTATTTGAATGCATTTTAGAAAAGTTGTTTTGTGAAAACTTGTGTATTAAATTTTCCTTTCCCATGACTTAAAATTTCAGAGGGATATTCCCAGGCAAAATTTGGTAGCAAGATATAATCGAGATCACACTTCACTTCATTCAATAAACTTTGTCATTGTAGAGTACGTATTTAATTTTTTTATATCTTCTATGGAGCAAGTCAAATGGACAGTCAGTCTACATAGTGTCCTAACACATTAAAATAAGACACAAAATAATATTACATTTCATTTAAAGGTTTTACCTGTGCCAAGGTATTAGAACATATTGGCAATCCCTATATATCATTCAGTAACTCTTGAGAGCTGCTAAACAGGAAGAATATAGGCTCTCTCATCCACTCACATTGTGCTTCATTTGTAAAACTAGGTTGGGTACTGAGTGCAAGGATGGTTCACCCACTTTCAAAAAGCTAGTTTGACTAACTAATAGGGCTAAATGATCACGGAAGAAGATTTTGAAGTTAATATTTCTTTTTAATTTTATTATGGGTAAAATATATACAAGGCATACAGCGAGATATGAAAAGTCAGGTTTCTTATTGATTAGTTTATTTGAAATTACATGGCTGGTCAGTAGAACTATTCACCATCTCATAGTCAAGAGAGACCTTTTAAAACTAGAACATATATTCTTTCTCATCCCTAGAAGGTATGTGCTAGAAAGATCATAAACTTTGAGGCTAGATTTGTTTAAAACCAAGACTTATACTGATTTGAGGGATGATATTACCTGTCTGTTGATAGGTGGAACTGAGGAGGCTTGAGGTAACCCCACATGTTTTCACAACACCAGTCAAGACTGTTGTGAGTGAAGAGGTGAGGTTATAGAATAGACCTAAGACACTTCGAATTGACTTTGTCCACTAAATGGGTTGATTTGAGATATGACGTGTGGGCCCTTTGGACAAGAGGAATGTAAAAACAATTTTGGTAGTGCCTTATAGATTGCTTTAATTTCCTTGACAGCAGCTTTTACTTTCTTGGACAGCTTTTAACCACTTTGGAGACTTCTTTTACCTAGGGGTATTTAAATACTGATTAGTACGACACTAGTTATTGTGAATTTTCAGATTGTTAGACAAACTGTATTCAACTATAAGTACCTAAACACATTCTAGAGAAGGGAGATAAGTTTAATCATATAACTTAGGAAAACTTGTGTGAAAATTTTACATGTAATTGGTTAAAAATCAATCAATCAAATAAATTCAGATTCTCTAAAAACATTCTAGAATAAAAAAATAAACTGATTTTTATAAATCTGACATGCAGGGAGAAGGCATAAGGAAGATGGGGAAGAAGACATTTAATAAGAAATGAAGTCAGTGCAAGACCACCCGAATTAGTGTGTTTATATATATCTCAGATATGTCATGAAGCTATGAGTGTAGATATATGCTTCTCCTGTCTCTACTTCTAAAGTTGTACTGAAGCCAATTTCTTATAAAACACATCTTACTTTTTTCTTTTGAGTTAAATTAACAAGATGTAGAGAGGTGTGGCTATTGGGAGGAAATCTTGACTTAAGCAAAATAAAAATTACAGAATGTGTTAAAGGAATGAAGTTTTGAGATAATGTGTTTTAAGAAAGTTTAGTATAGTAACTATTCTCTTGTTACCAGAAAGTTCATTATAGTAACTGTTCTCTTGTTACTGGAAAATTCAGTAGAGTAACTTATCTTGGAACTGGGGAACAGCACTTACTACAGAACTTTGCCTGTAATAAACTCTCAATAAATGTTTGAGTGAATGAATTCCTCTTAATATTTTTATTCATTAGATCTAGTTAAGAACATTAGTAGCTGGGACCATTTAGTATTCTTTGTTAGTTCTTTATTAGATAGGCCAATAATTCTATACAGAATGATACAAAATGTTATTAAAATTAATGCTGTCTGAGGAGCACCTGGGGAATTCAGTGGATAGAGAATTTTAGACACGGAGACAGGAGGTCCTGGGTTCAAATGTGGCCTCAGACAGTTCCTACTCCTACTCTATGTCCCTGGGCAAGTCACTTAACCTCAGTTGCCTATCCCTTACCACTCTTCTGCCCTTACCACAATTGATTCTAAGACAGAAGGTAAGGGTTTAAAAAAATTAATTCTATCTGAATGTGTTTTTCTTAATAACATTTTTACATCTTGGAGTTCTTTAAATCCCTCAAGAAGGGGGGCAGCTGGGTGGATCCAGTGAATTGAGAGCCAGGCTTAGAGATGGGAGGTCCTGGGTTCAAATCTGGCCTCAGATACTTCCTGGCTGTGTGACCCTGGGCAAGTCACTTAACCCCCATTCCCTAGCCCTTGTCACTCTTCTGCCTTGGAGCCAATACACAGTATTGATTCTAAGATGGGGAAGGTAAGGGTTTAAAAAAAAAATCTCTCAAGCATCAGAAAATTCTCATATCATATGTAGTGTCTCCCCAAATATGAGGTCTCTTACTTCCCCAAAGGAATAAGAAGAATCATCTCATATCTCATATTTGGGACCAAGCTTGCCCTTGATAATTTTGTAGTGTTCATTTTCATTTTTATTGTTGCTGTTGTTATATATTGTTTTCCTGACTTCACTTATTTCACTTTGTATTAGTTCATGTAAATCTTTCAAGGCTTCTCTGTATTTCTTAAACTTGTACAGTAAAATTCTTTGACATTCATGTACCACAATTTATCCAGTCTTTAATAAATAGGCACCTACTTTGTTTCCAGTTATTTGCTGCAAGTACTAACTGCTAGGCACATACCCTATAGAAAGTCAGGCATAATTAGAAGCTCTGTAGTATATTTATTGGTTTTTTAAAATTGGATTTCTTGATCATTACTCAGTAAAACTTCAGAGTTTTATTGCAGTAGGTATGTGGAAGCTAGACATTTAGGGAGCTAACTTAACTGGAAGTCCAACTCTCCCATCCTAGGTTATTGAACAGTATGCCACTTCAGTGCAGCCTCAAGTAGTTCCTATTCAGCTGGAGAAGCTGAGGTCAATGTT
This sequence comes from Gracilinanus agilis, assembly GCF_016433145.1. Taxonomy (NCBI): domain Eukaryota; kingdom Metazoa; phylum Chordata; class Mammalia; order Didelphimorphia; family Didelphidae; genus Gracilinanus; species Gracilinanus agilis. The sequence goes on from NC_058130.1 coordinate 145,975,149, forward strand.
TGTAGAGATGCTGATCACCATAAGGTTGCCAGAGCCATTTGTGGTGCCAAAATTTTGAGAACTAGAGGGATTTTAATCTTCATTGGTAGGTACTCACACAGATGAAATCAGATCTTTAAATGTATTTTTAATTTACCTATTAATAGTAAAAAACAGAATGTGTACAAAGGGATATACAAAAAGCAAAATACTTTTCTGTATTTATGGAGTTAAATCACTGTATAAAAACCAAACTTTGATTTCCACTTTTAAGCTTCCTTTAAGAACAATTTATTGGCAAATATTGAACAAGATACTAGAAGGGATATTTTTGGTATCATATCATATTCTTAGCAAATTATATATTTTAAAAAATCCTAAGCCACAAATAATTTTCTATAGGTTTTTATTTGTTTTTCCCACCTCTCTCTACTTCTGACCTTGTTCAAAAAATGATTTAGAAGGAACAGTGAACTGAATCAGAAAACCTGGGTTTGATTCCCAGCTGTGTCACAGACTACCCGTGGCACGTCTTTTTCACATTTTGGTGTCTATGTTAGGGTTAAAGGAGGTCAGATAATCATAATTTGTACATGTATCTTCTCATTCTAAATCCATAGTTCTTTTCCCTCTACCCCACTGTCCTTAGCACTTTAATTTACAAGGCAATTTATCTATTATCTCATTTGATCCTTAGAATGATACTGTTATATTCCCAAGTTACTGGTTTGAGCATATGACTCTTAACAAAACTTAACAAAATTCACTACCTTCCAACTTTATTATACATTCTTCCTCTTCCTAAACTGTTATTCAGCTACACTGGCTCCTTGTTTTTCCTCATCCTCTATATGCAGTCTGCCATCTCTGTGCATTTGCACCGTTGGTGCACCATTGATCTGGCGTGCTCTCCTACCTTATTTCCACCTCTTAGATTCACTGTTCTTTTTCACAGTCTAGTCAAATGCCATGTTTTATATTAAGCATATCTTGATTCTTGTGTTTATTTTACAGAAATATTTTGTCTCCCTTAATGAAATAAAATAAAAACTGCTCAAGAGCAGGAACTGTTTTAGTTTTGTATTCCTTGTACCTCATATAGTGCTTGGCACATAGTAGGCACTTAATAAATGCCTGTTTCTTTTGCTGTATTCAGCTAATAGTTTTATATTTCTTTTCTGGGGCCTGAGGAAAGAGCTGTGGAGAGGTCATAACTTGGCCAGTAACATGACAAGGTATTTTTGACCCCATGTTATACCACATGGCCTTAGGATTCAAGAAGGTTAAAAGAGAAAGGTCTCTAATTGCAAATCTGAACTTCATGGTTTGAAACATTTTTGTTCAGATGTTTGGAGACAAATCTCTCTGTTTAGAAAGAGAAGTTACCTCTGCCATATCCATTTTTTTTACTTGGTATCAGATCAAATTTTTGTATGCTGGTGGGCCAGTCATAAAGCTTTTTAGTATATGCTTATTCACTGTACTGAGTGCTTAGAATACAGAGAAAGGCAAATATACTGCCATCCCAGAGCACATATACTCTTGGAGAAGATAACATACAGAAACTGTATTTACCAGATGCATGCAATGTAACTGGTAGGTCATCTCAGAGGAAAGGTATGGAGGAAGCAGTTGGGAAAAGTTTTTTCCAGAAGGTCATATTTGAGTTGAGTCTGGAAGGAAGTGAGGAAGGAGGCTTAGGTAAAAAGGGAGAAAAACCTAGACATGGGGGTCGGATAGTAAAAAGGCACAGAGGGATGCAAGTCTGCCAGATAGAGTATGTGGAGGGACATTGAGTATAAGAAAATTGAAAAAATAAGAAGGGACTTAAAAGCCCCAAAGGGGATTTTATATTTGACCTTAGAGGTAATAGCAAGCTACTAGAAAGAAGGAGATAATCTAATCAGACCCAGGCTTTAGGAAGAGCTGAGTGGAGGATGAGTTAGATTGGACGTTCTGAACTAGAGGCAAGAACACCAGCCAGAAGGCTATTGCAGTAGTTCAGGAGTGGGACAATGAGAGTCCGCACTGGGATGGTATTAATGTTAGTGAAATGTATGAAGACTTGCAAGAAATCAGATAAGTATTATGACTGCAACTTTAGGAGACAAAGGATAACACTCAGGTTGCAAGTGTGGATGTCTGGGAGCATATTTTGGACATGATGAGTTTGAGATATCCAGAGACTGTTAGTGCTGTGAAACTGGAGGTCAGGAGAGAGATTAAAGCTTTATATACCTGGATGTAGTAGTCATCTTTTTAGAGATAGTAATTGAACCTGTGGGAACTTAATGAGATCATCAAGTGAAATCGTTTAGAGGGAAGGGAGACAAGGATAGAGACTAGATGGAGTGAGAGTGAAGGTGGGGAACGTGAGGAGAAAATTGCCACCAAAAAAATAAGTAGTTATGACCTGGATGAAGATAAAGGATACTGAGAAGGAATGGTCTGATAGGTGATAGGAAAAGAATCAGGTAAAAGCAATGTCACAAGAACATAGAGAGAAAAGAGTGTCTAGGAGAAGAGGGCGAACAAGTATCCATGGCTACAAGAAAGGTCCAGAAGGATGAGGATTGAGAAAAGGCCATTAGATTTGGCATTTAGGAAATCATTGGTAACTTTAGAGAGAGCAGTTTCAGTTGACTGATAGGGAAAAAAGCCAGTAATAGATTTTAGAAGATGAGAGGAAGTGGAAACACCTATTGTAGATACTTTCTCAAGTTTACTGTAAAAGGGAGTACATTAACTGGGGGGGGGGGGGGGGAGGGAGGATATTTGGAACATATGATGGTTTTTTTTCTCTCCTTTTTGTTTTGTTTTTAAAGCTAATGGAGACATGGACATCTCCAGACAGAGTAGACAGAGATTGAAAACTCATGATTAACTCGGGATAAGGAAGGCAAAAATCTGCTGGAGAAATAGCATGGAATGAGATCTGGAGTACATTTTGATGTTAGAGAGGTTTGCCTTGGCAAGGAGGAGAATCACCCCTTTATACAAGACAAGAGAAGGAAGAGGAAGAGATAGTAAGGGAAAGCTTTCTGAATCATGTGAGATAAGGGAGAGAGAGGGGAGAAGAGGGATTTTTTTTTTTAAACCCTTACCTTCTGTCTTAGAATCAATAATGTGTATTGGTTCCAAGGCAAAAGAGTGGTAAGGGTAGGCAATGGAGGTCAAGTGACTTGCCCAGGGTCACACAGTTAGGAAGTGTCTGAGGCCAGATTTCAACCTAGGACCTCTAGTCTTTATCTAGGCTTGGCTCTCAATCCACTGAGCCATCCAGCTACCAGTCCCCGCCCCCCACCTCGAAAAGGGATATTTTTGATGAAGGCCTCAACTTTTCTGGTGAAGTATGAGGCAGGGTCTTAAGCAAGAGGATATAAAGGGGTAGGGATAGGGTTACCATGGAAATCAAGTAAGGATGAATAGGTTTGGAATGACTGCTGTGATAAGTGGGATAGAGAATCTATTAAGGAAGTTGTAAAAAGATTACTTTGCTGCAGTGAGGGGCCAGTTTACATATTTGTAGTGAAGTGTATTGGATGGGTTTTGTGAGTTTTCTCCAGCTCTGTTCAACAGCACTTGTATAATAGGAGAAAAGGCAGTGGATGATGAGAATTCTGTCACAAGGCCTGGTACTTAGTAGAACTTGTCAGCTTGTGCTCTTCATAGCCTCAAAGACTTGATTTTGGTGACCCCCAAGGGTCAATCCCTCACCAATGAGGGATTGGAAAGAGATTTAGTTGAGGACAGTGCTATACAAGTACATTGTCATTATATCTGAGACACTAAATATGTTTAATAGTATGGAGTCTGATAAATTGAAGTACTTCATAACAAAGCCATTCTTGCCTTGGGATTAATGTCCTTCACCACCACTATCAAAGATAACCTGCCATTTTCAATCTCCTTTTTTTTTCCCATATCCCCATTCTGCCAAATTGTCACCAACCTGTACCTGCAAAACCAGATTCCAGTGCATTAAAGTTTTTATCCATCGTCTACATAGATTAATCCTTTCTAACATCAGCCCTGTTGTTCTTTGCTCTCCCAAGAATGAACTATTTCTTTCTCCTTGAGATGGTACTTGAGATAACCCTACCAACTTGATTTCTCAGGCTATCTAATTCTGTTCTTTCTTGTGGTCCATCTGTGGTGTATGGTACAACTTACTGTATGTGCCCTTTACCACAGCTTTTTTTGCTGTTTGTATCCAGGTGGCAGCACCATGGATGGCTCTGCCAGAGACAGAGCTAGGCCTGAGGCTGGGGAGAACAAGGAGGGATTCCTTACCAAACTTAAGAAAATGTTTAGTTCCTGATATTCCAGGCGAGGTAGGAAATTTCACGAGGTATTTCTCCTTCCCTTCCCCTTCTCCCTTTAACTAGTGGTTCTTTTCTCTCACTTTAACTTTTAGCCTCAGGCCTATTAGGCACTTAAAATTACTTATACTGTTGTCATCATAGCAGTAGCAAACGCTGTTGTTGAGTGATTGCTTTGTAATTGCTATATGTCAACAGTCAGCTTTGTGATCACATTCCACTTCACTAAGTTTTTGGCAAACCATTTTCAGTTCTTCACAATAGGCACTCTTTCTATTCTGTAGTTAGAGAAATTGGATTGCCCAGGGTCACAGAGTGAATCAGTGGCAGAACTTGGATTAGAACTCAAGACTTCTAACCTCTTGACTATCTTTAGCTCAGCGATCCAGAGAATTGTTATGAATCCAGGGGGTTTGTAAATCTTTTTCAGAGCCTTAACCCATGGTTATTGTGTCTCCCCCTCTTCCCACACCTGTTTTGGGTCTTGTGTATGTCCCATTTGGATAAATGTCCTGCTCCTCTGATCCTGCATGTCAACTGGAGAGTGTTTAGAAAATCTTACCCACAGGGGAATCTCTTATTGTCATTTTGAAGTTAAGCCAAGTGAAATGTTATTTTTCTTCTTAAATGCAGGCAAACGGTCCACTGGAAACTAGGCAGAGGAAGTCACAAGGACACATCATTCTGTCTGTTGGACTGGAAAATGGAAGGACTCCAGATCAATAGCACAGCAGCTGCATGCAGAGGCTCTCTGACATACTTCATCAAGAGTAAAATCATGTGACAAATTTCCCCTTAGAATAGGGTTACCAGTGGATGGACTTATCAATAAGACATGCCTTAACTCTAAGACAGACCCTTATATCTTAACAGATGATGCAGATTTCCTGTCCATAGGAAGGTAACCCAAATCCTTCTGACTCTACACACAGTAGAACAATTGATACTTCTTATGGAACCAAAATTTTAATTTGGAGTTGGATGTGATGGGAATTGTAGGTATGAAACTTTTAAAAAAATAACAGAAAACCACAAAACCTCTGCCTACAGCTTAAAATGAAGCCTTAAGCTGCATACGGCTGTGAACTAATTAACTTTTCACTTAGCAAGTATCCTGAAGAACTGCCCAAGTAAATCCGTCCCAATAGGCTCTTTTCTCTAAGAGCTTATACTCAGCATGCCTTGACAATGTCCTTTTCCTTCTAAAAGGATATGTCAGGAGCTATTCAATTCTCCCTTCATTGCAGCCACTTCCGTGGGTCATTGTTTTCAAAATTCTAGGGGTACAGTGCATCTTATTAAGTAAGCACTTTGGTGGTGTGAAAGCATCTAATGAGCTAAGAAGATTTAATTGCAGGGGGAGGGGTGTATAAATTTAGTGACTATAGGGCATAATTATCATTATAGAGTTATCCTTAACAAAGGTATCCTGGTGTCCTCCCACTTCAGTTTTGTCATTTAAAGCCAGACTGTAAGCCCAAGTCAGACTATATATATATCCCATGTCCTTAAATGGATAGAGTTCAGCTATTCCATTCAAACTGAGTTCTTGCCAGCCATGGAGTAAGGTTCTTGGATTACTGTGCTTACATTGTTGGCATCATCAGAAAAGTATCTTTAAATTATTTGACTCTTAAGAATCATTGTCTCTTCATGTACAAGCGTTTGTTTGGTTTCTTAAAAATAGTAATCTAACCAGTTTCAAGTTTTCAAGTTTTAAACTATAGCAAAATGCATCATTTCCATAGTAGCCACAGCTTTATCTAAATATTGTGGCTTCAAAGTGTTTTAAAAATGCTCATGCTAAAAGTCAAGCAGGTTAATGAAGAATGTTTCTGAATGGTTCCACTTTTATTTCATTTTTAATTTGCTTAAAATAAAACCATTATTAGTGTCTAATTTAAAATCTGTAAAATGATTCTGTATCAATGTAAATAAGATTATCTGCTGCAAAAAGATGCTTAAAAACCCAATGTGTGGTCCATTTCTTTGGAAAAAAGGATTTCAACTATAGGGCACCTATCTAAATTGAGTATCCTACAAAAGCAGAGGATCCCTGGGCAATGTAATAATGAGAGGTCACATTTACATAGTTGTTGTTTTTTTAAAAGCTTAATCTGCTCTTTTTCAAAAATCTTTCAATTCATTATCTACTTGTTTTTTACATTAATTTAAAAAGTTTTTGAATTCCAAATTCTCTGCCTCTCCAACCCTTCCCCCCTCCACTGAGAAGGCAAGCAATGTATCAGTTATACATTTACATAGTTGTTTTTTTTAAACCCTTATTTTTTGCCTTAGAATCAGTACTGGGTATTGGTTCCGAGGCAGAAGAGGAATAAGAACTAGGCAATAGAGGTTAAATGATTTACCCAGGATCACATAGCTAGGAAATGTCTGAGGTCAGATTTGAACCCCAAACCTCTCAGGCCTGGATCTCTATCCACTGAGCCACCCAGCAGCCCCCTCATGTAGAATTTTAATGTTTTATAGAGTGCTTTACATTCTCACTTGAACCTCACATTCTGTGAGAGGGGCTATTACATTTTCTTGTCTCTATTTTAGTGATAAGGATGATGGTTGAGATTAAGTGATTTGCCCTTAATCATGGCAAGCAAATAACAGGAGTAGGATTCAAACCCACATCTCTCATCTCCAAATTTAGGGCTCTTGCTGTGATTTTGCAAGAAGATGTTGAGAATATTATGTAGCTTAGATAAGTTGCAGATTTGTCTGGCAGGTGTTACCTAAGAGTTTATTTTTATACATAAACATTTTTTAAAATTACACATAGGAACAATTTTTGACCATTTTTTTCTGACATTTTATGATTCAGACATCTCCCACCCCCCTGTGGTAAATAGTCTGAAATTGGTTCTATCAGTGCTGTTATCGATACGTATTTCCATCTTCCTCATGCGGTGAAAGACACATCACATGTACAATAAAAAAACTCATGAAGGAAATAAAATGGAAGATAGCATGCTTTGATCTACAATTAGACTCCAACAGTTCCTTTTTTGGCTGTGGATAGCATTTTTCATCATGAATCTCCTCTGGATTTCTTGGAAACTTGCTTTGTTGATAATAGTTTAGTCTTTCACAGTTGATCATTGTACAGTATTTTTGTTACTAGCTATGGTGGTCTCTTGGCTCTGTTTATTTCGCTTTATATCAGTTCATATAACTCTTTCCAGGTTTTTCTGAATTCATCCTGTTGGTCATTTCTTAGGGTGCAATAGTATTTCATTACAACATATATCACAACTTGTTTAGCTATTCCTCAATTGATGCACAGTTTCCAATTCTTTGCCACAACAAAAGTAGCTGCTAAAAAGATTTTTGTGCAGGCCTAGAGACAGGAAGTCCTGGGTTCAAATCTGACCTCAGAAACTTCCCAGCTGTGTGACCCTGGGCAAGTCACTTGACCCCCATTGCCTAGCCTTACTACTCTTCTGCCTTGGAGCCAATACACAGTATTGACTCCAAGATGGAAGGTAAGGGTTTAAAAAATTAAAATAAATATAAAAATAAAAATAAATAAAAAATATTTTTGTGCAGGTAGGTCCTTTCTCCTTATCTCTGATCTCTTTGGGATTCAGACCCAGTAGTGGTATTTGTGGGTTAAAGGGTATGCAAATATTATGGCCCTTTGGCATGGTTCCAGATTGCTGTCCAGAATGATAGTATCAGTTCACAGTTCTACCAACAGTGTCTGAATTTTCCCACATCCTCTCTAACATTCATTATTTTCCTTTTTGGTCACATTAGCCAATTTGATAGGTATGAGATGGTATCTCAGAGTTGTTTTAATTTGCATTTCTCTAATCAGTAGTGATTTGGTGCATTTCTTCATATGACTAAAGATAGTTTTAACTTCTTCCTCTGAGAATTGTCTGTTTATAACAGTTGGCCATTTTGTTTCAGTTGGGGAATACTTTGTATTCTTATAAATTTGACTCAGTTATATATTTGAGAGACTAGGCCTTTGTCAGAGACACTTGCTGTAAAATACCTAAGAGTTTAAAAGTACTATTGAGAAATTTCCTTCTCAGAAAACAATGTAGAATATGAACTGTTGTGGAAAATTACTGCTCTATATAATCTACATTTTCTCATCATAATTTTACATATAACTGATCATATATGCCCCTTTTGACCTCATCCTTGCTCTTATTCACAAACCCTAGTCAGGAGCAATTGATGGGAACCTCTCTACCCAGCCATACATCTCTCCTTACAAACTCCCTCCATCAGAGTGTGAGACTCTCCTAATTTGTCCCCTTGTTCCAAATCTCTCCAATCCTTATAGCTAACAAATTAATATTTCTAAAACAAAAGTCTGATCATGTCACTCCCCTGTTCAGCATATTCATTGGCTTTCTAATATCTCTATGATAAAATGTAAACTATTGGGCATTTAAAGTCCTTCACAGGCTGCTTCCACCCTATCTTTCTAGGCTAAATACACATGGTAAAATTACTTTTCCCAGTCCTTGGCATTCTATCTCCCACTACCATTCCTTCGCACAGGCTAGCCTGAACTTTTCTTCCTTATCCTGACCTCTGAACTCCTGGCTCCTGTCAACTCAAGGTACACCTCCTACAAGAAGCTTTCCCCCATTTCCCCAACAGCTAGTGCTTCTCCCTTCCCAAACGACTTTATATTTGTACAACCAGTTAAATGAGTGTGTGATCTCATTAATGTGCCATTTCCTCCAGTGATGTGGATTCAAACATTATGTGCCTGCCTGTCTGTCTTGTGTGACTTGTCTGCAGCCTCCCTAAAGTTTATCACAAGGTGTTTACCCAAGATTCTACCTTTTTTGCTTTTTCCTGACATTCTTAGGATACTGGTTGAGCACACCTACATGTCTTATTCTAGCCTCTGACTAGCCCATATTTTTCAGTCATACATGATATCTTTTAATCCAGTTCATCATAGTTCCTTTTTTTGTTAGATATTACAGTGGGCTCACACCCAAAACGTGCCTCTCTGTGATACTCATCTTTAATTCTTTGAAAACTAGTATTCCATGCCTCAGTCATATAACAATTTGGTAGAATATTGATATGTTTTAAATGGGCCTCAGTTTTTGGGAGAAGTTTGGAATCATTAAAGGAATTTTGTAATTTCTTGCTTTAGTCTCGGGACAGCTAGGTAGCTCAGTGAATTGAAAGCCAGGCCTAGAAATAAGAGATCTTGGGTTCAAATTTGACTTCAGACACTTCCTAGCTGTTTGACTCTGGGCAAACTACTTAACCCCCATTGCCTAGACCTTACTACTCTTGCCTTGGAACCAATACCCAGGTAAGGGTGTGTTTAAAAAAAAAAAGAGAGAATTCTATTCATTTTTTCACAGGATAGACAATTAGCTGAACTCAGAATTGAATAAAAAAGTTTTCATTGGGAAAGGTGCATAGAAGGAGTGTGTATATAGGGGGAAGGGTCCAACACTGATTTCTCAGGAATACTCTTGGTGGGGAAAGTCACTCAAATAATACAGATTTGCAACTGTGCTACAGACTTAGGAGAGTTCTCTTAGGTAACAAGTGCATAAAGTACTTTTTTCTCTTGTAAAATTGCTGGGTTTCTTTAAATAGCTCTCAGTTCCAAATATAGCCCTTTCCCAGCCATCCCCTATAATAAAAAGCAGAAAAGAGGGGAAAGGGAGGCTAGGGAAGGCAATTCAACAAAAACCAAACACATGGCCAAATTGGGATGGTATATTCATTGTTCATAAAGTTGGTGAAATATTGAAGGGAAATGCAATGGGTCCGGAACCTGGCAATAGTAGTTTAAAAAAATCAGGTCAAATAACTTTTACAAGAGCAATTGAGTCATTAGAGCAGTTGTCTTCTATTCACTTTGCCTCTAAGGCAGTGATGGGCCTGTGGGCCAGATGTGGTCCCCTGAAATGTTCTATCTGGCCTGTCACCATTATTCCTAATCTGATGAATGCAATGAGTAGGATACAATACAATGAAACTTCCAAAGAGTTGACTTAGAAACAGACTGACAGATGAACATTTCCTTTCCTTTGGCCCCCTCTTTAAAAAGTTTCCCATCACTGCTCTAAGGTCATCTCTACCTTCAGCTCCGGTGGTTCTTTTTTAAGTCTTTTGAGTCTATCATTCCTCAGCTCATGATCTCATTCACTTCCTATTTCAAGGCCTCCGTTTTCACATATGAAATGAGGGATTTGGTTTAAATCAGCGGATATCAAACTTTTTTGTGTATAGTACAATATTCTTTTCCATGAGGAATCAGGACACACCAAATGAGTTTGTCCACCCACAGAGTCAAGAGATCCACACATGCAAAAACCAATCATTTTTGTTGTGTTAAAAAAAAAAGTTAAAAGATCTTGTGTATTTTTAGGCTCGGCATATGTGTAATAGGTAAAGCTTGTTAATAATAATAGCTAAAATTTGTACAGAACTTTAAGGTTTGCAGAGCCCTTTACATATATTTAACTTATTTGATACTTACAGTAACTCTGTACAGTAGGTGCTATCATTATCCCCATTTCACAGATGAAAATACTGAAGCACAGAGAAATTGTAACATGGCCAGAATCAGAGATAGTAAGGATTCCAATTTAGATTTTTCTCAGTCCAAATCCTGTACTCTCTACACTTTCCTGCACCACCTAGAGGCTTATTTTGTGAATACTGCGCTCACCATAATTTGTATAGTTGGTAAGTCAAATTTATATTAAAATTCTAAATTTTCCTTAATCTGTAATAACTTCATCTTTTTAAATTAAAATTTATTTTTAATTCTTACCCAATACATACTATATACTATCTTCTAGTGCAAGAAATTTTTAATTTTATGTATTTAAAATTTCCCATTTTGCTACCTTTGATGTTCTTTATAGCTCTAATTTGGTCAAGAACTTTTCTCCTACATATTATAAAAGGTATCTCCTTCCCTGCTTCTCTAATTGATTATAAATGAACTTTTACATATAGGTTATTTATCTATTTCGAGCTTTCTGTGGTATATGATGTTGATCTAAGCCTACTTTCTCCCATACTATTTAAATTTCCCAATTTTTGTCAATCAGTTCTTATCCCAGTAGTTTGTGTCTTTAAATTATCAAACACTGTTACTTTGTTCAGTTTTTTCTAGATGTTAAGTGTACCTAATCTGTTACACTGATTGACCTTTTTATTTCTTAACTAGTACCAAATAGTTTTGATGATTATGTGGGCCCACTTCCTACTTATTTTTTCACTATTTTGTAGAGATTTTTAGCCTATTTTTCCTCTAGATAAATCTTGTAATAATTTTGCCTAATTCTACAAAATGATCCTTTCATAGTTTGATTGCTATGGCACTAAATTGGTAAATTAATTGTTAATATATAAGTATAGCCAACCATGAACATTTAATTCCTTTCCAATTTTTTGCCTTTTATTTCTGTGAAGAATATTTTGAAGTTATAATTTCTATGTCTTGGTGAATGGACTCCTAGAATTTTACATATTTGATAGTTATTTTATTTTATTAAACCCTTTACTCCTGTGTATTGGCTCATAAGTGGAAGAGTGGTAAGGGTGAGCAATGGGGGTCAAGTGACTAGCCCAGGGTCACACAGCTGGGAAGTGTCTGAGACCAGATTTGAACCTAGGACGACCTCCATTCTCTAGGCCTGACTCTCAATCCACTGAGCTACCCAGCTGCCCCTTTGAGTTATTTTAAATGGAATTTCATTTTCTATTTCTGCTAAGTTTTGTTGATATATACAGAAAGGCTGATGAAATGTTAATTTTTAGCCACTTAACTTTACACATTTCTTCATCAGAATTGTTTTTTTTTTTTTGTCATCAGAATTTCATTTATGATAATTTTCTATCCTTCCTGGGCTGACTTCTGTAGAATATTAGGCCATAGGATCCAACTATATCTTCTCTAAACCTTTTGAAATCTCTCCTTAAGTTTAGGGTGCAGGTTTTATTATATCCAACTTTATTCTCATTTATTCTTTTTAAACGCTTACCTTCTGTCTTATTGATTCTAAGGCAGAAGAATGGAAAGGGCTAGGCAGTAGGGATTAAGTGACTTGCCCAGAATCATATAGCTAAGAAGGGTCTGAGGCCAAATTTGAACATAGGACTTGCCCATCTCTAGGCCTGACTCTCAATCCAGAGTCACCCAGCTACCCCTATTCTCATTTATTCTTTTTTTTTTTCCTCTAAACCTTTACCTTCAGTCTTGGAGTTAATACTGTGTATTGGCTCCAAGGCAGAAGAGTGGTAAGGGTAGGCAATGGGGGTCAAGTGACTTGCTCAGGGTCACACAGCTAGGAAGTCTCATTCTTAACAAAAACTCTAAGGTGGTAGGAAACAAAGGTCCCATCATCTCTACTCCAAAAAGCAGTTCTTTCTCTTTGTGAGAATATAACAGGATAAATATTAGAAGTTCCCTTCATTGCTTCCTAAACCTTTTGAAGAGTGAAATTATCCTTAGGACAAATCAAGAAAATAGTTGCTATACTCTGCTTGGGACAGAGATTAAATACCAACAAATACTGAATAATTCAAGTTCCCTATCATGATTCTATCCTGCCTCCATGTCTGCCTTCCAAACTATTTTCTTTAAAATGACATGTGTCACATATTTATGACTTGTGTTTATGCCCTCAAATGACTCACCTAAATGCTCTCTTATGTTTTCCCTTTTGGATTCCTGGAATTCCTCAGCCATCTTTTCTTTTTTATTATTCTGAAGTTAACAAACATCAAATAATATAGGTATTTCCACATATACAAAACTGTAAATCTCTACTATGTATAGCTTTACTTTTCCTTTGTGTGTATGCAGGTTCATCCTTTAGTTTTCAAAGTTGTCATGTCCTGCTTTCTGGCCTTTTCATTAAAAAAAAAAAATGTTGCTTCAGTGCCTCCCCCCTCCCTTTTTGGCTACCTATCCTAACCCTGCCTTCCTTCAACCTTCTACTCTACGAACATGGGGAAAAAAACCAAAATTCTTGTAACAAATATACATAATTATGCTAAGTACATTTCCATATTGGCAGTGTCTGAAAATGTATATCTTATTCTGCATCTTAAGTCTGACAGTTCTGTCAGGAGGCCTCAACTATTTTTTTGTTTTAAACCCTTACCTTCTGTCTCAGAATCAATTCTGTGTATTAGTTCTAAAGCAGAAAAACAGTAAGGGCTAGGCAATGGGGTTAAATGACTTGCCCAGGGTCACACAGCCAGAAGTGTCCAAATCCAGATTTGAACCCAGGATCTCCCGTCTCTGGGTCTGGCTCGCAGTCCACTGAGCCATCTAACTGCCCTCAGATCACCTATTTTAAGGTAAAATGCTGCAGCAAATGAGATAATGTATATAAAGCATATTGATAACCTCAGAGGGTTATACATATATTATCAATCATCCTTAGTTATATTTTGTTTGAAAAGCAGCCTTTGAAGGGGGCTATTCTGATCCCAGACTATCTAAATGGGACAGGTATGCTAATTATCGTGGGTTTACTTAAGTCTTCTTAAATAGGAATTCTCTGAGGCACTGAAAATTATAGCCTGGAGAGGTCCTACTTCTCTAGACTTCAGCTCCTCTATCTGTAAAATGAGAGGGGAATAGACTAGATGAGCTCTCTTGTCTCTTTTAGCTCTATCTAGACTGTTTTTGAATGCCCTTTCTAGCTGTGACATTCTATTCCTTTAGAGAGCTTTTGAGATCTACCTCTTGCCTGAAACTGGCTTCCTGTTTACCAAAGACTTATTTTCTAAACCCTTGGGGTGTTTTTAGCTCCATCCTTCTTGAATTCTTCCCCTTTCTATATATTCTGCCATTAGTTTTCCTAACAATACTCCCCTTCTGGTACCTCTTCTGCTTGTTTTTTGAAGCCTCCTCAGCAGGATCATTCCCTTCCTTTTCATTTTGTGTAAGTATATCCTAAGGGCCTTGGGCCTTGCCTTCCTTTTCTCTCTTAATGTGCTGGGCTCCCATGGGTTTAACTCATATCTATGACTTTGCTTCCCAGATTCACATATTTAGCTCTCTTTTCTCTTCTGAGGGCAAGTCCTTCATCTCCAGCTCCCAGCATGATATCTTCACTAGGATGTTCAATAAGCCTTTAAAACTCAACACATCAAAAAGAGAATTCATTATCTTTCCCCCCAACACTCACTCCTTCAAACCTGCCTATTTCTGTTAAGGAACATCTATTATCAACTTTTCACTCTCATTCTACATTACCCAACCATTTGTTAGTATCTTGAATTTCAACCATGTCTGCTCCAAGTTTGGTTGGGGCTCCAGAATAGAAAGAAAGCATTTTATTTTAGAAACTACAGGGTTAAGTACAATAGCCATAAAACAATGAACAAAACAAGCCAGCAGGGGCTAATTGCTAAGATACTGGGCTAAGGTGGTGGTGATGGGAAGGTAGCAGTAGAAGTATTCATAGGTCTGCAAAAGCCTTTTTATTCTCTTCCAACCACTGTTCCAGAGTTCTGGCTTTGGGGTTGAGTTTGAAGGTCAATTCCACATCTCGGTCTGGATTCATGGTATAGAACCGGAACATGTTGGCCAGCTCCTGTGCCCCAGGGAAGCCAAGCTTCTCATAATCCTCAGGTGAGGTCTACCAATAGAGAAATCATCCATGAAAGTCAGCACCTCATTCAGGAAAATGTCAGAGCCACTTGGGTGAATTCAGAGGTCTTCCTTCCCCCCTCCCCCCGATTTAGTATAAGTGTGATAAAAGCTCATTCAGATTCAGGCTTTAAGGAGAGTATTAACTTTTTTTTGGGGGGGGCACAATTTATAACTTTAAAATCTCAAGATCAGGGAGCCTAGTCATGTGATCACTGTATATCTATAAAATTTCAAATAGCCAACTTTACTATTGCTTCTATAACACTGCCCACTTGCCTAGGTTTTATGTGCTGCTGATGAAAGTGAATTGTAATTAAATTTGTTCTAAAGATTTTAAAACAGAAGGCGGGGTCATGGGGATGCATGACTCTAATTCCCTGCTTTGGGTGAAGGCTGGTGTGTGCTTAGGCTGGAGGATTGCTTGAGCTCAGGAGTTCTGAGCTGAGGTGGGATTAAAACCACTCAGATGCCCACACTAAGTGGCATCAATATGGTAAACTCTTTGAGAGCAGGGGGCTACCTGAGGAAGAGCAAACCAGCCCAGGATAGAAGTGGAATAGTCAGCACTGGGATTGGGCCCATGAGTGGCTATTGTACTTCCAAACCTGGACAAGATAAGTAGATCCAGGCTCAAAATAAATATGAATAATGAGAATTCTTTTATATCATGGACCTCTTTTTGGAATGTTTTTAAATGTCTAAAATATAAGACATAGGATAACAAAGGAAATCTAGTACATGAAAATATAAGAATTAAAATATACATATATATTTCAAAACTCTTATCTTTTGTCTTAGAATCAATACTGTAAGATTAAAATTAATATCTAATAACTCCACGTATTGTATTTTATAAGATTTATTAATAATCACTTGAAGTAGAAGAAATAAAAGGACAAAAGTAAAAGTCTGAGTAAAACCCGCTTTCCCAGCTGCAGTCAGGAAAAGAGAATGAGGGACAGGGTCGCACACAAACTTTGTCTCCAAAACGTAAGGATGTAATGTGAGAACAAAAGTGGGATGCTGGGAGAGAGAGTTTCTGGGGAGCAAATTCTAATTATACAATACTCTGTATTGGTTCTAAGGCAGAAGAGCGGTAGTGGCTGGGCAGTGGGGGTTAAGTGACTTGCCCACGGTCACCCAGCTATTTGAAGAGTGCGGCCAGATTTGAACCTAGGACTTCCCATCTCTAGGCCTGGCTCTGAATCCACTGAGCCACCCAGCTGCCCCCAAGTTAAGAATTTTTGCCCTGGAGATATACCTGTAGACATTCACAGGTACTGGAAACACAGAGCTGGGGGTGACCTGTGCTCATGCCTTGGCTCTGCCATATTAGCCATGATTGTGAGAAGGAGTTCACATCTTTGAATCTCAAGTTTCCTCATTTACAAAATGGGAATAATGATACTTGTACTACCTTATGGGGCTACTGCAAGGAAAGGTGGCCTTAAAATTCTGTTACATAAATGTGAGCCATCATTATTTAAAATCACCCCAAACTGGTATCAGACAGTCCTGTCCCCGCCTTAAGAAAATGTGGCATGGTGTAGAAAAAGGAGGGCTGAATTTGGAGTCAGAGGACTTTGGTGTGAATTCTGACTTAAGTCATTAATTACCTGTATGACCTTATAGAAATCACTTCACTTCACTGGCCTTGTCTGTATGGGAAGGGGGTTGGACTTGATGGTCTTAATGCTCCTCCCAGCTCTAAATCTATGACCCTGTGTTCTCAGGACTCGGGGATCTTCCTACCTTGGCATCATGCACAGTTTTCCCAGTGTATTTAGAGAGAAGGGAAGCATACTCTGTGGCTGTATGCTTGCAGGTGCTCAGTCCAATGTTTCGACCCACGTAGCCTTCTGGGGACTTCAGCAGGCTGAGCACCACAGGACCCAGGTCAGCCACTGCCATTCCATCCATTGGGACATCACCCATGGGCAGACCTTCAAAGGAGAAGAGAAAAAAAAGACCCAAAGATTGGGGGGGCGGGGAATAAAATTCTGTTCTCTCCTCCCTACCAGACTTATGAGCAATTCTAATACTATCTTTTTAGCCTAATGCTGACTTGTCCAGGGTCATAAAGCCAGCCTTTGTCAGAAGTGGGAGTTGAACTTGGATCTTCCTGACTCAGATTGGTTCCCTATCCAGGGCCATGCTGTCTTTCCTGGTCTACATAATGAAATTAAATCTCTACCACATAATGGTTAAAAAGAAAAAGAACTTAAGGGTAAGAAAAAATCCTTGCTGTGACATCACTGTAAGAGATAGCACATGAACATAAACTCACTCAGCAAGTAGCCATTTCCATCAGGGGCTTTCTGGGGTAGGAAGTAGGTGAGAAGGTTTTCAAAGTAGCAGGGAAGCCGGACACTGATCATTGGCACATCCAAAGCCCGGAAGTATTCCTCAACTTCTCCTTTGCCATCAAAGTGCCTGACTATCAGCTGGCCACCCGTCAACTTCTTCACATTCTCCAGTCCACTGTAGACCACGTAACTCAAGCCCAGGCGCTTGGACAGATCAGCTAGGAGTTTTCCCTGTAGAAGAGACCATGTCTTCACAAATTAGGAATCATAAAAAAATGGTATCTCCCCCTCAATCATTCAGCAAACAAAAGCAATTGAGCATTTGTTATTTGCCTACTCATTCATCAAATGCCCTACTCTGCAAGCCTTTGGGCAAGGCAATGGCAATAAGAGACAAAAATGAAACAGTCTCTGCCTTCAAGGAGTTTATTCATATTTAGGGAGATACAGCATGTACACAAGTATAACACAAGTCCCCAACTCCCTAAAAATGGAATAGAATGGCTGTGGAATCACAGATGCCTCTGCTAGAAGACTCATTCCTTCCCAGGGCATCTTTTCCCATTGGACTATTACTGAACATTTTCACTTATTCTGGGCAGAAATCTGTTGGTAACTTCTATTTTTGGAAACAAAAGAGAAGTCTAATTTCTTTTTCAGAAGCAAAATGGAGTAAAGAAAAGACGGTGTCTTATTTCTGGTTTACATAAGTGTTCTATTAAAGCATAGATTCTTAAGCTTTTAAATGTATTGTGGACCTCCCATTGGCAATTGGGTGAAGCCAGGGACCTCTTCTCAGAATAATGTTTTTAAGTGCATAAAATAAAACAGATAAGAGTACAAAGGGAACCAAAGGTAATGAAAATTAAAAAAAAAATTTTTCTCCAGTCATAGCTAATGGAACCCTTGAAATCTATCCATAGACCCATTGAGTATTGATGGACCTCATATTAAGAGTCTCTATATTTAGAGGTGAACAAAAAGATCAGCGGATGACAATCATCATTTTGCTCTAATCTGTCCTGGAGGGTTTCTTGGAGAGTGGAGAATGTTAGGAAATCTTTAAAGTAGGGGAATGAATGAGCCAAAGTTAAGGGGGGAAAAGGCCTAAAGAGGAATATGCTTCTGGAGTTTCTACTCTGGCCTCGGTTCTTTTTCCTCAGCTACTCCCTTACCTATGAGAACTGTGTTTTTAGGATCAAGTCCTTCCTAATCAGAGATCATATGACATGCAGTGGGGACCCACAGACTTCTTAGAAGGGGTTCCAATCCAGTTAATGTATCTTTTTTTTCATAGAGGCAGCTAGGTAGCATAGTGGATACAATGATGGGCCTGGAGCCAAAAAAACCTGAGTTTAAATTCCATCTCTGACACTTATTAGCTGTATGACCCTGGGGAAGTCACTTAACCTCTGTCTGCCTCAGTTTCCTAATCTATAAAATGGGGATGATAATACCTACTACTCAGGATGGTTAGGAGGATAAAATGAGATAATGTTTGCAAAGGCTTCAAAAACCTTCAAGTGCAACACTTCCTAAGTGACCCTGGACAGGTCACCCCGGCTTGCCAACTCCTTACCCTTCCGCCTTCTGGCTTAATTGTTACTAGAACAGAAAATGGGGTTTAAAGAACAAAAAACCTTAAAGCACTATATTAAATACTAGCTATCATTATGGTCATTAGTAGGTAATAGATCTTAAGAATACAATTGAAATGGGCAGGGAGGAGGAGTGGCAGGAGGGGAGGAGATGGTATATTAAGTTTTCTGATGCTAGGAACCATAGTTCTAACCTAGCCTCATTTTTACCAATAAGGAAACAGTCCTAGATTGGGAAAGGTTCTTTTTCTATGCCACAAACTAAGGTGATAAAGAGAAGAGGCAAGTCTGCTTCTCTATGATAACAGTGTTGAAAGAGCTTTAAGTTTCCAAAAGAAGAAATGCCAACTATCAACAACTATATGAAAGACTGCTCCAAATCATAACTAATAAAAGCAAATCACAACTTGGGTCTTCACTTCATATCCAGAAAACTGTCAAAGATAACAAAACATGCCAATAGAGGAACAATGGAAAGTTGGGGGACACTAGCAGAGCTGCACATTGGTCTAACCTATCTATAAAGCAATTTGGAATTATGTTCAAAAGTGGCTAAAATTTCAATTCATTGCTGGGCAAACACTCTAAGAAAGTAAAAAAAAAAAAAGGCCTTATCTACACCAAAATATTTATAGGGTTATTCTTGTAGCAGCAAAGAACTGGAAACAAAACAGACACATGTCAGTTGGAATGGCTAAGCAAGTTGAACATGAATGTAATTCACTATCAACTACACAAAAAATAATGAATTTATAGAGAAGAATGAAGGGATGAACTGATACAAAATTAAAGCAGAATCTGGAAGTTAATATACTCAAATGATTACAACAATGTAAATGAAAAAAATAAAACAACTAAACCAAATACAGCAAAATTGTAATAACTAAGTTTGGCCCCCCCAAAAAATATAGGGGAGGGTACCTTCCTCTTTTACAAAAATGAAGGACTAAAAGTACTATACATGACCTCAGACTTGACTGACAGACCAATTAGTTTTGCTGAAATGGCTTTTTCTTTGGGGAGTAAGACAGAAGAAGACTGGAAAGGTATAAGGGAGCCGGGTTATGAAGGACTTTAATTGCCAGAGGATTTTTTTCTTTGATCCTGAAAGTGACAGGTAGCCACCAAAGTTTATTGAGTAAGTGGGTCAGGTGATAAAGTCAGACCCATGCTTAAGGAAGATCAGTTTGTCAGCAGAGTAAAGCATAGACTGAAAAGGGGAGAGATCTGGGGCAGGCTGACCCACCAGCAGTCTACTGTAGATGTGCATTAGGCTAGATAGGAAGTGATGAGAATCTGCACGAGGGTGGTGGCATTGCCAAAGGAAAGAAGAGGGCATATGGAAGAGATGTTCTACAAGTAGAAAAACAGAATTTAGCTACAGATTGGATATGGGTGATAACAGAGACCAGACTCAAGAATGACAGCTAGGTTTTGAACCCATAGAGAAGCTGGGGAGAGGGAAAATTTGGCTTTTTGGCTACATCACCTCTTAAGAGTAGCCTTTTCTTCGATTGGGGAATGGCTGAACAAATTGTGGTATCTGTTGGTGATGGAATACTATTGTGCTCAAAGGAATAATAAACTGGAGGAATTCCATGTGACTTGGAAAGACCTCCAGGAATTGATGCAGAGCGAAAGGAGCAGAACCAGGAGAACATTGTACACAGAGACTGATATACTGTGGTACAATCAAACATAAGGGACTTCTCTACTAGCAGCAATGCAAGGATCCAGAGCAAGGCTGAGGGACTTATGAGAAATAGAACTAGCCACATTCAGAGGAAGAACTGTGGGGGGAGAAACATAGAAGAAAAACAACTGCTTGAACACATGGGTTGATGGGGATATTATTGGGGATATAGACACTAAATGATTACTCTAGTCCAACTATCAATAATATGGAATTAGGTCTTGATCAATGATACATGTAAAACCCAGTGGAATTGTGCATCGGCTAAGGGGGGTTAGAGGAGTTTGGGGGAGAGGGAAAGAAATGAAATATGTAATTATGGGAAAATATTTTTAAAAAAAAGAGTAGCCTTTTCTGATAGCTTAGTCTTTAAGATTCTTTCCCTCCTTGGATGATTGTTTTTTAAATGATCTTTTACACAGGTATCCCTGTTCCCCTTGCCTCTGGCAAATGCAGGGTCCACATTGTTTTAATTTTTGTTTCCCTACCTATAGTAAGCACTTGATAAATGTGTACTGAATCACAATACTTCTAGCTAGATGCAAAGGGAAATGGAGACCCATTTTATCTTCACCTGCTTAATCTCCTGCTCTTGGTCGAGATTCTCCCAGTAGTTGGTCACGATGAAAGCTGCATAAGCCCCTGCCAGAGCCGGCTCCAGGCTCTTCTCATCGTTCTGGTCTCCTTGTACCACCTCTGCTCCTTGATGCTTCAGATGTTTGGCAGCTTTCTGCTGGGGATTTCGAGTCACCACACGGACTCTGAACGTCCCATCTTCCAGGAGGGTCTTGGCAACTGAACCACCTTGGGCACCTGGGGAAAAAATCAGACAGCCCTTTGAAGTTCTATCCCAAGGCAAACCGTTACCTTGAAACTCATCTTCTGCAGTAAGTCTCATCAAAAGTCAAAGACTATTTCTCTTCTTTTGTTTCTCTGGAAATAGAGATCAGTCAATTAACCAATAAACATTTATTGATGTGTGCTAATGTGCCAGGCACTGTACTAAGCACTAAGCCTACAAAAAGAAGCAAAACACCTGCTCTCAAGGAGTGCACGATCTCAAGGGAGAGACAGCATACAAAAAAAAAAAAAAGAAAGAAAAGAAAATTGGGTCTAAGCAATAAATACTTTTTTTTTTTAACCCTTCCCTTCTGTCTTAGAATCAAGACTGTCTATTAATTCTAAGGCAGAAGAGCGGTAAAGGCTAGGCAATGGGGGTGAAGGGACTTGCCCAGGGCCACACAGCAAGACCTGCTTTTTAAGAGCTCTGAATGGAGAGAAGTCACTGGGTATTGGGTACACTTAGGCTTCAGGAAGAAGGTGGTCTTGAGTGGGAACAATGATCTAGTGTAGCTGCTCTGCCTCCAAGAAGGGCCACCCCTGGATGGCCTCACTGACTAATTTTGCCACTTCTTTAAAAATCCACAAAACGAACTGTTAATAGTCACATGAAACGATGCATACATCCCCCAACAATCAGAGTAATACAAGTCAAGGTTTTCCTAAGATCCCAGCTTAGACTATTTGAATGGCAAAAGGAACAAAAAAGTTATAAAATACAAATGCTGGGGGAGTGGGGTACAGACTGTGAGAAAACAGTCACTCAAATACACTGTGGGGAGGGCGGTGAAACAATGCTAATAATTTTGAAGAACAATATAAAACGGATCCTACCAAATCCATTGCTAGGTCTTGATCCCAAAAATATCACATAAAAAGGAAAAAATATATATAGATGAATAAAAAGAACCATGATCTAAAAATTGTAAACAACTATGTCCAATGATTAGAGAATGGCTGAATAAATGATGGAATGTTCATAAGGGGCAGCCTGTTATAGCAGAGAACGGGCCTCAGAGTATGGCAGGCTTGGGTTCAAATCCCGCCTCTGATACATACTGTTCAACTCTACACAAGTCACTCAAACCTCCATGTTCCAGACAACTCTTTAATATTATAAGGGGCTGCAGCAGCTAGATGGCTAGTAGATGCAGTACCAGGCTTGGAGTTGGGAGGGCCTGGGTTCAAATCTGGCCTTAGACACTTCCTAGCTGCATAACCCTGGGAAAGTTGCCTAGCCCTCGCTGCATTTCTGTGTTAGAATTAACATGAAGACAGAAGGTAAGTGTTTAAAACAAACTAAAAGGTGCTGATCTGAGTTGATGATCTTTGAAATTCTTCACTGGGAGCTCCTTATGTATTAAGAAATTCCAGATCAAAAAAATTTTAATTTTTAAAATTAAAATTAATAATTTAAAATAAAATTTAAATTTAAAACATTTTAAATTTTAAAATTAAAATTAATGGAATATTATGGTATCAAAAATGAAAATATAAAATGTATAAGGAAACATGAAGACTTATAGTAAGAGATCATAAGAATTGATTATAGTACTATTGTTTTTGTTTTTGACCACACTTTCTGCTTTATAGCTCTGAAAGTAACTAGCCTAGGGTCCCATGGTCTTTTATTTATTTATTTGTTTGTTTGTTTACTCATTTAAAAGTATTTTTCCAAGGTTACATGATTCATGTTCTCTCCCTTCCCATTCCTGGAGCTGACAAGCAATTCCAATGGGTTATACATGTGTTATCACTCGATACCTATTTCCATATTATTCATTTTTGTAACAGAGTAATTAAAAAAAAAAACCAAACCCCTAATCATATAAACAAGTGATCAATCCTGTTTTTCTTCTGCACTTCTACTCCCACAGTTCTTTCTCTTGATGTAGATAGCATTCTGAAAGCAAGTCTTTATAGGGAAACCAGATTTCTATTTATGACATCCATAGAAAAAGAAAAATGGAATTTCACTTTTTTTGTAGTTTGCTATTTTACTTGGTTCTACTAGGCTAAATGCCAAAGGTTTTTGTATGTTTATTTGAGTAGCTATTTTTGTTGACTTAAGTTTGTAGCAAAATAATTTTAAAGATCATATACATCAGTTTTTATGGTTCCACTCCTTATGTTTCTTTGTGTCTCCCACGGTTCCTGATAGGGGGCAAGACATATAGTAAAGAGCTGCTGAATTTAATTCTTGGCAGAAATGGGATGCGATTCCATCTGTTCACTCTTTTCTCCTAACTTCCTAAAAAAAAAATCTTAGGACTTGGAAACTGTAAAAAATAATCTAATTAAGTAACTTCAGTGTCTATTCACTATTTTATGCTTCGGTATAGCTGTATATTCTCTGCATGTGATCCTATGAGATGATCAGTATTTTAGTGATAAGGAATAATAATAAGGAATAATCCCAATTATTAATTGACTGAATAACTGTGTTTAAGAATTGGTAATCAATAATCATACTGTGAGCAAAATAAATTAAAATCCTTTGAAATGCCTTTGCAAAGTACTTTTACTGAAGAGTTGGCACATGTCTTTAATGCCTTAGAATATATCTAGACTTCTTAAAATTGTGATAATGAGATTAAATTTACCCTGCCCATTCTCAAAACTAATTGCCAAAAGTGTAAACCACTCCACTTAACTCTCAAGTAGGGAGGTCTGTGACCCATGTGTGCAAGAATAGATGAAGAATCAGAATTGACCGACTGCCCCCTAGGCAGTCCTAAGAAAAGCGTCTGTTGTGAGTGGACGTGTAAACTGGAAGGGAGGCACAGGAAGTGAAGAAAGAAATGGCCTGGATGAATTGAAAGAACTTCTGGGGCTCGCTCTCTTGGCTCTTGGCTGCTCGCTTCTTCTGGTGGTGGGTGACTAGGACCTGGAGGAGCTCCAACCATTGGCTGTGGCCTTGGACTAAGTGAGACTATTGTTAATCTCTCCCTTGGAATTATGTAGTGAGTGTAAAGACTAAATCTTCTTGGATTTCTCTAAATCAGTGATTCCCAAAGTGGGCGCCACCACCCCCTGGTGAGTGCTGCAACAATCCAGGGGAGCAGTGATGGCCACAGGTTCATTTATCTTTCCTATTCATTGCTATTAAAATTTAAAAAAAAATAATTTCCAGGGGGCTAAGTAATATTTTTTCTGGAAAGGGGGCGGTAGGCTAAAAAAGTTTGGGAACCACTGGTCTAAAGGAACTCCCCTTTCAAAAGAGATTCTGTAACTGAAGCTTCTGCTTCATTCATCTCCAGCTCTCCGGCCCTCCGGCCTTGGGCTCAAGGCTGAGCCTCCTCCAACTGAGGACTAATTAGATCTGCCTGAGTTAAATTAGGGGGACGAAGCAAATTACTTTTAGAGTACTTATCCTATCCTCTCTCTGATTTTCTTATTTTCTCTTCCTCTTTCCATTTGTAAATAAACTTCCATAAAAGTCATTTTGACTTGAGGTTACTCCTTAATTGGGGATTGATAATTATTCAATTCCCTGGTGACCAAACCTTTTAATATTTGCCCAATCAAATCCCCTTTTTACCCCTTTCAAAACAGTAGCATCTCTTTTGGCTTTGAAACTATGTCAGAACCCTGGCTGTTTCTATCCTGGGATAGGGGGACTACATGATTTCCCCCTCTATAAAAAGATAAGGAAACAACCTGACTTTCTGGAAGAAAAGAAACCTTCTAAAAAGGAAAACTGGTTTTCCCCTTCTGAAAAAAAAAAATTCATCTGCACAGCACTCTCGACCTTCGGGGCAAAGTTTGTATAATATGACTCTTGCATAAAGTATATAAGCAAATACACAAACAAAGGCAGGGTCTTAGACCAGCAATGGGTATCTCTTTGAACCCAATGCTGTGATTAATTAATTTAACAAGAAAGGTCAGTTTTTGGCTCAGAAAATTGTTTTCCCACTATTTTATTGAACACAATCTTACAAGATAGTCAAAAGTTTGTGTTTCCTTACTAGTATGTCAAAGACCCATGAGAACCCTCGCTCATCTTTGGTTGGGAGTTCTATTCCAAGGTTCTTATTTAGGAAATTTCAGGCCTTGGCTTTATCCCTGATCTGCTGGATGGTTTATGGGCATCACTTCTCTGTGGGGTTGCTTTTCCTCCTTTGTAACACCATGATCTTTAGGGTCCCAATTTTGCCACATCCCCTCCAATATTTATTATTTTCCTTTACTTTCATATTGGCCAATCTGCTAGGTGTGAGGTGGTACCTCAGAGTTGTTTTGATTTGCATTTCTCTAATTGTAAGAGATTTAGAGGACCTAGGACAGAGCCTTAGGCTATAATCATAATTAGGGAGTAATGAGATAGTAAAGGAAATTAAGAAATCATTTGAAAATTTTCATGTGATTATTGATAGTTTTGATTTCTTCATCTAAAAACTGCCTATTCATATCCTTTGACCATTTGTCTATTGAGGAGTGGCTTGATTTCTTATACATTTGACTTAGTTCCTTATATATTTGGGAAATTAGAGCTTTATCAGATAATTTTGTTATAAAAATTTTCCCCTAGTTTGTTGCTTCCCTTCTAATTTTGGTTGCATTGGTTTTATTTGTACAAAACCTTTTTAATTTAATGTAATCAAAATTATTCATTTTACATTTTGTAATGTTCTCTCTTTTGCTTGGTCATAAATTCCTTCCTTCCTTTCCCATAGATCTGACAGGTAGACTATTCTATGTTCACCTAATTTATTTATGATTTCATTTCACTCTTTATATTTAAGTCATTTACCCATTTTGAATTTATTTTGAATGCCATGATCTTTAAGGAATCTTCTAGTTGTAACATGTAACATGTATGTTCTAAAAGTCTATGTTCTTTCAGCTCTGACCTTCTTTGGTGCTATTTACCTGTTGCTCCAAAAACCACTACCAGTTTCTTGTCAGCCATGAAGGGTCACAGAGCAGAAACAAAGAGGAACTCAAGTCAGGAAAGTCTGAAAAGAAATAGCATGAAGTATTTAATGTAATAAAATTTTTATTTGATGTATATAATATATGTTAAATATATAACATATGATAATAAATATAAAAATAATTTAACAAACATTTATTAGATGCTAAAGCATCGAGTCTTGTTTATGACACAAACTGGCTGTGTGACCTTAGGCAAGCCATTCTCAATGCCCCACTTCCTGGCTTCCCTCAAGTCCCAATTCCCATTGAACCTTTTATAAGGAGCCTTTTCTAATTCGCCTAATACTAGTCTCTTTCCACTGAAACTGGCAGTAGAGGCAAAATGACAGAAGGAATTGAATATTTCTGATGATCTCTCCCAACTCAACCCTTTTAACAACTACCTTGAATCAAATTCTGAGCAGGACAACAACAAAAAAGTCGTCATGTCTCATTTTTCCAACCCAGGACAGCTTAAGAGGAAGGACTAAAAAGTTGGATATTGAGGGAAAGGCTAGCCAAGAGCACGGACAGAGAAAGCAGCACCAGCTGTGGGGCCTGGAAGTGACTCAGTATCAGCAACACCAAGATTGAGGACTAACGTCTTGGTCAGAAAGATATAACAAAGGACCCCTGTGCTAGCACTGGATGCCATCTGAAAGCTCAACATTCATGTATAACCCGGATTGAACTGCTTGTCAGCTCTAGGAGCGGGGAGAGGGAGGAAGACAATATGGATCATATCATTATGGAAAATTTATGTGGAAATTTGTTATTAAAATAAAAAATTCAAATGAAAGCTCAATATTAAGTTCTGGGTTGCAGTTCCAGAGTGGGGAGGAATGATTATGTTCTGTAGTCATGAGCAGAGGTTCTACCTGGTAATAACCAAGAGGATAGTGACCAGAACTCTCCAAGGATCACACCATATTAGAAATACTAAAATGCAACAGGCCCCCAGCCCCAGATCTCACCACAAAAACTCAAGTGTGCTATCTTCCCCAAATGTAAACAGAATCCAACTCTATCATAAAGTCCATAGGCTAAAAAAATGACAAAACATCAATAAAAAAAGAACCTGACCATAAAAATCTTCCTTGGAGTCAAGAAAGTTCAACTCAGAAGAGAATAACTTGAAAACATTAGATCTCCCCTAATGCTATCCCTTTTCCTCTGAGATTAACTCCAATTTATCTTTTATATATCTTGTTTGTTTGTCTGTGAGGTCATAGAAGTAATGACTGCCTTTTGCCTTTCTTTGCACCTCAAGCATTTAGCATAGTGCCAGGCATACACTGATGCTTATTAAATTCTTACTAAAACTCATGTAGAGATTTGGAAGTTATCTGTTTAGAAGTTATAATTTTTACGAGCTAATAAAGTTACTGAGAATGTGTAGGAGAAAGAATAGAAGAGGACCTAGGACAGAGCCTTAGGCTATAATCATAATTAGGGAGTAATGAGGTAGTAAAGGAAATTAAGAAATCATTAGTAATTTTGGAGACAGTAGTTTCAGTTTGGGGAGGCTAAAGGTGGGAATGGTGTTAGAAGCCAGGTTGCAACAAATCAAGAAATTAAAATATACGGCTTTTTTTTGAGACTTTGGTTCTGAAAGGGAATGGGAGATGTAGGATGATAGCTTGAGGGAATGGTAAGGTCAACTGGAAAAATTTTTTAATAGGGAAGACCTAGGCAAAAGTGTATCTTTTGGAGGGATTCAATTTTCTGAGATTGCATAAAGAAAAAGTGTCAGATAAAATAGGCCATAGGAAAGTTTGTTAATGGCAGAATCAGGGTTCTAGAAAGGGGAAGGCATAGCAAGGCAGGGTCTTTGAAAGGGATGGTTGGGGATGAAAATGTGGGGAATGACAGCAGGAGAAGGGAGTTTTCTGAGCCGAGGTTGTCAATGAAGAATGTCTGAGGGGAAGGAAAGCCTCTTCCCAAGGGGCAAATGTCACTCTTCACCATCCTTTGCTGCACTAAGGATAAAGGAACTTGATACATAGAGAATATTAGCCTCTCTCATCACAAAATCCTTGAGAATAATAATCCCATCCAACTAATACTTCCCTAACAAGCTACCAACTCTTCCTCCCCTGGTCCTGGTGATTGCCTCTGCTAAAGGGGATGCCCTTTCCCTTATTAGAGGTAAGAGGGTCCTAAAACCCAGAATCCAAGTTGGAATATGACAAGGTCATGGCTGAGGTTCAGCTACCTGCTGAATTATTTTTTTCCTTTAAGGCCTATCTCTAGGCCTCATCCTTCCAAAAGGCATCTCCCTACCATAATTCTCCCTATTTAAAAGCCAGACTTTCCCTTTGGAACTCTCTAGACAAGTCCATGTTATATTCCAACCTGAATTATAATTCTTTCTAATCCTATCTTAGCTCATCTTTGCAAATGAATAACACAATGACTTACACTCAGTACATACCCCATCAGTATTTACTGAATTGAAAACAGCAGCTAAATGATGTCAAAGGGTCCCTTCTAGTGCTAACATTTCTATGTTCTCAGGTCTGACATTCTCTGTTCTAAGGGTTTTTTCCAGTTCTGACCTGCCATGGTTCTAACTCAGTGATTCCCAAAGTGGGCACCACTGCCCCCTGGTGGGTGCTGCAGCAATCCAGGATGGCAGTGATGACCACAGGTGCATTTATCTTTCCTATTAATTGCTATTAAAATTTAAAAAATTAATTTCCAGGGGTGCTAAGTAATTTTTTCTGGAAAGGGGGCAGTAGGCCAAAAAAGTTTGGGAACCACTGTTCTAACTTGTCATTTTGTGGAGGCAGATTTCCTTTGCTGCAATCATATCTCTCTGAAACCATTACGCTTTGACCAAAATATCATTGAAATTTATTAGGAATCACAAGAGGCAGGTAGGTCCATTTGAAAACCTTTGTTAGCAATAGTCTTCTTTGCTTTAGTCAGTAATGATCCCCAGACATAGTCTCCATTTAAGGGGTAACTAAGGGGATAATAAATTCCTGTTAAGAGGGAATATTGGCAGGAGCGGAAAGTGGAATTAGGTGATAGCCAGCAAGCTTTCTCTATTATATCTCAGGGAGAGAAGGGGAATCTTTCCATTCTCCTGTACCAGACCTTAAGAGGGAAGAATCCTAGGGAAATTGAGGCAGCACTCAGAGTTTGGGAAGAAAGACGAGTTCCCCTTAAGCCACCCACCAATTGGTAGCTTAAAACTGGGAACATCTGAGTTTGGGACTCACAGAAGGTCTGCAAGGTGGAGAGGGGAAAAACAATAAGTAAATGCTGAAATCATAAGAAAATCAGGTTGGTATACAGCAGGAGTTCTTACTCATTTTTTATGTGATAGACCTCTTTGGCAATCTGGTGAAACCTAAGGCTCTTTTCTCAGAATACTGTTTTTAAATAATTGAGCAATAAATATGATAAATATAAATATTTCTAACTGAAATAATATTTCAGTTAGAGATTAGTGAAAAAAAAAAGATGTAGGGTTTTGTTTTTTCCATTCAAGTTCATGGACTCCCTGAAATCTATCCACAGATGCCTAGTCTGGGGTATAGGCCCCTAGCTAAGAACCCCTGATAGAAAGGAAAGAAAAACGGCCTTAGGATCAGGAAACCTGAACCTGAGTCTTGACTTTGCCACTTGGAACCAATATTAGTTATCTGGAGCAAGTTACTTCCTACCTCTGAGCATGTTTCCTTTTCTGTAAAATGAAGAAGTTGGGCTAAGTGAGCTCTAAAATCTCTTCCAGTTGTAAAAATGATTCTATGTGTTGTAGCAAAAGCTAAAATAAGAACATCTTTGGTTTCACTCAAGAAGAGTCAACCAAGGGCCCTGTTTAAATCTCTACATCATGCAGTCACCAGACTGTTCTGAATGTATAAAGTGAGTTGCCCAAAGGAACCTAGAAATCATGAATACTGAAAATATATTCAGTCCTTTCCTTACCACTATAAAACTCTCCCTAAACATATCTGGGTAGGCCAGTGGCTAGAGTCAGGAAGCCTCATCTTCCTCAGTCAATTCTAGCCTCAGATACTT
The DNA here is from genome assembly GCF_016433145.1 of Gracilinanus agilis. NCBI lineage: Eukaryota > Metazoa > Chordata > Mammalia > Didelphimorphia > Didelphidae > Gracilinanus > Gracilinanus agilis. Next base: position 146,005,472 of record NC_058130.1, read on the forward strand.
CCTTGCTATGTGACTCTAGGCAAGATCCTTAAACATGTTTGCCTCAGTTTCCTCATTTATAAAATGAACTGGAGAAAGAAATAGCAAATTACTCCAGTACCTTTGCCAAGAAAACTCCAAATGGGATCATGAAGAATCTGACATAACTGAAAACAACAGAACAACCAAAGTACATGCTCCTTTTAGGCATAGGACAGAGGAAGTATAGTATGTGGAAGAGAGTTCCTGGGCTGGGAGTAAGACCTGGGTTTGAGCCTTAGCTCTGCCACTCTTACAGTATGACCCTGTTAGAGTCTCTCCACCTCTTGGAATTTAGCTAAAAAAAAATCTGTTTTATTGCACCTTCCACCACTTAACATCCTATGTTCCATTAACCCTTTTAGCTCTATTACTCTATGGCCTATTGTACTTTACAGCTCTAACATTTTATGCTCTAATAATACTCGTTTTACATTCTATGTTAGTACCTTCTAGGTTTTTTTTTTTTGTTTGTTTGTTTGTTTGTTTGTTTTGCATCTAAGCCTCATTTTTTCTATCATCCCAAGATATACTAGCCTGATTGACTTCTGGAGTTCCTGGTGCCCCCATGGAAGTTCTCTCTCCCCTCTCCCCTCTCCTCCCCTCTCCCCTCTCCTCCCCTCTCCCCTCTCCCCTCTCCC
>NC_058130.1:146006482-146204369 GCF_016433145.1 Gracilinanus agilis
TCTCTCTCTCCCTCTCTCTCTCTCTCTCTCCCCCCCCTCCCCCCCTTGGCTGCCTCTCTTGGAGGCCTATTGCCATGCATTCTGTTCTTCCAGCTCTAACGTAACGATCTAGTTACCCTTCCAGCGTTCACATTCTGTTAGTACCTTCTCGTTATTTTATGAATCTAAATCAGCCAAAGTTCCATCATCATCCCAGGACACATCACCCTGTAGCCTTCTGGAGCTCCTGCTGGTCCTCCCTCTCTCCCCCCAGGATGCCCCTCTGCTAAGGGAAGGTGGCGGGCTGGCTTTGCCACGGCATTCCCTATTCCAATGACCCTTTCAGTTCTAACATTCCGCATGAGAATGATTGGTCCCATCCCAGCACAGTCACGGTTTTCCCCTAGTCTAAGCACAATCTCCGAGAATGCCCCAAGCTCCGGCCGCGGGCCCGGCTTTAGCTGCCCCCAGAGCGGGGAGACTGGGGGGAGGAAGGGAATGGTCTCTGCAACCCCGGTCTCTGCAAAGAACTATAGCCCTGCTCCTGGTCACGCATCATCTTTGGCTGCCCGGGGATGCCCTATTTTCGCTCACGCCCTGGGGGAGCCTCCCACGCGGGAGTGAGTATTAATTACCTCTTATCCCGGCGTCCCGGCGTCCAGGCGAAAAGACTAAAAGCAGCCAGACTTCGGGAAAGGAGAGAGATAAATGAGGAGTAGAAATCATTGTACCCGGGGATGAGGGGTGACGAGGAGGTCTGTGGCAAGTTCTGACTTCTCCCATTCCTCCTCCATTCACTCCTAAGGCTCTCGTGGTCAAATCTGTTTAACAATATCTACATCCTATTTTTGGGCATAAAATTAAGGTGTTCGTTATATCTAAAATGGATCGGGATAAGATTGTCCCCCCCCCCCGAACAAAGATGGTGCGTTCCAGCCTGGGTCAACTTCTGGCATCCTTTGCCCGCGGAGACCTGGCTTTTTAAACCGAAGTATTTGGGCGCTGGGGAGTTTCATCTCCCAGATTGTATTAAATATAGAACTTTAGAACTAGGTAATCACCTTATTACCCTCCGCTATCCCAAAATGAATTCAATTTTTTAGCTGATAAATTTGGTTTCGACCTATTTATTCCCAACAAATTCACAGTGATGCCCAATCTTAGCACAATCCTGGGAAAGTCATGCAGACCACCTATGAGTGTTTGGGGATGGTTCAGTACTTGAAACCTTACACTTTCCGTAGCTTACTGTTTATTAAAATAAAAGAAAGATGTGCGCTTTCCTCTTTAAAAAAATTAACTGCAATGACTAAATTTAGAAAATCTGACTTGTTGCCCTTTAAAGTTGTCTTCATTTATATAATTATTGTGCAAATGTTTTAAAAATTGCTTTCTTCAGTCTTTGGGGCTTCTTTCCCATAGTTCTCATCCTGGTGTAGGAGGACCTTAGATCTGGGAACCTTGTGGTGACCATGGACATGTCATGTAACAATCTCTGAATTTCCGTTTGCTCATCTGTAAAAGGCAAGCACTGATTCCAGTAACATCCACCTCACAGAGTTTGTTCTTTATCATGCAATGCCATATGTTAAAGATATCAAAAAGCACAGGGAACAAAAACATCTTTCCTTAATATGACCAAGGACACATAATAAACACTGGATAGAAACTTGCCCATGTTTATTAAGAGTGATATAATAAAAGTAACATGGCATATGATATGGTATAATTATTGTGGAATTTCCCCTTTATTTACTTATCTATTTTTCCCTTCTCTTTTCCTTCTCAGTTAAATGGTGTCCTGTTAATACAAATTTCTGTAATTGTTTAGTTTATTGTGATCATTTGCAGCTGGGGGATTCACTTTTTTTTTAAGCAATGGATCCAAAAGTGTTAGTGAATATAATAGCATATTTATACAGTTATAGACATATAGAAGTTCCTTCAGGAATGGTATGTGAGCCAGCTTTAAGGTGGGCTGGATTGGAGAAAAGAGATGGAGTTTTAAGGACATATTTGAGGGTTTCATGGGACCTTAGGCTTGGGAGCTAGCATTAAACAGGAGAAGGATTTGGTATAAAATTATGCTTTTTAGCTGTTCAGATGAGATAAGGGCACATGTGATGTTACATGCATAAGAACAAATAGGAGATGATAGTCATGTCTAGAAAACAAAATCCCAGTTCTAACCTATGAGAACCCAAATAGGACAGAGGATGATGATCTTGGATATAAGATGTTACCATTTTTGTGAAGTTTGGGCATAAATTTCTTTTTCTTTAGCATAAAAATGTCGACCAGTCTTATTCTCATTTCTAATATAGGAGAATATTTTGTAGCTTAAGTTAGACTATGGTAAGCATTTATAATTCAAGGAGTAAATGAAATGGGAAAACAGGTAAGGCAGACTTTAGGCACAGGTTTGAGCTTTTCTATTGGAATGTTTAGTTCAAAAGCTTCCCTTTCCTTCCATTTATTTATTCACCTTCTTTTGCTGCTCCTTTTTCAAAAATGTATTTCTTTACTTTGTCCTCTTTGTTATCTCTTCCCTTCTAGACTATTTTGAATTTTATTTTTTGATTTGTGTTCCATATTTTAATTTATTTCTTGTTTATTTTCTCTGTGTTCCTTAACAGGTAAAACTTCTGAAACACAAGGTTTAACTTGCTTTATCTAATTTTTCTGTCATTGCCTTTATAGATCTTGTCCAACCTTCTCTTTTTCTCTGCTGTGTTTCAGTTTTAGAAATTTCAATTCATGAGGGAAATGAAATCAGACAGAATCAGCAGTGCATAATAGCAATTTCTCTATGTTTCAAGGCGTGAAGCCCAGCTTGATTCCCATGTTTAGTCACTATTAGCAGGAAAAAAGGAAAAGAAATAAAAGAAAGAAGCACTGATGAAGAGGAAGCTAAATTATCTCTATTTGTCAACAATTTGATAGTTTACTTATGTAGCTCAGCCCTTTAGTTACAGGCCACATGAAAGTTACTCTATGTTCAATGAAATAATTAATATACATATAGTGTTTTACAAACCTTAAAGCATCATCATCATAAAAATGCTATTATTATTATTAGACAGAAAAAATTGTTAGCAATCCTATATTAAGCACCTATTATGTGACAAATATTGGGACTACAAAGATGAAAAAAATTACAACAGTCTCTACTTGGGATATTTTATTGAGGGTGAAACAGTTCATATAGAGAATAAATATAGAATATATGTGCAAAGTAATTTTCTTTGGTGAAGGGTAAGAGAGAAGAATGAGGAGAATACTAATAAATGGGTATATTAAGAAAGGAAAATTTAAAATTTCCTTATAATAATAGCCATGTAAATGTGGAATCTTGGGCCTTGGGAGGTAATTGGTTTCTTCTCATTAGAGATCATTAATAAAAAAAGAAAGGCAAGATGACCTTTTTTCTTTTTCATGTATACAATAGGAGGGATTCTAATTTTCTCCTTTGTGAAGAGTTAAATTTTGGGGGTAGGAGTTTGAACAAAGTCAGGAGAGCAGCTTCTTACACAAACACAAACACTTAATTTATTATTAGGAAAGTACAGATAGGAAATAGAAAGGAGGAAAGTGAGAGTAATCTTATAATAGCTTATAACTATACCTAAGATCCCAATCCTAACTAAATTTTTTCTTCTAAAAACTCTAAATCTATCTGCCTTCGAGGGCAGTTGTTTCTGCCAGAGCCAGGCTTGAGTCTAATTTTTCTACACTCTCTATCTAAGAATATACCTACTATTTATCTACCTATATACCCAAGATAATCAATAATCAGTAAGGCTGTTAAGGCATTAAATCCGTTTCTCTGACTCCCAACAGTCCCAGAGAGAGCAAGTCACACACTCCTCTCCCCAGGGGACCCAGGGACAAAAGCCCTTTCCAACTGTCAGCTGTAACTGACTAACTCTCAGCCACACCCTTCTAACTTCACCAGTTTGCACAGCACAGGGCCTCCTACTCAGAAATCCTCTTAAATATAAAAAGGGAGAAATTAAGAAAAACTCTCTTAACATTTTCAAACAGATTTAGTAATGATTATTACTATTTATAATACTCTTAGGGTGGTTGTAAATGTATCAGAATTAATGTGACATAAACTGGCATTTAATTTTCAGCGTTTGCTTTTAGGAGATTTGCAATGTTTTTAGAATCAATGGACCTGGGCAGCTAGATGGCTCAATGTGTAGAGTCAGGCCTGGAGTTGGGAGGTCTGGATTCAAATCTCTGTCCTCAGATACTTCTTAGTTGTTGTGATTGTGGGCAAATCACTTAATCCCAACTGCCTAACCCTTACTGCTCTTCTGTTTTCAAATGGCTATCTATTCTAAGATAGACGATAAGGGTTTAATCAATGGACTACAGTAAAATAAGGTGGATGGATTAGATGACTTCCCATCTAGGATGATAATAACAGTAACAGCAATGCAGTGATCTGAAACAATCTCAGAGACTCATGATGAAAAATGCCATCTGCCCTCCAAGAAAGAACTGATGGAGTCTGAATGCAGACTGAAACATAAAATATTTAACTTTCTTTCTCCTTCTCCCTCTTCTTTTTTTTTCCTTTTGAGATGTCTTCCACAAAATGGTTAAAATAGAAAAATGTTTTACATGATTATGCATGTAAAATCTATATTGGATTATTTACTATCTGGGAGGTGGCAGTCAAGGGAGGGAAAGAAGGATAAAATTTGGAACTGAAAAATTAAAAAAAGGAATGTTAAAAAAATTTTTTTACATGTAATTAGGGGAAAAAAGAAAACTTTAAATTCTTGCTTTCTGTCTTAGAATCAATACTATGTATTAGTTCCAAGGCAGAAGAGTGGTAAGGGCTAGGTATTGGGGGTTAAGTGACTAGCCCAGGGTCACACAGCTAGGAAGTATCTGAGTTCAGATTCTAATCTAGGACCTGCTTTCTCTAGGCCTGGTTCCCAATCCACTGAGCCACCCAGCTGACCCTTAGGGGAAAATATTTTTTAAAAATATTGAAGGAGAAAAAAATGAAACTTCACCTTAGACATTCAATGTCTAAAACTGCTTAGGACCTATTTATATTTAAATTCATTAATTACAAGGCATAAAGTATCCTATTCCTTTTTCTGCTTGTTATCTCCCCATTAGATTGTAAGCAGAGATTGTCTTTTGCCTCTTTTTCTACCTCCAGCACTTAGCACAGTGCTTGACTCATTGTAGGCATTTAATCAATGTTTGGTGATTGAGTGATTGATTCCAAGCCTCTATCTTTGTTCTTCCATTTTCATTCACTTTTCTTCATATTATGGATGGTAAACTAGTGTGTTGTTTACTCCAATTCCATTTTCCTAGATTTGATTTTTTTTGCATTATTTTATAAGAACTTTCCAGATTTCTTGGTATCCCTCATACCCACATTATAGAATTTCATTACATTCAAGGGATTTTTTCCCCCTAGTTCCATGTTTCTTCAGATACAGGGTATTTGTGGGCCCTTCCAATTCTGAGATTTGTGATCCTGTTCAGGGCTGGCTCAAGACGGACCATATATAATGAACCACACATAAAGTTAGGAAGTGTCAGGTTTCTCACACTCTCTTTCCCCCAGTCTTGTTATCTAGAACACAGACTCCCTCCCCTTCTTTGGCCACCAGAGGACGCTGACTCTAGAGGGCGGCCTAGTGGCTAGAAGGGCCCCCTGGATTGGCAGCTCTAGGCTCTTCCTCTCGTTGCTCCTTCCTGAAGAAGGGAGGCGGGGCTTGTGTCGAAGCGCGCGTTGCACTCTGGGTCAGCGTAGCCATGGCGGCCCGTGTCCTCTCCGCTTGTGTCCGCCGCCTGCCAGCGGCTTTGGTGCCGCCGTCCCGGCCTCGGGCCCCCGCGCTCGCCTTGATCCGACAGCTCGGCTCGGCTTCGTGCGTGGCGGCGGGGCGATGGAGGAGGGCGGCGGTAGCGGCCCCTGCACACACGCAGGTGAGGGAGGCGGAGCAGGGCAGGCGGGCCCGCCGGCGAGAGGGCGGTCGGTGGTGACTTTGCCTGGCCCGCAGGGGTCACAGCCTGTTCGGGCCCGAGGACCATGGGGGTTGGCGCTTTACCTGCATCTGGCTAGGCAGCAGCTGAGTCCGGGACTTTTTCTGTGTAGAGGCTGGCTCAGGTTTCAAAGGCCTTCGAAGGTCAAGGACCTCCGAGGCTTCTTACTTTCGCGGAGCTGCAGCCCCAAACCCCTCCCCTGGGCCGCCTGCCCTTTCTCGACCCCCTTTGGGTTCGGGTGGGCAGAACTCCCGGGACAGGAGCAGGAGGAAGGAGGGGAGGGAAGAGAGAATAGGTGGACACCCCTGTGACCTGGGAGATGCTGATAACTCACACTTAAGATTTACAAAGTGCTTTCCTCTCAACAGCCGCGTGAGCTGAGTAGTGCAAGGTCATTTTTTTTTTTGGTCATCTGCCATTTCAATGTCGAGAGATTTAGAGGAAGGCCCCCAACACTTTGTTAGGGTGGCAGAACTGATGAGGAGGACGTGGACAGCCTTCTCCTCTTCCCCTAATGGTCGGGCTTGAATGGGCCCTGATCCTGCCTCCATCCTTTGGAATATTTGAAAAATTTCATTGAAGTGGTTTGCCCACGATCACATAATAATTGTCAGGGTTCAGGATGTTTCTCGCTCTAGCACTGATCCCCTTTCCTCTTCATTTCACTGCCTTTGTTAGAGCTGTACAGAAGCCGGCCACTGCTGAAGATGTTCAAGCCGAAGGAGGAAAACTTGATCTAGGATATTGAGAAAAAGCATTTGGGAGGCAGCAGAGTTTTGTTCTGGCTGCTCTTGGTCATGCAAGTCACTTGCCTTCTCCAAAGCTCCGGTTTTCCTGCCTGTAAAACAGTGGGGTTGAAATAGATGAACTCCAAGGCCGTTTGCAGTTCTTTGGGGAGACTTAGAGTGTAGGGCTTTCCTCTTTACCTCACAAAGAGGCACCCTATCCGGATTTGAGGAGTTAAAGGGGAAGGGGAATTGTTTTCCTAGTTTCCAATTTTTAGAAAAGTGAGGTTTTGGATGTGCTCTGGGAATAATGATTGGGGTAGGCTATTGGAAAAAGTTGGTCCATGGGAAGGGATTTCTTTTGAACACATTTCCCTTCTTGTAGTTTAAAACATACTTCCTTTCTAGTGGTGGAGGGTACCACATTCCTGATTGTATATTGTATCTGGTGAGTTCATCCTGTGCCTTGGACTCAAGGAACACGTGGGTTAATTTAAGAATTGTCCTGAAATATTGGCTAGATTAGAATACTAGAGAGGGAGCTTTAGAATAAAATAATTTAAACTTGTTTTCTAGATGGGGAAACTGAGGCACATAGACGAGAAATGATTGGGCCAGGATTATACTACTGGTCAGCAGCAGACTAGACCTCATTTGCCCTCACTCTTAATCTAGTGTTTTTCTATTGAGCTGTACTACTTTTGGTTGAAGTTCAAAATGCCAAAATGATTATTGGAGGACATAGAAAAATGACAGTAGGTGAGTTTGTGAGTAATTGTGTTCCTGGGGCTCTTACTGCTAGAGTTTCATTCTAGATATTTTGAAATTGTGATTTGTCCCTGTTTTAATAATTGATATGTTGCCATAGCTATCAATGTTTTCCAGAGGAATTTAGGATTATCAATACTATTGGTTGGTAAACATCTAAGTAACAGTATTTGTTCTTAAATAGTAACTATGACCGTGTATTCTTAGGAAATATTTCCCATAGGTTTGGAGATATCTAGAGGCAGTTCTGCGTAAATTAATTTTGAAATGTATATTTTTGGCTAAAATAGTTTTTCAAAGTAAATACATACCTACAATATTTGAACACCTTCCTAAAAGTAAATGACACAATTTAGTGTCATCAGTGTCACTGATATTATTATTTTTATCACCCAGCTTGGCAAAAATATTTCCTAAATCTGTGATTCACAGAAAGACTTGGAAATGATCTACAGTAACCTCAAAAGTAGTTCAAATTATCTTTGATAACAAATAAAAATTATTCAAGTAAATCATTGTTGTAAAATGTAGATGTTGAAGCCACTTATACATCATTCTTCACTCTATGGAACAGGGCCAAAAATGGAGGATCAAACAAAATAAATTTTACAAGGCCCATGCATTTTACTCAAGATGATAATCCTGATGATCTGATTTCTTACTAGGCAGTTGCTTAGAGGAATTACTAATGGAATGCAGGAATACTGATAATAGTAAGAAGTAGCAGCTTACAGTAACTGAAAGGAAAACACCTGGAAAATATAAAAAACAGATAGGAACTTTAAAAAACAAAACAAAAACATCAGCCATGGAGCAGACCATTGAACTCTCTCAATCATTGTATTACAGTATGATATTCTTTGTTTACTGTAATGATCCTAAGTGATCATCAAAAGGTTGAGTTGTGGTCATTGCATTCTATTTAAGAATACTGTGAAGAATATAATGCATTTACAAAAGATTTCCATTAAAATAGTCAGATTTTTAAAAGAAGCTGACAATTCAAGGGAATGGAAGAGAATAAGCATTTATATAGTGCCCACTGTGTACCTGGCATTGTACTAAGTGCTTTACAAATATAATTTGCTTTTCACAACAACCTTGCAAGGTAGGTGCTACTATTCTAATTTTATAGAAGAGGAGACTGATGCAGACAAAAGTTGTGTGACTTATGAAGGTTATGCAGCTAATGTTTTAGGCTGGATTTGAACTTGGGCTTCCTGACTATATAGGCCCAGCACTTTATCCCCTGTGCCAATATTCCCTCCTGTGTCCCCTGTTCTTTTTCTCCTTTTTTTGACTCCCACCTTTTTTCAGATTCTCTTAACATTCTCTCATTTTTTCCCTTCTTTAATTTGTGAGTTAAGCAACAACTCTAGTTATGATAGTTAAGTGTCATAGTTAAGCTAATGATATGCCTTTTCCAGAAAAAGAATAGTAATACATTTAAAATTGAAATTAGATAACATAAACAGGAAGTGTCATTAGTTGCTAAAGACTTTGAAAATATTAAGAGATTTCCTTTAAAATTGCTCAAGGACATCTAAGTGGCTGGAAAAGAGATCTAGGGTTCAGATGTGGCATCAAACACTTACTAGTTGTGTGACCTTGGACAAGTCACTTAACCCCAACTACCTACCTCTTTCTGCTCTTCTGCTTGGAACTTATACTTAGTATTGATTCTAAGACAGAAGGTAAGGCTTGGGGGTGGGGGAAGATTGTTTAATTCAGCAAACATTAATCAAGTCCCTTATTTACATAAAACTGTTGAATCTTGAGGAGATCTAGCAATAAAGAAATATGGTCCATGCCCCCAGAGAGCTTAGTTTAGTAGGCAGGATTGGGTATATAACATTAATAGTAATGCAGAATGGGACAAGGTAAGTACTTGGTTAGGTGCAGAGTACAATACACAATACAATACAACTTTCAAGTATGGCAGTATCCCTAAGAAGAGGATTTACTAATTTTGTTAGGTTATCTTTAATGACTAGTGTAGTATAATGCTATGTAGTATAAAAGGACTGTTTTCCCCTCTAAAATTTTTTTTTTAGCAAAAAGTTCCTTCAGGACCCTATGTAATCTTTCAGACTTAGGGTAGTGTGAGTTATAAATGACTTGGAATTGTCAGGGAATTAATTTTTTTTTCTTCTGGTGTGAGAATAATGGGTTACAAGAATTGATCTTCCTGGGTCCTGAGCAGTCTGTAAGACCCCTGACATCAAACTCCTATTATTTAATGCTGTGACTGAGCTGTTATACTTTTTGGTGCCTATGACCTCCTGCCATACTGCTCTTTCTCTCTCTTCCCTGGATTTCTGCCTTGTGGTCCTTGTTAAGCTTCTATCTCCCTTACCTCTTTTTCTCATCAAAGCTACCTTTTGTCTGGACCCTAGATAATGCAAGGGCCTGTCTGACTTTGTTGTCTGTCTGGGACTAATCCCTCAGTGCATTGTAGTTCCCTTTTGATGTGTCTCTGAACCAGAAGAGAAAACTCTCACCACTTCAGACTTCCATCCTCACCAGTGATTCAAGTAGGTGACAGCTGCTTCTAACACCAAGGCTTCTGTCCGAGCACCCACCTTTTACCATTACTAGATCTGGGAGAATAGAACTGTAGCTTTGGCTTTTTCATTGATGTGGAGACCTCCTTGTCCTCGAACTCACTATGTGTTGTGTGGAAGGATACATTTCTCTTGCTTCATTAAATCATCTGGACTCTTCCATAACCATTGAATGCCCATATATCAGGCCCAAAAGGAACCAAGGGGATGCAGCATATATTCAGAATTTGCATCATCTTTTATAGTTTTTCATCATATATAGATGTATTGTACTTCAGCTAGTTTATGGACTAATTAGGCTTTTTTGAGTTAGTCTAGGCCAGTTATGGTGAACCTGTTAGAGACCAAGGGTCCAAACTGTAATCCTCACACTGCATGTGAGGTCCCCACCCCAGACAGTGGAGGGAGGAAGTGCTCCCATTATGTTGCTGGGCAGAGGAGTGGGGCATGTGAGAAATGTCCTCAGGCACAGTGGAGAGAGGGAGGGGAGCATTCCCTCTCTGGCATTTGTGTCATAGGTTTGCCAATACGGGATTAGGCCAACTACCATTTATAGTGTTTCTGTGGGAAAGTCTTCTAAATTGATACAAATGAACTTTTGCACTACAGCCTGCTTGTGATGGGGCCCCTTATATAAACCTTGGAGAATGGGTGAAAAGTTGGTCCATGTACAACTTTATATCTTACTGAGGTTATAGAACAGTGATTTGCAGAGTCAGAAGCCTCGGGTTCTAATATTGCCACTTACTAGTTATATGACAAGGGCAGGTCACTTCACTCATTTTCCTACTTTGTAAAATGAAGATCACAGTGCCTGTTCTATCTGCTTCACAGGTGGTTGTGAGGAATGTGCCTTAGAAAGTGATATATATATATAAGCTGTTAATATTTTTGTAGCAGATGCTTAATAAATATATATATGGATGTTGTACCAAGTCCCTGAAGACTGGTTAGGTATTAAGTGCTGTGCCAGCAATGATATATCATTGTATTAAGGCAAAGACCAATATGACTCCTTGCAGTCATTTTTTTGAAATATAAAGGAGGCAGAGAATTTGATTTTTAGTGAAGTTAGTAGCTGTTTCCCAAGTCAAAATTATTCCACAAAAATCCCATGGAATTTTTCTGTTTGAGGCCCAACTCGTCCATTTAGACTATCATAAGCAGTTTAAATGTACTAATAGATACATTGACCATCTCCCTACATGTCAAATTGTGGACAGCAAACATTTTCATTTTTTTTTAGTGTGTGTGTGTGTGTGTGCATATCATAATAACCCAAGTCTGCTTTCAAGGACCAGCCTAGTTAAGTTCAGAGAAGCTTGCCATTGGTAGGCTGGCCACTTAGTGATGATTCCCTTGCCCCTGGCAGCCCTTCTTCACTGGTAGAATATTGGTATTAAAAAGATATCTGGGGGGCAGCTGGGTAGCTCAGTGGATTGAAAGTCAGGCCTAGAGACAAGAGGTCCTAGGTTCAAATCGGGCCTCAGACACTTCCCAGCTGTGTGACGCTGGGTAAGTCACTTGACTCCCATTGTAAGAGGGAAATTTAGGTATTTTATAGATATGTATTTAAAGTGTGGCTGCCAGGAATCAACAATTCAGGTTGATTCCGTAATTAAATCAGACCCAAGTCAGCATCGGGTTAGGCAGTTTATTTACAATTAGGAAGGTAAAGGTATGGGAATAAAGAGGAAGGGAGAGGCTAGTCCAGGCCTGTGGAGGCCTGGACGAGAGAGAAGGTTAAAAGGCTAAATAAATTAGGCTGCAAGCCTCAAGGCCTAGCAACCAGATAGGCTAGTGCCTACTTAAGGCAGAGTTTGGAAGTGGCCTAGGTAGGCCAAGGAAGTCAGCCTAACTTACCCACGTGACAATACAGAGTCTAAGCCTTCTGGGGTCTCAGGAGATCCTTCAGCACCAAGTTCAAATCGGGAACTGCCTCCACAGGCAGTAACCAACATACTTAAAGAGAAAGTGTCTTTCGTCACTTCCCGTGGGTCCACCTCTAATTCAAGTGGACAAATGGCAGTCTTTGCACTGATTTTGGACTGCCCTTTGGGCAGTCCCTTGTTCTTGATTTGTTACTTATTGTCACGTGTGGGTAACTCGTCCCCCCCCCCCCCCATTAAGGGAGGTGAGGATTACATCATTTCTATGCCTAGGATGAGTAGGGTTTTGACTATGAATCGGCTAGAGTTAATTCCATTTACACACCATTGCCCACCCTTACCACTCTTCCACCAAGGAGCCAATACACAGAAGTTAAGGGTTTAAAAAAAATGTAAAAAAAAAAGATATCTGAATTTTTTACTGCTCCCTGCTCTGCCTCCTTTTTAGTTCAGAGTATGAAGGCTGTGGACAAATCAGTAGCCTAAAAAAGGGCAGAAAGCTAGGAATGGATATTGTGAGACATGGAGAAAAAGAACTGCCACTTAAAAAAAAAGTTAATGGGATATAAGATAGGGAATTTTGGAAGTAAAAATTATTTTGTTGTTCAGTTGTGTCTGACACTTTGTAATCGTGTATTGAGTTTATTAAAAGCAAACAGGTTAAATGACTTGACTAGGTCACACAGCTGGTGAGTGTCTGAGTTCAGATTTGAACTCAGGTCTTTCTGACACCAGGTCTACTGCTCTAACCACCAAGCCACCTAGCACCCTCCAGAAATTGTTTGCTCCTGATGGGACTTGAACCCACAGACTCTGGCCAATAAATATCTGGGCTCATATTTGAATTCGGGCTGAGTCTTCCAGATTCCAAGCCTGGTCATTTCGCTGCCCCAATAAAAGATTAGTGGACTGCTAAAAATTTATTGTGGATGGAAGCTAAGAAAGACTGTTTTACTGGTAGGTATGGAGGATAGCGATATCATGGGTGACTTATTTACAGTTCTTTTTGATGCATAGTATGACCCTTTTCTCTATCAGAAAAGAGTTTGGTAAATAATCTTCATGATACAAATGAATAGCATAGCCTCTTCTTCTTGCATTGTAGCTGTTGTCTATGGGAAGGCCTTATGAGGATGTCTCCCTTTCTTATGAGAAGCAGCCAATTGTAGTGGAATGAGCATTGGACTAACAGCCAAGATCCAACTTGTAGAGAAGATAAGCTGGCAGAATTTAGTATCACATTGGTTCTGCCAGTAACTTAGTGTGGGCCTTTGAGCAAATCTTCCTCCCTCTTTTCAGCTCTACTGGTCTTTGATTCTGATATTACTTTTAAGGATTCAAATCTCCAATGTGATACTAACTTCTGCCAGATTATGTAAATTCTTCTCTATAAGTTGGGTCTTAATAATACTTGCACTACTCTACCTTACAGGGTGGTTGTGGGGAATATGCATTAGAGACCTGTGAGTTGTTATTAGTGTGTCTCCTTGGTGCTATTTATAAATCTGTTGACAGCCAGGGCTTCTAAGAAAAGAGCCCTAATACCTTAGTGAAAGAGCAAGTGTCCGTGAGTTTCCAGTAGTTCCTTTCAAAGACAGTATTAAATGAGTTTGCTGTGCTTGTTTCCCTTGCTCTAGGTTTCAGGGATATTCCTACAGTTTGGCCGCCAATATAGTGACATGCCCCCTCTGACGCTGGAGAGCATTAAGGACCGCGTCCTCTATGTCTTGAAACTATATGATAAGATTGATCCAGAAAAGGTAATTGATATATTTGGGAAAATCATCTCTTGGGAAGTTGACTGTTTTAATGACTAAACCAAAGGTTAAGATTATTAGAAACATTTCAAATTTGAAGATTCTTTAGTTTGAAAAAAAGCCATTATAAAAAAGAAAACAATGTCACTCTTAGGATGTGATGTAAAAAAAAAAAAAAGACAGCACTTACCTTCCATGTTAGAATCAATACTGTGTATTGGTTCCAAGGCAGAAGGGTAATAAGGGCTAGGCAGTGGGGGTTAAGTGATTTGCCCAGGGTCACACAGCTAGGAAATGTCTGAGAGTTGAACCCAGGACCTCCTGTTTCTAGGCTTAGCTTTCAGTCCACCGAGCCACCCAGCTGCCTCTGTAAAGGCGGAGGGTTTAGAAAACCTTAAAAAAATCAAACCCTTAACTTCTTATGGACATGCCAATGAGGTTGGTATCAGGATATCAGAAATCAAATTTCCCCAGGAAGAATTTACATCCATCTTCAGAGATGTTTTTTACTTTGCATCTTTATGTTTTCAAAGTAACAGCACATTTAGAATTAGTTTTTACGTATATCCTGCGAAATCATGACTTTATGTAAATAATTAGGACCAAAGTTATAAGCAGACAAGTGCTTAGGGGTTAAAGGTTAACACCACTGAGAAAGCTGCTAGTTCCCGTCACCTAATTCAGATTCTTGATGATCAAGTGAACAATGTTACCCTGGGGTTTCTTGACATAATAGTTTTGTTATAAAGTATCAGTGATGTTATGTTGAAGCAACAGTGTTGGGGTGGGGTATACTTTAGGTGTTTGACAGGTTACCCCATGTTTTTGTTGCAGGAAAACTGTATTCTAGATTGGTTCCCTTAGTAAACACACACTCTTACATGCAGAATCCCATACTAACTCTATTTGGTTTTCATTTTTCCCAGCTTTCAGTATCTTCCCACTTCATGAAAGACCTGGGCTTGGATAGTTTGGACCAAGTAGAAATTATAATGGCCATGGAAGATGAATTTGGTAATAAACCATATATTGTAATATGTCTGTGTGTTTTAAGTTATGGTTTGTGTTGTCTTTTGAATATACAGTTGCCAACACCTTAAAATTTTGAATTCTAAATTCTCTATCTCTCTTTCTCCTGCTCTTTTCTCACCCATTGGGAAGGCAAACAATATATTAGTTATACAGGTGAAGGCATGGAAAACATTTCCATATTAGCCATGTTGCAAAAAAATTTAAAATAGCAAAAAAACAAAATGAAAAAAGCATATTTCATTTTGTGCTGATAATCAGTTGAGCATTCATTTAAAAAATACACTGTTATTAATGTCTTTAATTTCTTACATCATTATAGTTATTCCCAGGATTCTTCCTCCTCCTCCCAGGGAGCCATCCCATATTACAAATAGTATTTTTTGATGAAGAAAAAAAGTTCATTGCAACTGATAATACATTGAAAAGACCAAAAATAAATGTGATATAATTAACAGCTGTGAACTGTTCCATGAAGGGGTTGGTTGGGTATGTCTTCACATCTCTTTGTTCAAGTGATAACAAGCTTGATCTCTATAATTTTGTTACCTTTACTTTTTGATTTTTTGCTCTGTGATTGTTTTTCCCCACTTACATGCTATAATTGTGTATGTTTGTTTTCTTGGATTTGCTTACTCCACTTGGTATCAGTTCATGTAGATTCCAAGTTTCTCTGTATTCATCTCATACATAATTTCTCACAACAGTAATAATTCATTTTCTTTCTCTTTCAGGGTTTGAAATTCCTGACATAGACGCAGAAAAGTTAATGTGTCCACAAGAGATTGTAGATTACATTGCAGATAAGAAAGATGTGTACGAATAAAGTCTTTTTAAAAAAAAAATCAAGTAAGTAATTTATTTTCCACTAAAGATGGTTTTCCATGTAATCAGTCTATATAGACATTTTCACATGACTGGAATAAATGTAAATGTCCACTGGGCATTTTCACCACCATAACAAGGGAAGAGCCCTTGATTGGGAATTGGGAACCTGGATTCTAGTTTTGACTTTTTCCCTAACTAGATGTATGATATTGAGCAAGTCCTCCTCCCTTTTTGGATCTCGGCCATCACATTTGTAGAATTAGGATGTTGGATTAGATGATCCATAAGGTCCCTTCCAATGTCAACATTTTGTAAGTTCAATGAAGTGTTAAGATTTCTAGCTTTGGTGATGCTAGTAATTAAATGAAATAAACATTGTTGTACATTTTCTTTGTACAAGGTAATGTATTAGATGCAGGGAATACAAAGCCCCCCCAAAAAGTCCCTGTTCTCTTTGTTAAGCTAGATTACGGAGATATTTGCTCTGAGTTTGCAGTCAGGAGACAAATGGGTTCAAACATCAATATTGAAACTAGCGTTTTTGCCATTGGCAAGTTACTTTTAACCTCTCTGTGCCTTTTCTCGGCTATAAAATGGGGATGATGTGGGAAATACCTACCTCACAGGGTTGTTGTGAGGATCATATCAGAATGTATATAAAGCATTTTGTAAACATCAAAGGACTATATAAAAGTCAAGTTTTATTATTACCAAGCAGATTATTAGTTTATCACTGATTACTAATGTTAACTCTTTAAGCCCTGTCATATCTAATGTTCTTTCATTCTAGATTTGCCGAAAATTTTTCATTTTTAACTGACAATCCTTTTTTACCCAGAGGACTCGGATGATCCCAGCGAGTGTCCGAATGTGAGAACACATTATGAGACCGTTGCTGCTTTTGTCGGAGTATTTCTGTTGGAACTATATTTAAGTTGTCTAAATATGTGCTGGCCTTTAAAAAATAAATACATAAAATCAGTATTCTCAGGCCTTGATTCTTTGATTCTTTTACATATAGAATGTTGCCTTTATGTTGATCCATTTCTACATTTTAAAAGACATCTCATTGTTAAGAGAACATTTATGTCCTATAAAGTGGCTTTTCTGGAATTGAGTATTTGAATCACTGATTCCCACCCTCATGTTTTCTCTTTAGTATAACCATCCCTCTGAATAAACATACAGGTTTTGCTTCCAAATTACTTTCTTAGTTGTACAGTTTCATTTTCTTCTGGAGTTAAAACTAATACAAAGGACTGGTCCTTTGTCTCTAGTCAAAAGGTACTGTTAGTTCTCTAAATATTTTTTTAAAAAGACGTTCATACTGTTGGGAGACGTAATGCTGATCAAAGCATGCTATTTTTCACTTTGTGTTTTTGTTTTAGGGTTCTAACTTTTTTTGAATATTCTTACTTTCACACTTGCCACTTTGGATATAACATTTTTGAATGAACCTTGATAGTGGATGACTTTTGGGGGATGAACTTGAAGGGGAGAGCCGCCAGGGTGGTGAGAGGACTCTACATCATACTGTGCATTGATAATCAAAGGAAATAGAAATATTTGACTTTGAGAAGGTAAAATGGGATCCCTTTCTCTAAGTATATGTGGAAGAAGGATTAGACTTGTTCTCCTTGGCTTCAGAAAACAGAACTAGGAACAGTGGGTGGAAGTTACAGAGTTAGACTGGTTTGATTTTAAAATTGACTAATGATCAGGGTTGTCTAAAGTATAAAATGTGACATTAGGATAGAGTGTCTTTACTGGGTGTCTTCAGGTACAGTTGATATAACTACTTGGGGATGTTGTAGAGGGAATTCCTTTTCCAGGACAGGTTGGATAGATGATTTCTGTGATCTCTTTTCATGCTAAAGTTACCTTATTCTAAGGATAGGACATTCCAGGAAGAGTCACAGCAGGAGTGAAGGCTCAAGAATCAGCGGGTAAAGAAATAACATCTGGCTGGAGATAGCATGACACAGTAATGGAGAGAGCCTTGACTGTTAGGCATTGTGATTCTTGGTTTTAGGTTTTGTTATCACGGAGTGCCGACATTAAGAGGGAAGATGTCAAAGTGAGAGTATTCTCCTATAACATAGTTTTCATCTAAATATTGGTTTTTATAAAAATATCTCCACGGGAGATGACCTGAGACATTTGAGTTATGGGGAGGGGGTCTGAACCCTGTAGACCTCATTAATGGAGATATAATTTTTCAGATAAGTCTGTCATGGGTCCTAGTTAGCTATTCAGTGAGGCCTTTGGGCAAGAACTGCCCTTAATTCCAGCTTCTTGTTCTTGGATAAGTGCTTATGTAGGTGTTTGTAAAGTTACTATCTGGAAGGTGTGGGCCTAAAAACTCAGAATATTGAAGGGAAGGTAACTCAAATATACCATAAATATTATCACATTTAATGCTGGATCGACTTTCTTTAGCACAGTTGAGTATACAGTGCAGAGAAAAAGAGTGAGATTTCAATGTAGGCTTTGCCCCGTGCTAGCCTTGGAACCTCAGACAAGTTCTTTTCTCTTTGAGCCTATTTCCTTTTCGTGAAGAAGAGACAGTAATTCCTGCCCTGGGAGATTTGTGTGGGGCAGCTGCAGGATTCCATTGGTAGGAGTAGTTTCATCTTGTAGAGCTCCCTAAAATGATGAAATGCCATGCTTGGACCAAGAAAGTGAATAACCTGCCTGTGGTTGTCACAGAGTTGTCATGAGACCCAGAAGAGAAAGTGGATATAAATTGCTTCCTAGTTACGACAGATGTAATCAGGAATGCAGATGTCCATAGTTACTCTGATTTTTCCTCTAAAAGACTAGTCTGTTCAATCCTGACCCTTTGTTTGCCACTGAACTATCCACGGATCTTGGGCCAGTGACTTCTTGTCTTTGGACCTCACTTTGCATGTCTCTAGTCAGGTTGGGCTGAGTGACCTTAGGAAGAGACTCCAGCGCCCTCTGTGATCATATAAGCCAAGAAGACTAGTGTTTGACAGCACTGCTTCTAGCACTAGTGAACTATTTGTAGACTATTTTGTTTTTGTTTTGAGACCAAAAATGGTTCGATTTCTACCTCACCCAGTTCTGGCAAATAGAAGGGGGAAGTGGATTAGGGAATTTCCTAAGCAGCTGAGGAATTCTTCAGACAGCCTGATGGTTACATGTATGGACCATTATTTACAATAGTTCTCCATTGGGAGTCTCTGAACTTTTTTTAAAAAGTATTTTATTTTCTCAATTACATGTAATAGTTTTTAAAATATTTTCCAAAATTAATCTATCCAAATTGTCTCCCTCTCTCTCTTCCCTCCCCCTTCCCAAAGATAAGTAATTTGATCTAGATTTTACCAGTATTAATCACGCAAAACACATTTCCATATTGATCATTGTAAAAGAATACTCAGTTTTTTCCTTTTCCATATAAAAGCAGATACTAATATCCCAAAGTGCAAGTTTTCTCTTGTGTTTGGATGAGTAAGACAACCGCTGGATTTCTGGTGATAAGTAGCTGCCTCTGTGAAGCTCCAGTATCCGGTGGTATTTCAGTGGTTGTCTGTGTGTGTCCTTTGAAATTCCAGTTTGCCATTGTACACAGTAACAGCAATATTGGACGATGATCCATTGGGAAAACTTGGCTATTTTCAGCAATGCAGTGATCTGGGACAATCCTGAAAGACTTAGGATGGGGAATGCTATTTACCTCCAGGGAAAGAACTGTAAGAGTCTTTCACACCAGTGTTTTTATAGTTTTATTTTGGGGTTTTGGTTGTTTTGAGTGTGCTCTTACAATGACCAATATGGAAGTGTGTTTTGCATGATGATAAAAATATTAAAAAAAAAAATTCTGGTTTGCAGTGCTAAAAGCTTAACACTTTTATAAGCGGATGACTTAAATTCCTGGCAGAAGTCTAGGAAACACTATTGAAACAAAAGGATGTTTTGTGAACATTTTGAAAGAGAAATGATGGTGTTCACTCTTGGCCCGGATGGATTCATGAAGAACAAGTCATGTCAGATGGCAGCTTATCGAAATTTTGTCTCTTTTCCAGGAGCTAACACAATGCTTTGCACATGGTAGGCATGTAAACGGAACTTGAGTTAAAAAACCCAATTTCCTTTATTGATAGTTACTAGACTTTGAGATGGAGAGAATGCTAGATATTTAGCATACCTGGATTTTGACAAGGCAACTGTGCTCCTTGTGGACAAAATCTAGATGTAAAGAGAGTGGGAGAATAGTTCAAGGTGGTTGAATGACTAGATTTAGGGAGTGGCAATTATGGGATTTTAAATTTTTTTTTTTTTAGGGAGGTCTCTAGTGAAGGACTCCAAGGCTTTTATATATGTATATATATTTTTTTAATAAGTGGAGGAATGAAAGGAAAGAATATCATTTTCAGATGGCACATCCCTTGTGTATTTATGTAACATAATAATCGGTATCCAAAAATTTTTCACCAGGTTGGAAAAATGGGCTAAATCCAGTAAGTCTGTTAAATAATAATTCTGAAGTCCTTTACTTGGGTGGAAAGAAACTTTTAAAGCACAGGACAGGGGGAGCTTTATTTAGATAACAGTTTAAGTGAAAAGGACATTGTGGGTTTCAACGGATTGCAAGCTTGGTATGAATTCAGCTATGAGGTGGCAGCCAAAAAAATTAAATTTAGGCTGCATTACTAGAAGCCAAAATGTATAAGATGGTGGTTATAGTTTTGCTTGACCCTGGTTAGATCACATCTGGAGGCAGTGTGGTGGGTAGAGAACTGCCCTTCAAGTCAGAAGTGTTTGGAGATCTGGCTGTGCTGCTTTATTGGCTGGGGCCAGCCACAGTTTGTTTACCAGTGGCCAAAGTAGATGATTTTTAAGGTCGCTCATAATATTAAAGGAGTACGTTATTCCATATGGGGCATCATATTTCAGGAAATAAAGCTTGTGTGACCAGAGTGGGGCTGATGAGAAGATGCAAAATTACTGTGGAATGGGCCGCTACATGAGCTATTGAGTTTCTCATCTCTTGAGGTCTTCTTTTCGAGCCTGAATACTTGGTGAGGATGTGATAGGATTCCAGATTGAGGTAGAGGTGAGATTAGATGACCCTTTAGGCCTTTAAACTCTTGAGATTCAGCGTTCTGATTCTGAAGGGAATTAATTGTTAGCCACTGTAAGAAATCAAATTCATTCTCCAGTTTGAATAAAAATGGATTTTCCCCCCCTTCTATGTTAGCAGTTAAAATCTGGGGAAAAAAGGGTGAAATTTCAGGGAAACTAAGTCATTTTTATTCTATTCTCCTAGCTCTTTTATAGCATGAAGACAGGGTTGAGGAGAACATGTTGGGGAGGAGTAGGGAGTGGGTCAATTTGCTAAATAAATAGCAATCAATCAAATTTGAAGGATGCACCTGATTTTGAAGAGTGGTTGAGTTCTGTCCTGAGGAAAAGGGGATCCTTATATCTTCTGCCAGTGTTGTAGAGATATAAGCAAAAGGGGGAAGGGTTCAGGTTGGTCCAAGGCTAGAAGTTGAATTTCTAACCAAAAACCAAACCCAAGGGACTGGGCAGATAGGGAACATTCAACATTAGATAAGTGTCATAGCTCCAAGTAACCTTGAAGCACAAAACTTAGAACATAGACATTTTTTTGTAAATTATATATATTAAACATTCCTTTAAAAAAATTTGAGCTCTCTTTGTGACCTTCCCTCCCTTCCTCATTGAAAAGGCAAGAAATGTGGTATTCTACGTGTGAAATCAAGCCAGAACCCTAATGTCTTAAAGCCCTCGCCTCTGCATCCACTTTCAACTCTCCTCCTCTTAGCAGAAGACCGACTTCCTACTTTACTGATGATTTTAAGGTTTCTCTTTCATGGAATTCCCCTCTCTTCCTCTCTGATGCTTTTAATGGCTTCTCTAAATTGTTTCCCAGTTGCTCTTTCTTCCAGTCTGAGGACAGTGGTTGGTAATTAGCCCAATTCTTCCATTGGTGCCCATCGTGATTCCCTGCCCTTTCCTCTCTTGGGCCCTTTTCCTATATCATCTCTCTACAGACACTTTTAGACAGTCTCTATCCTAAAATAAAACTCTTCCCTTGATTCTGACATTGCTTTAAGTTTAAATTAAAAATAATTTAAAAAAAATTATTTTTCCTTTCATGACCAAACTTCAAGGGAAAAATCTACTGGCTTCATCATCCACTTTCTCCCCAGTCATAGATATATAATCTAGCTTCTGATTCTTGGCACTTCTGAAACTGCCCTCTATATATTAGGCTTTTACTAACCTCAGCTGTTAAATCCTTTGGCTTTGCCATCTTTATTTTCCTCGACCTTTCTGCAGTATTTGACACGGCTAAATACCATTTTCTTGTTGATAACTCTCCTGGCTTCCCTCCTACCTGTCTGCTTCTTACCCATTTCTTGCTTGTTTATCCTATCGATGTCCCCTAAATGTGGATGTTCTCCAAGGTTCTAGCCTTAGCTCTGGAGCTTTTTCTATTATTATTTACTTTCACCACTGATGATCTCATCTATTTCCATTCTCAGCATAGCAGATGCACCTCAGATTATCCTGATTTATACTTGGGAATCATATAATCATAGGCCTATCTATGAAGGGGATCTCAGGGGCCCTGTAGTCCTACATCATGCTGTTATAATGGAAGAATCTGAAACCTAAGGAGGTTGACTTGCTCCGTCTGGGCCAAGATCACCAATGTAAAGAAAGAAAATGAGCCTTGAAAAGAGGAATGGGCCAAGACCAAAACGTTGGAGAATAAATGTCGACGGTGGGATTTGAACCTAGGTTCATCCAAATCCAGAGGCAATACTTTTTTTTGGGGGGGGGTACATGTACGCCCCTTCAGTAGAATGTAAACTCCTTGAGAAAAGATTTTTGGTTTTGTATCTCCAGAGCCTAGCTGAAGTGTTTTGCTATACATGAGTACTTTAATGCTAAATTGCAAGGACTCCCAAATCTGTGTAGTCCTTATTTCTTCTGGCACCTAGGAGTCAACATGTCCCAAACTGTTCTTCATTGCACCTAAACCTGCCTTTCCTTACTTACAATTTCCCCATTTGTTGGTACTCCCAACTTCCTAGTTGCTCAAAAAACTGCCTATTTTTATTCCTGCCCTCCCCCCCATTTCATACATTCAATTTGTTGTGAAGTTCTGTAAATTTTAATCTAGCAATTTCTCGTTCATGCTTCCCATTGCCGTTATCACATTAATTCTGCTCCTCCTCCTCTTGGAATACTGTAAATAGTCTAACTAGGGGTTTTGGCTCAATCTCCCTCTTTCCCATAGTTGCCAAATTAATTTGATTAGAAGGAACGATCACTACCTGTCTGAAACTCAAAAGCTAACTGAGGTGCCTCGTATTGCCAACTGGATAAAAAACTGGAGAAACTTACCCTGACTTTTATGGCTTTCCACAATCTGCCTCCAACCTCTTTTTTCACTTTTATTTCATAATACGAGTAAGTCCTCTACATTCCAGCCAAATTGGTTACCAGCTGTTTGACAATCTTGTTCTGCCTATTGCTCATATTCTCTCAACTGTTTTTCTTTTTGATTAAAATGTTTCTACACTTCTGCTGGCTGAAAACCTCTTCTTCCACGAGGCCTTTCCTTATACCAGCTAAAAAAGTAATTCCTCCCTCATTTTCTTTTTTGAGGTCTTCTAGTCCTACTCTCTCATTTTGTTGGAAAAGAAACCGAAGGCCACAGAGGTGAAGTGATTTGCCTAAGGTAACACAAGGAGTAAAAGGCAGTGGTATGATTTGAACCTACATCCCCTGCCTCCAAGTCCAGTTTTTGTATAAATGTAGAATCTCCCTCATTAGAAAGCTTCCTAAAGGGGATGTTGTCCTCTTTCATCTTTGACTTCCAGTGCCATGGACAAAGCAGGTGCTTAATTAGAGCTGAACTAAGTTGGCTAAGTCCATGAACAGAGAATGCTGCTAGAAGAGCGAAGAAGCCTATGTAAAAAGAGCGACTAGTCTGGACTTCAGGGGGCTGATGGGATCATCCCTCCTCAGAGCGCAGAGAATGAAGCCAACCAACACCACCCACGTTCACGAGTGCTGAGAAAACTGGAAAGCAGTCTGGCAAAAACGAAGTTTAGACCAATGTTTCCCATAGTATACACTCTATTAAGTACCAAGTGGGTCTAGATGAAGCCCTTCCTCTCCCTTCCGGCACTTCCAGCAGTGTGACCCTTAGTGAGTCGAGTCGTTTACCTGGAGAAGCTCAGGCCCCACTTTTGTGAAGAACAAGTGGGGCTGCCTCCCTTCGAGTGTTCTTGTGAAGGAACCACCAGAAATCTTAAAGGAAGCAAAGGACGTTGTGGTGGCTGCTAGATCACAAGGAGAGACCCTATCTGTGGAGATCTTTATCATCTCTGATAATCTGATAAGGACAGTTTAGTTGATAAGGAAATAAGGACAGGACAAGGGAAATGTCTTTTACTTCATGCTTCCAGCTCTGGCTCCAGGAGCGTGGAGTTTGGGGTTTATTTTTATACTGGTTTCAAATAAAGAACACAAAGCAAGAGTCACAGCTGTGAGGGGGTTACAAATCATACACAACCCATTAAAGTCTAAAAAGTAGAGAGATAGGTACAAGGGCAAGGGCCAAATTCCAACTACCAATTAGTAGGGGGTTAATTCTGGGAGCAGAAACATATTTCATGGAGATTTTTACTAATTGCGTTCTGCCTTGATTTACAGGACTGCACCTGGTCAGATAAAGTCTGGCTCCAGCTTATCTAAGTAATATGTTTTAGGGTTCAGGCTTCTTAATTATCAAGGAGAGAAATTGTTAACTCAGTAGCTGCTGGTCTGATTAAGGACTTAAAGCTTTCCAATAAGAATATTGAGAAAAGGTGGGGATCTGAAAATGAGTCAAAAGAGGAGCCTCAGATTTTTACCTTAGATGGCCCATTCTATCTGCATCTGACATGCAGTGCAGAAAAATCATACACACAGTTTTACTTGCTGATGATTTTGTAATGGGATCCAGATAAAATATCTATTACAGACTCTATTTCTCTAAATGAAACCTAATAGCCTCCTGGAGGGGTCAAGTTGTTTTTGGATTAACCTACCTGCTGGTACCAGAGCTTTTCAGGGCTCAGGTGACCAGGACCAAACACAAAGACTGCCTCAGCCTGGATTGGTCACGTAGGGAATCCAGATAACAGGCCCTAATTTTGACTCTGTTTCTCCAATGGCTCTTTACACATATCAAAGGTCAGAGACCTCCTTTCTCCCACATCCTCGGGCGTCTACATTTTCCTATAAGAGGAAGGCCTCTTTGCCCAATGGGGGGGGGCGTGGTGGGGTTTTTGTCAGTTCCAGCTCAGCCTCCCCAGAATCTTCTTGTGATCCCAAGTAATCAAGCCTTCCCTGCAGCCCCTGCTCCCAGAGTGCTCCAGGAATTTCCATCACCTGCCCCCGAACCCTCGTTGAACCCTAAGTTTGGCCTCTCCCGCCCAAGCATCTCATCCCAATATTTTACTAAGAGCTCATCGCTTCACCGCTACCCCTCATCTCAGACTTCCCACACTGCACCCCCCCCCCCCCCCCCCGAGAGTTGCTGCAGATCAGAACTTTTCTCTTTGTTCCCCCCTCCCTCTCCAGGCCCCATATTTTCCCTTGTCGTGCCTGGGAAACCCCAAGTTGAAGGAGAAAAGCTCTACCTGGTAACAGATGCCACCGAAGACTAAAAAGTAAACACCACCTTTGCCATTCTTAAAATCAACTACATTTTATTTTTCACATAACAGGCTCAGTGACAGACTCCCTAAACACTTGAACAATACAATTAATGCAACGATTAATTCACAATTAGAGTCCATTAAAAACCCCAAATATCAACCCGCTGACCCCCCCCCACCCCGTGTTTCTGAACCCGGATTTGTCCAAAGTTGGTTTAGGGTTTGGAAACCAGTCAGTATGGAAGTAATTACAGTTGAAATGGTTCGAGAAGCAAAGTTTTTGTTATTGTCCAACCAACAGGAACTTAACACTTGACAAATGGAAAGTAATGCAGACAGTTTGAAAAGCCAGCCGATGGCACACAGGCATGATTCACAGAAGGGCGCTCGACACTGCGATTAATCCACTGAAACCAAACCCTAGCGTGAGGTCTGTAGAACGACAATTTGGCGACAGGCTTGGCCTGACTAAGCTAAGCTGTTTAACACGGAACCAGATTTTTGTTTTTTTTCACAGAACACACATCGACATCAGGCAGGTATGTATGTCTGCCTACACCCAGGACACGCTCACTCTAGTCAAGGCCAGTTAAGTGTGAGGTGGTGTTCGCTAGGCTTGTCTAATGGAGGTGTAAGCACTGAGCACTACTCTGTTTCCACACGAGGGACCTCTTTTTCAGAATGCTCTCCTTGTGTGCAAATGTCTTGCTGAGGTACCAGGAGGGCCCGAAGGATTGCGGTGCTGGGGGGACCTGGGAGGGTTTTGGAATGGAAACTGTTCAGAGGGGAAGGAAGAGGGAATGGCAGTTTTCTGTGGTTGTCCACTATTTTGGAGAGACTGTGGCTATTTTAAAGTTGGGATTAAACATTCAAGTTTGGGTGAGCATTCTGTTTTTGTCACTTGGTCCCTCTTGGAGATCCTAAAGCTCTAACTGTAGCCAGAGCAAAGAAGATCTTCCTTGTAGAAAACACCATCCCAATAACACAAAAGAGAGACAGATAAGTGCTGAGCAGCCAGAATGTCATGATTTATTAATATCTGAAATTTCATAATTCAAACACAACCAACCTGTACATTTTACAATCACATTCTATTTGTAAACAGTTAAAAGCCACTGACTTCTTTTGCATCTTGGGACACAGACATTTAGAATCAAGGCAATGACATGATGGTGAATTCTGCACTGTTAAAATTTTTTATCCTTGTTTAGTCTCTTTGCACTGACTAAGCAAGCATTCATTATAACACCGTTTGTGGCAAGAAAAAAAAAAAGAAATAAGATGTAACTCGTAACTTTTGCAACAACGCTTTGAACATTTAAAATTTTTCCTTTATACAACAAACGATTCTGTAAGCCCAAAAGCTTGGTTACAGGTGCATAGTTACTGAACTCGGCTTTAAGGTACGTACAACAGTCAAATGTTAACACAGTCACAGGAGAGCAGAAACAGAGCCACTTGATGGGGTTACAAAAACTGTAATAACTACCGAATATTAGCAAACCATCCTCACTCACTAATAAAAAGACAGCATCGGAAAGCGTATGTCAAACTCCAGCTTGAAGCATTATTTTTTGGCAGAGAAAAAGTCTTACAGAGCAATAAGTAGTATCAGTGCTAAAAGTTGGGTTTTTTTTTTTTTTTTTCCTATAAGAAACTACAAGGAGTTTTTACTAGGGAACTGGTTTTCCTGAGAACCATGCTCTTTGATTTAGGAGATAAGGATAGAAAACAAAAGAACACGGCCGAACGCTGCTCCTTATTCCCAGAGATAGAAAGCATCTTATCATCCTCCATTCTTTTTTTGTTTGTTTTTTAAAAATTTTTTTAAGTGATGGAAGAGTAAACATTTTTCTCAATAAACAAAAAACAAAATTCTGTAAACAAGAGGACCCGACGCAGGGGCCTCAAAACAAAATGGAAAGCCTATTGAAAGTGCAGGACCCTCCTGGCTCGCAGGCTGGGTTGCAAGTCACAGCTGTGGCCACAGTTTTTCAAACTGTGTAGCGAAAATTCTTTAGTTTACACGCGAAAAAAAACAAAAACAAAAACTGGTGCAATACTTTAATTAATAATCCTAAGTCAGCATCATATCTGGATCTTTAAATTCCACAATACCACAATAAGGTAGGCAAACAGCAAGGCCTAGTAGAGCGCACACTGTTTGTTCATGTTCCTTGAGTAAACATTTACACTTGAACGGCTGCACCCCCATATTGCCGATTAGACGGAGAGAACATCATTCAGTGCAACGTTAAAAAAGCTCATACTCCAACATTATAGTCAGCAAAAAAATGCAAAAAAAAAAAGAAAAAAAAGAAAAAAAAAGAAATTCAAAGAATACACATGATGAATATACACAAATGAGCTCATTTGAAGCAGTTTAATATGTATAGCACTATCTGGAAGTGTAAATATATACTTTTTCACATTATAATGTTGGCCTGCATGATTCAAGTATTCAAACTGATATGTTTTGGGCTAAAACAAAGTGGAAAATGTGCAGAAAGTAACTGTTTCCACAGGTGACCCCTGGCTGTAGGTGGGAAAGTCCAAATTAGTGCTGCTTTGTTATGTCTTGAGGTCACAGTTCATTAGCTGAAATTGCAAAAGTTACATGGACTCTCCACCTCCACCTAGGTGGTCAACAGAAAGGAAAGCGTTGATGGGGGATGGGCTGCTAATTCCCCTGGTGTCACTGCTGTTTGGGGTCCCCCACAGGCTTGTGGAATAATTTGGGGTCCCCCAGAGTGAAGTGCCATGAAGGTCTCCACTGCTAGTTCCCGACAGCCCAGCACCATTCCAGTGATTTAGATCATTGCGGTTGGAGAATGAATGGGAACTGTCAATGGATCCCAGTCGGCTCTGGCTGGACCCCAGAGGCTGCCAGCCAGGAGAGGGAGTCAGAGACTGGCCTTGTGCAAAGAAACGACTAATCTCCTCTTCACTGGCAAACTCAGCAAGAATAGTAGTGTTCCCCAATACACACCTGGGCGGGAAGAACACAGGCACCGTTAGGGCTCGCCCCGGCCCACCTCGGACAGAGCCCTCGAGCAGCCTCGCCCTCCCTGGCCCCCCCACTTACATGTGCAGAGATTTTTGTGCCTTCACTACCTCTTCTTTTGAACTGTAACGGACCAATGCATTACCATGTGGGAGGTTCAGATGGAATGTTATGAGCGGACCATGCTGCATGCACAGAGTACGCAGGGTGGAGCCATCGATCTGGGGACAGCACAGGGACAGCGTCAGGGGCCGGCGGTCCCCTCCCAGCCCAGCCCCCTCCTCCCATCTCACCCCCTCCCTGTGCCAGCATGCACGTGTGTGTCTGTGCGCATCTCTGCCCACAGGCCCCGATTCGGGTCAGGCGATGGTCCGGGGAGCCGCGGCCACCCAGACTGGCTTATGGCCGCCGCCTGGCTCTCCAGGAGCGGCGCCTCTTCACCAGGGGCCACCAGCGTGTGCTTACCTGAGGCGTGAGATTTTTTAGAACAAGCCAATTTGTTATTCTCCCTGAGCTGCTCTCACCCCAGCTTGAACCTAAACAGGAATAAGAACAAAAACCTGACTAACAGAGTTCTTTTATCCCCATGAAATGACAACAACAGGCCCATCATTCAGGGGGCCAACCCAGGTGGGGATGACCTGGAGGCAACCACTCATTTCACTCATTATGAGATGGGTGAAGGCCTAACGGGGTCCTGAAGCTTTTCAAGTGGCACAGAGGCGGCTAAGATGCCGAAGGGGCCTTTGGGTGCTAATACGGGGAGGAGGAGGGGAATGGAGAGCACGTTAGGCCCAGCACGGAGTCAATCCCACAAAGGGGCAGCATCAAAGGCAGGTGCTGCTCCCACAATGACTGAATCACAGAGGAGCTCCTCCCTCCCATGGGACGGGCAATTTGTCATTCCTTAAAGTAAAAGCCTCTGCCAGCATTTCTAGTGGCTACTATAATTCCTTCTTTGGGGTATTTTCTGACCCAACAGTGGCATTTTTAGAAACTCTCAGAGGAAAAGAGTGTCAAGAGATCTGAACTCCAGTCATCCTGGCCACTGGATCTCTCTAGGCAAGAATCTCAAAGATGCCAAGGATAGGGGCAGATTAGGAAATGAATATTTAATTCCTTATTTCATTTCAAAGAGAAAAATAACATTATAGGAAATCCAGTGCACTGCATTACTGCATGTCATCTACTATGAGAACACACTTTGATCAAGATCAATCAGAAAACAAAACAAACAAAACCAACAACCCGTATTGCCTGGAAGATTATGACATGCACCTGGACCGGCAGCCCATCGAATTAGTCCATCAATATGTGTATCTTGGGCAGGCGTTGCAGATGGATAATGAGCTGGGTCTGGAATTGAACAGGAAGAAATGGGGCTGGATTGCTTTTGGGAAACTGGGCATTGCTTTCAATGATCCCAAACTGCGACAGTGCAAAAGCCCACCTTAAAACCACTATTCTACAGGTGACATTATATGGCACGAATCATGGAACACCACAATCTCATAAAAATCAAAACCATGAATGATCCAAAGCCTAATACAAAGATTCATAAAAAAGCTGCAACATGTTAACAATGAGCATGAGCTCAAGATATGATATAAAAAGTCAAGGAAATGTACCACCACAAAAGAAGATGTAGTTAATATCAAAAAATGCAAAAGATGGATAGTCTAAATGTTACTGTGGTCCTCCCCCCCCCAAGAGAAAGTACACACGATGGAAGCTGGACTAGGACAATGAAATGAGAGATTTTTCAAAGTACTGCAGTAACCATTCAGAAGTTTACAGTCACAGGGAACCAATGAGATGACAGTAAAAACAATTCATATTTACATAGTATTTTATCATTTATAAAGCACTTTCTTTAAAATAATTTGAGGCCGTTAGAATTAACATTTTACTAGTGAGAAGACTGAGGCTCAGAATGGGTAAGAGATTACCCAGCTAATGAAATATAAGTGCTATAACTTCTTGAATCTAGATCTTTTAATTAACTCTAATGCTCTCTTGAACACTCTAGTACTAGTTAGTTTTTCACTATGGAAACCACACATAACTCCTTAAACTTACCTGGGGTGTATCTGGCATCAGAATTTCCCCATCCTCCACCTATGCGAAGGGGAGAATTATCCCAGGTAGACAAGGGGGCCTTCTGACCAGTTAATCCCGGTGGTGGGCGGGACGGAGCAGTGATGTTTTTAGGTGGCAAAGGGACCTTCCACAGCTCATGAGCCAGAGAGGTGTTAGTGACTGAACCAGGAGACCATGTTGATTTGGAATCACTGTTTCTGGCTACTCAGAGGGAAAAAAAACCATAAAGAAAAATGATACCAGAAAACAAGAAATCTAAAAACATTTAATCACTATGTACAAACATCTGTTGGTTTATATTTGGCTTAAGACCTCTGTATAGGAGATGCTACAATAGCCCTATTTAGTAAAATATCCTAATAATACATTCAAAAGAAGAGTTTATTTTGGGAATTGTGACTGAGCACTCAACACTGCTAAACAACAGGGCTCACATATGGGGAGAAAGTGCGTGTCACTATCCAAGGATGACCACAATTTCTCACCTAACGATACATGGAAGAAAAGATTCTACTTACCCATTTTTGGATGGAACAAAAAAGGCTTTTGAAGAAGACAACATATAGCACTTTAGACACAAGGGAATGAATAAAGGGGAGGTCAACTAAAGTACTTCAAACAATAGACTTTGTTCAAACCCTTCCTTCTCTTAGCAAACCATGGGCTAGTGTGCTTACCTGAAGTGCTTTGTGCTGTACTGCTGAGGGAAACATTGTAGTTGGAGGCACGAATGGATGACCAGGCACTAGTTGAAGGCAGCGTGGTGTTCAGAGATGAGGATGACCCTGTATTGGAGGGGACACGAGAATCAGTTCAGGGCCCACAGTAACATATTATATGGCATTTTACCTTAAGGAAGGAATTCCATGAAATTGAAACAGATATACACATGACAAAACAGGAGACAGGACTTAATGTGCAAATATCACTGTCATAACAATCGGTGTAACTTTAAGCAAACCATTTCCCTCCTGTTGAATTATTTCTTCTGTTCGATGAAGAGGACATTCTATGACTCTGAGCCCAACTGATGTTCTGTCTTATCTTGGTTAGAATATTCCCCTCTCCATGCTGCTTTCTCATGTACTGGTCAAGTAGCAGGGTTTTTATAGTTATAATAAAACTTTCACAATTAAAAAGAAAAACTTCCTTTCTTAGAATACCACAAAATGCCCTGCCCTACCTTTCACCATTGGCTTTTCCTTCCAATGAATAGGGCTGCCTACCATCCCATTTATTTCCATCCTTTTGTTAAGAAAACAATAAAAAGCCTCTTTAACTCTCTACAATTTGCCTTTTGTCCCTACTAGAACTTAATCTTTAAGAATTACTCTGATGACTCTGTTCCCTCTCTGAAAGTACTTCATCACTATCCTAGTGAGGCATGGTGGGGTAGAAAAAACCCTGAAGAAGACCTGGCATGGAGCCAGTGTCCCCAACTCAAAATTGGCATTCATTCCCTCAGCATGGGAGCCCTCTTTGACTGAGGAAGCAGCACTGACACAAACGTGTTCCAACAAGATGTGGAGAGCAGTTTTCCTTAAATCTGGTAGGTTGCTTTGGCTGGTCAGTCTTGGGATCATCTGCTCTAGGAAAGTCTCTGGGACAGAAGGACAATACTCCCTTTGGGAGGCTGAAGATCTCTGTTCAAGCTTCCGTTCTGCTACTTACTTTTTAGATGACTACAGGCAAACTGCATCAACTCTTTTTCTCATCTGTGAAATAGGGATAATGCCTGCCCAGTGCACTGGACAAGAATGTTGTATGGACAGTGGTTTGTAAATTGCAAAATGTAACAGAAATGTTCTTCTTCGCTTTAAAATTCTGTGATTTCTACAACTTCATTTTTTACATGATTTTGAAGTCAACTTATTATAGTTCTTTTATCTTGTTACCCTGGACAAGCTGCTTTACCTGTCTGCCTCAGCATCATCATCTATAAAAAGGGGATAATAATACCCTTTACCTCCCAGGGTGGTCGTGGAGATCAAATTGGAGAATAACTGTAAAGTGTTTAGCACAGCTACATACATTTAACTAACGCTCACTATTTTATACAGTGTGAAGGATCTTAAATCTTCAAGATTGAGTGAAATAACTGAAATAAAGGAAGTGCTTTTGTTTTTCTATTTGAATTCTCTACAAAAGGGTCCTTAACCTGTTTTGTGTCACAGACCACCTCTTTCTGCCAGTCTATTGAAACTATGGAGTTTCAGAATAATAATTTTAAATGCATAAAATAAAATGCACAGGGTAAAAGGTAAGCCAATTACATTGAAGTAAATTATCAAAATATTAAAAACAAATTCTTGAACCCATGTTAAGAAGTCCTGCTCTGCACCAATACTAATATTTTTGCATTTAAGTGGAAATTTGAAAGTTTGGTTAAACTGGGAATGAATGATTCTTAATATGAGACCCAACTGCCATTGGTGGGGCAGCTAGGTGGCTCAATGGATAGTCCTGGGCTTGGAGTCAGAAAGACTCATCTTCCTAAGTTCAAATCTGACCTCAGACAGTTACCAGCTGTGTGATCCTGGGTAAGTCAATCCTGTTTGTCTCAGTTTCTTCATCTATAAAATAAATTAGAGAAGGAAATGGCAAACCACTTCAGCATATCTACCAAGAAAACTCCCCCAAATGGGTTCATAACTGAAGGACAAAACTTCCATACAATGGAGTATTAGTATAAACAGTAGAACCAGAGAATGAGATTTGTGTTAAAGTCCTGGTACTAAGAGTTGTTAGCCATATAATCACCTCCTTACCTATAAAATGTAGATTAAAAAAAAAAAAAAACAACTAGCCATCTCACAGAAAAACACTTTGTGAAACATAAAGTGTAATGGAAACGCGAACTATCATTTCTGTAACACAAAGATACACTAAAGCTCTATTTGGAGTAATGGTGTTCTTAGTTGACAACTCAGTAAGAGGGTTATTATACTTCTAATTATTTTTAAAGTAACTACAATTATGCATATGATAGACATAAAAACTCATAATACTATACCTTGACTATAATAAGATATGCTTAAGCCTGTGGTCTTACTACTTTCTACTTTACCCCACAAACCCTACTTAAATTAGTTAAGCAGATAGCTTGTAGGGCAGCCTCATCACCTTGAGGTCTTTTCCATCTCTAAATCTATGATCCCGTGATCCTCACTATGCCTCTACACTGCAGCCCTGACTGTATGTTTCTACTTGGTCAATTTTGATCATCAGTCACGAACCAATATAATGATAATTAAGATGATAATAGCTCTCATATCCACAGCAATTTTTGGTTTGCAAAATTCTTTTCTCACTTCAGTCTCATAAGTGGCCAGTGTACCATATTTTATAGTTAAGGAAATCAAGGCACAAAGCACTGAAGTGACTTGCCACCAGGTCAAAGTCAAGTAAGCAGCAGAATGGGAATGAAAATCCTTGAGTTCCAAGTACTGTGCTATGCTGGATTTCAAATAGTAACATTTTATATATATACATATATATATATATTTTTTTTAAAGTGTTTTCATTTGTTTATTTAGAAAGAAAGTTAATTTTGAAGATTTAAGAAATTTTATTGAATATAAGTCTGTTAAGAGTATTATATATAGTAGTATTTCTTGGAACCAAAAAAACTTGGGGAGAAGGAAGGAAAATCATCAGTGAAATATTATAGAGAGAAGGTGAACATAACAAAGAACAAATAATAAGAGAGCCCAATTAATAAATTTTGTAAGATAAAATTTAGAGTGACATCTATGGCTTTCATAAAGAAAAACTTGATATATAAGGTTTCTTATTTAAAATAGTACAAGAAATAGTAAAGATGGTATAATTTGTATAATAATGTGTAACTTAAAATTATTATATTTTTGTTGACTGCAAAAGTGGCTAAAGTAATTTTTTTAGTCCCTGGCATTTAATGAGTTTTTACTTATACAATAAGGATGAGAAAATGTGCCTTCTAATAAATGAATAATAATTAAAAACTAGCTATTAGCCACACGAAATAGGATGACATTTTGTCAATAAAAGAGGATTTCTGCTTTTTTTTATGTTTCTTTTTTGAATGGAGTGTGCCAATGAGGTAAGGATTTTTGCTGCCACTAACTCATACCAACTCTTAATTTATCCCCAAATTAGGTACCTCAGTAAACACCATAAATTCCAACTTTTATACTACCTACTTACCACTGTTCCTGTCCCTGAGGTGGTCAACTTCCCGCACAGTATTAATTGAAAGATTGTTTATGACACTGCCAGGAGTGACGTAAGGGTCAGTTTCAGGGTCAATGTTTGGATAACCTTTCCATGGTTCACCAGGGCGAAATTCTATAAATGAAAAATCATATTTAAAAGCTTACTCATCACTCCATGCTCTATTAATGAAAATTTAAGAATTTCTACTCATGCAGCTGTGCAAATTGTAACAATATTATTTATGTCTTAAAAAACAAACTCTTATCTTCCCTCTTAGTATCAATTTTAAGACAGAAGAGTAGTAAAGGCTAGGCAGTTGGAGTTAAACGACTTGCCCAGAATCACATAGCTAGGAAATGTCTGAGACCACATTTGAACCCAAGTCCTCCCAACTCCAGGCCTAGTGTTCTATTCATTGTTCTACCTAGGAGTCCACACAATATATTTCTAGTTCTAATCAATATCTTGAAGTAATCAATGAATTAACACAATTGATACTGAATTATTTTATTTAAAAGGACTGACAGTGCTCCTCTTCCCAAACATTCCATCTGGAACCAGGGCAGAGAGGAAGAGCATCTCTTTCTTTTTGACCTGTTTAACTGGAAAAACAAAACAAAACAAAACACAAAAAACCTCAAGGTGCCCAGATGACACTTGATTAAAAAAATTTCCCCTTTGATTTATACACTAAGTAGGTTTGGTTTGGTTTGTATACTTTAAATACACATGCTAGAATCTGGGATTACGCTGAATTCTGAGTCCCCTCTTATCCAAGGTTTCACTTTTCCATGTTTTCATGGTCAACCTTGATTTCCAAGGGAAGAAGACAGGCAGGAAGGCCTACCATTGGAGATGAATGAAGGGGTGTGTGTGTGTGTGTGTGTGTGTGTGTGTGTGTGTGTGTCTGTCTGTCTGTCTGTCTGTCTTTCTCTCTCTCTCTGAAGTGCTGGGCCAGAAGCAGGGGGAGAAAACATAGTGCTATATAGTAAAATGAACAGCAGTATTAAAAAAGTTGAAGTGAGAATTGTCTGTATAGAGTTCAGTACTATCCATGGTTTTAACCATACAATGGGAGGTCCTGGAACATATCCCCCTTGTGGATATGGGGCCCTACTGCATAGTGAGTGATCAAATATTTTAAAATAGATTAATTTGGTAATATTGCAATGAACTCCACTATAGCAGAAAGAGCCCTGGATTTTGAAGCCAAAGTACTTGGACCAATTAATTTTCTATTTTGTTTCTTCATTTGTAAAATGAGGGTGTTGCACTAGAAATCTGTAAAGTCCCTTATAGCTCCAAGTCAGTAGTTCTTTAAGTGTAGTACAAGAAAGCCAAGAGGTTCCTGAGACCCACTATCAGGGAGCCTGCAAGGTCAATACCATTTTGAAAACAATACTAAGATGTCTTAATTTCTAATATAATAAATATTGAGATACATAATCCTCAACAAAAATGCTGGGGAAGTGTCCTCAATAATTTTTAAATGTATGAATGGCCTCTAAGCCCTAATAATTTTGAGATCTGTAGCTTAATGTTACCAAAAAAAAATTATCATGGAACAAAAAATACATTTCTTCAATTACATTCTGAAAAAAGCCAGATTTGAAAACATGTTAAAATAGAAATAAGTACTACACCCTAAGAAATCACATCTACATTAGAAATATGTACTATTGCTCAAATCTGGCCTCAGACTCTTCCTAGGTATGTGATGTTGGGCAAGACAATTAACTCCATTTGCCTGGTCCTTTTTGGTCTTCTATCTTAGAATTGATACCAAGGCAGAAGAGGGAGGGAGGGAGGGAGGGAGGAAGGAAGAAATATGTAGTACTACTAATTACCCAGAACCACTGCAAATATTATCAAATGAGTACAATGATATTCATTTATTCACTAAGCACTTCCAAGGCAGAAGAGCTGTAAGGGCTAGGCAATGGGGGTCAAGTGACTTGCCCAGGGTCACACAGCTAGGAAGTGTCCAAGGCCAGATTTAAACCTAGGACCTCCTGTCTCTAGACCTGGCTCTCAATCCACTGAGCCACCCAACTTCCCTCCTGGGGCAAGAGTTTTGAGAAGACAGTATATAAGCTGACTTGTGTATAAATGAACCGGCTATGTGCAAAACCACAAACTCCACATTATTTACAATTTGTTTAAAAATATATGCGT
Source organism: Gracilinanus agilis (assembly GCF_016433145.1). Classification (NCBI taxonomy): domain Eukaryota; kingdom Metazoa; phylum Chordata; class Mammalia; order Didelphimorphia; family Didelphidae; genus Gracilinanus; species Gracilinanus agilis. The sequence continues at coordinate 146,043,232 of NC_058130.1, forward strand.
ACCAATATAAAACACCCTCTGCTTTTGATTTCTCTTTGGATTTTTTTTAACATGGATATTTTTTCTCTTGATTTTATTAATATTTTAAAAAAATGTAATCATGGTATGTATTATTTTATTCTCTTTTCATCTCTTTACATATGTCCCTGATTTTCTTTATATTTCCAATATTTGTCATTTCTAATAACATAACACAATCCATTACATTCAATTATCACAATCTATTCAGTCATTTCTCCCATTCATTGCATCTGTGTTATTTTGTCATAACAAAGCTTCCATGAATATCTTCATATATATGCGCGCGCGCACACACACACACACACACACACACACACACACACACACACACACACACACACACACACACACACAGCTTTTTAACCCTCTTAATGATGCCTCCTTTAAGGCCTAATGGGATGTAGTAATGGGATCCCTAGGTCAATGAGCATGAATAGCTTTATAGCTCTATTATTTACATCTTATTTTCTAAAAAACAATTTACAATTCCTCTAGCAATGTAATACCAGGTCTGTTTCTCCATGTTCCTATCAGCATTTAATTTGATTATTTTAGCCCATCTTGTTCTTAGTTAACATACCCTACTAGGACCATATTTTGCTAGGTTGGTCCTTAAGTAGCAGACACAATCTATTGCCAGGACCATTCTCTTTCCAAAACAAGGCTTTCCACTTTTGATCATACAAAGTTCCAAGTGGAACTTTTATTCCAGTGCTGCAACCTGTCAGGGATGCAGGATTACTTTCATAGTATGATGAATGCTAAAGTAAGACTTTTGTAGAATGTTTATGCTCTCTAAGCTATTGTTGTCCCACCAGAAACTATGTATAAATTATGTATATGTTCAGACTTAGATCTACTACTCACCTCATGTGGATATGTGGGGGCTCTTTGGATAGCTCCTTTTTTTTAGATGCGTTTGTTTAGTTAAATGATTTTTTGTTAGTGGTGGTGGTTACTAAGTATATAATTAAAAAAAAATTAACTAGCTATTACCACATGGTGAAGACTAAAAAGAGTGAAGCCAGTAAAGGGATGATTAACAGACCTGAAGAGTTATGGAGGTAATTACTATTTCTAAGTGTATTTCAATAATGACAAAGGCATACTCTTCATAATTAAAAAAACAAATAAAAATAGTTCAATGTTTACCTGGTGGCCAGTTAACACTGCTAGAGCCATTAGGCGATTTGGCACGTGGCCAGCCATCCCCAATTGATCCAGGAGGACTGGCTGGTGAATTACTGCTGTTCATAAATTCATATGGAACAAACGGAGACTCTTCCAGCCTAAAACCACTTGAAATAGCACCTAAAAAAAGAAAACAAAGTTAATTTTTTCCAAAATGAACTTGTATTATTCAATCTACATCATATATAATTTATAACACATCTAAGAAAACTTTCTAAAAAAGCATTTCTTGAATAGTGGTGACAAAATAATTAGTTTCACACAAGCTGTACAGGTGTCCCAAAAGTCATAGTGCAATTTAAAGCCCCCCCCCCCCCCCCCCCCAATTAGTAAAGCTTAAAACTACACTAAAACTTTTGGGACACCCAGACTACATAGAGGCATACAAGGAAGAATTTATCTATCTATAGGCTTTTTTTTTTTTTAAACCCTTAACTTCTGTGTATTGACTTATAGGTGGAAGAGTGGTAAGGGTAGGCAATGGGGGTCAAGTGACTTGCCCAGGGTCACACAGCTGGGAAGTATCTGAGGCCGGATTTGAACCTAGGACCTCCTGTCTCTAGGTCTGGCTCTCAATCCACTGAGCTACCCAGCTGCCCCCTACAAGGAAGAATTTAATACCATTACTTAACCAAAAATGGTATGAACTCCTCCTTGAGGTTGGGAGTGATGAAAAGTATTATGGTAGAAGAGATGATGAAAGGGATGAGTTCAGAGAATACAGAATGAAGTGAGCAGATTCAGGAGAATAATTTATACAATAACATCAACATTTAAAAAGACAATCACCAGCTACTTCTTGACTGAGAAGCAAGAGAGGCAATGGATTCAAGTTACAGAATGAGACATACATTTTTAGACATGTACAGGGGGAATTCGGTTTGCTTGACCTTGCATATTTGCTACAATGGTTTTCTCTTTTTCTCTCCTATTTCTTTTAAATAGGTGGTGGGGTGGTAGGGAGGGAAAAGAAATACTTATTAATTGAAAAACAAAATTTTAGTAATAAAAATTCACTTTAAATTCTTTTAAAAATAAGTGTCTGGCTCATGGAAAGTGCTTGTTGGATTGATCATCACTGGATTTTGGATCACCTAGAATTAAAACTTCCTTTTAGTCTTCTTTTCACTTCTACATTTTATTAGTTACTGTGGATCTCTGTATTTTTTTTTGTTCTGTTTCAACACACAGTAGGTGCTTAATAAAATTCTCACTGAATTAGAAATTGTTTTTCTGCCAAGGTTTTTTAACATTGGAGTTTTGATGGCCTAATTACTTTGAAGGAAGCTTTATTTTTTTCCAGCAACATGAAATACTGGACCTTCAAAGCCCAATCCTGACTTCAAATTTTTGGTTGAACTGTATATATCTGAGGATAAAATCAGGAACAGCACAGCAAAAACAGAGATACAGTAGGCCTAGTTATGGCTTCAATCTCCCTGGTAAGTGTAACTTGCTTTCCTTTAGAATAAGTTATGTAATATAAGGAACCAACAAATACTTGTAGTAAAGGATGTTTTGAAAGAAAATGCATATATATGTGCCAAATTTGGGAGAAATATATGCTTATACCTAACATTTTGAGATTATTATGTATGTTTCATTTTTTTTCAGGACAAGGAAAATTTTACTAATAAAGTTAAAAACTTCTAATTGTTGAAAAGGAAAAGGAGATTAAAATTATTTAATTGATTAAGAGAATTTTTCCATGGTTACATGATTTATGTTCTTTCCTTCCCCTCCTCTTCTGTACCCAACGTGCAATTCTACTGGATTTTACATGTGTCATTGATCCACAACTATTTCCATATTATTGATATTTGCACTAGAGTGATCATTTAGAGTCTACATCCCCAATTATATCCCCATCAACCCACGTGATCAAGCAGTTGTTTTTCTTCTGTTTTTCTACTCCCACAGTTCTTTTTCTGGATGTGGATAGTGTTCTTTCTCATAGGTCCTTCAGAAATGTCTTGGATCATTGCATTGCTACTAGTAGAGAAGTGAAAAAGGGATTTTTTTGAATCTCCCATGACTCTTGGAAAGAAGAACTACTATTTGAAAAGAGTGGCCCCACTGAATCCAATTCTTCTGCTTTCTATCTCAAGAATATTCTGTATAAGAAAATTAGGTGAACATAGAATAGTATACCTCTCAGATCTATGGGAAAGGGAAGATTTTAAAACCAAGCAAGAGTTAGAAAAAATTACAAAATGTAAAATAAATAATTTTGATTATATTAAATTTAAAAGTTTTTGTACAAACAAAAACAATGCAACCAAAATCAGAAGGGAAACAACAAACTGGGAAAAAAATCTTTATAACAAAAAACTCTGACAGAGGTCTAATTACTCAAATATATAAGGAGCTAAAACAATTATAAAAAAATCAAGCCATTCCCCAATTGATAAATGGGCAAGGGACATGAATAGGTAATTTTCAGATAAAGAAATCAAAACTATCAATAAGCACATGAGAAAGTGTTCTAAATCTCTAATAATTAGAGAAATGCAAATCAAAACAACTCTGAGGTATCACCTCATATCTAGCAGATTGGCTAAAATGATAGCAGGGGAGAGTAATGAATGGTGGAAGGGATGTGGCAAAATTGGGACATTAATGCATTGCTGGTGGAATTGTGAATTGATCCAACCATTCTAAATGGCAATTTGGAACTATGCCCAAAGAGCTCTAAAAGACTGCCTGCCCTTCAATACAGCCATAGCATTGCTGGGTTTTTACCTCAAAGAGATCATAAATAGACTTGTACGAAAATATTTATAGCTACGCTTTTTGTGGTGGCAAAAAATTGGAAAATGAGGGAGTGTCCATTGATCGGGGAATGGCTGAACAAATTATGGTATATGTTGGTGATGGAAAATATTGTGCTCAAAGGAATAATAAACTGGAGGCATTCCATGTGGACTGGAAAGACCTCCAGGAATTGATGCAGAGTGAAAGGAGCAGAGCCAAAAGAACATTGTATACAGAGACTGATACACTGTGGTAAAATCGAATGTAATCAACTTCTGTACTAGCAGCAATGCAATGATCCAGGACAATTTTGAGGGATTTATGGAAAAGAACGCTACCCACATTCAAAGCTCTTCATAACTTAGCTCTCCCCAATCTCTCCAAACTTTTTACACCTTCCTTCCCCCATTGCCCCCTGGTCCCCTCCTTCCTTGCTTCTCACATGCATGTAGTCTATGATCCAGTGACATTGGCCTTCTAGCTGTTCTTTGAGCAAGATACTCCATTTCCCCAAATCTAGGCATTTTTCAATGGCTATTTTTCATAAATGGGATTCTCTTCCATCTCATCTTCATTTTCTGGTTTCAAGTCGCAGCTTATATTCTACTTTGGACAGGAAGTCTTTCTCAATCCTACTAGATTCTTGTGCCTTCTTGCCAATGGTCATTTACTCTTTATAGTTTGTTTGTACATAGATGTTTGCATGTGGTTTCTCCCATTAGATTGTAAGCTCCTTGAGGACAGAGACTAATTTTTTGCTGCTCCTTTTTTTGGGGTAGGTGGTAGTGGTGATAGTTCCAGTGCTTAGCACAATAACTGGCACATTGTAGATATATGATAAATGTTTAATGGTTGACTGGTGGAGGTTTAAGAAGTAAAAGAGAGAAAGTACTGAGCTGAATATTGAAAAAAATTCATAGCAATACATCAGGTAGTAACAAAAACCTGGAAAAAAGTGATAGCCCATTAACTAGGGAAAGGCTGAAGAAATTGTGGCATAAGAACCTAATAAATATTATTGTGATGTAACATAATGCATATGAAGAATTCAGAGAACTAACAGGAAGAATTTGCATGAATTGACACAGACTAAGTAGAAAAAGGGAAATCCTGTATACGATGATAGCAGTGATGTAGATGAAAATACTAAAATGAAGCTGAGCAATGTAGTTTTAATAACTATCTTGTCCTTGATAAAGTGAAAGGGATTAAGAATGGCAACTGCTTTTCCTTAAAGAGATGAAGAAATATGGAGCAGAATATGGCCAGATGTCAGAGATGGTCAGTGTTTGGTCAGTTTTGTTTTACAATTTTCCTTGTTATAAGGAAGGTCTACTGATGTTGGTACGGGGTTGATGTAAACAGAAACAATCTGATAGAGTGGAAAAATCTGGCTTGAAGTAACATCAGCATAATATCATCAAGTAAAAAATGCAACAATATATTTTATACCATGTTTGCTGGAATTTTGATCCAATGATGTGTTCACAGAAATGCTGTCCACTGTAGTCCATTTCCTCAGTCTTGACTGTGGCTCTTTAATACTGTTCATATCCATGTTTACATTCAAGTTTGAATTCAAGCCTAAGATAATTAAAAAAAAAAAGATTTAACTTACAAAAGTTAGGTTAACAGAAGAAAAACATGCTATTTCCAAAAAAAAGCATATTTATTTAATCTCATGCTTTCAATTGTCCTTAATTTTCCATAAATAATATGTTGCTTTTAAAATATTAAGACACAGCCAACATAACTAGACATAAGCAAGACAGTCAGTGCAAACAGACTAGGCTTCCAGCTAAAGTCATGCAAAAGTGCCAGAAGATAGTCATGAGGAAAATCACCCAACAGAAGGGGAAAGAGAAGAAATAAAAAAAAAAAGCCCAAATATAATTTAACTAATTTCTAATCCATTATAAAAGGTTTCTAACCATCTCACTTAGCTATGAATTCACCAACAATTTTAGTGAGTTAATTATACTTATTAATAATACCTAATAAATCCTTATTTCTTTTTCTGAATGTTTCTGATTTATGGCAAACCAGAATCTTCTTTTTTAGTTGCTTGTTTTACAAGGATAAATTATCAAGATTTTTATATAACTCTTAACACAGACTTAATTTTTCAGAAATTTTTATCTATATTATATATTGCTACACCCAAAGTTAACACTTTTATGTTGCCTACTTGGTTAGATTATAAGACTTATTTATAAATTAATATCCTGCTCCTGCTGCACTTAAAAATTCACCAATTTTTCAGCAAGCAATAAAATATATGCCCCAAAATATTTATATTAGATATTTATATGAGAATTTTGGTATTTATATGAGCGTTGGGAAGATGGCATTAGCCAAGTAGAATCCTTCCATATAGACAGATAAAGATCTTTTCAGAAAAGATGGGTTACAAAACAAAATTTCATGGAGAACCTTATTTCTCTATTGAATTATAGAACTGGAGATGAATGCTAATCCCTTGTGGTCCTGGCAGGTAGGAAATGCCTTTGCTAGTAATGGAAGTTATGCTACCACACTATAAATTACTGTCCCTTCAGTGGGTGCTCATCTGTCACTAGAACAGGACTATTTCTTGAAATTGTTCAAGCAAATGAATTCTTTAGCTATGCTAAAAATTGGTAAGGAAAAGACTACTTTGGGAACATTTTTATCTATCATCTCTCTAAGAATCCCAAGTAGATGGCAATTTGATTTTAATACAGGGACTGTCAAAAACCCAACTGTAGAAGGGTCTGGGTACCTCTCCACTTCCCAACTACACCATGGAATGTGTTCTTGCTAACAAAATGGGGATAGCAACAAACCCACACCAGAAGTGAAACGTCAAGGGATACAGGGAAAAAGCAAAATGGGAGCACAAAAGGGATATAAAAGGAGCAATATTAAAAGGGACCTAAGAAAGGAGAAAATATACAAGCCTGGACTTTCCACTGGGGAAATTGGATAAAAGCCTAGAGACACAGGAAAAAGGGGGAGAAAAAAGACAGAAAGGCTATTGCATTTGATAATGGCATTCTCTTTCACCCATCCCAATTTTCTCATTTATAGTACTATTTTACATCATTGTAACTTTACTAGGTAAAAGTCATCAATATTTACAAGTTTCCTAAGTAATAATTTAATGACACAATTTAAATACAATAAAAACAATTTTTTCCTATTACTTCTTCAGTGGGGTACTACTTTCTCTAGTACTCTGGTTCCAAGATTCTAATTTCAGCTTCACTCAATTAATATTATAATTAATCATTTAATCTGTATCCTACTAAGAAAGGATTAGAACTTCAAGTTTATAGTTGTTTTAAAAGCATTTCAAGCAGAAATGAAGAATTTCACCTATTGAAATTATATGGTAGGAGAATTTCTTTCCTTAGTAGTAATGAGGTAAAATGAGGTAAAGCATGAGGGATGTTCTTACTAAATGAATGTTGTTTCCCAGATAGGGAAAATCCAGGTAATGCTAAGTGAGGAAGCTGTATATCAACCAACAATACTGGACACTAAGAAGGAAAAATTCACCTATAGGGAAGTTGCTGAAAGCATTTATTGGTGATGGCCCTTTTTGCAGTTCAGGTGTAGTGTGGGGCATGACATTCTCAAGGAAAGATTTCATGGCAGGCTGATGGAGCGACTGTGGTTGAGATGGTGGAGTTTGCTGCTTCATCAACAGGTTTGGATCAAGCTGACGAGATTGTTGCATCATCTGCTGCTGCATACTAAGAGGCCGACCCTTAAAATAAATAAGAGAGATTAGTTATCTTACCAAAAAAAGTCTTTAGAAAGAACTACTTAGTGTTTCCTTGCTAATTGCTTGTTTTGGGTCAAGAAAACTGTATAATCACAAAGTGATTGTGATTTCTAGCAAGGATTGGCATTTAATACTTAATTGTAGCATGATAAAATTTCACTACCAGTAAAATAGTTAGCCTTGTTACACGGGAATATGACATACTATTTACTTAGAATGAGGAATGCCTTAAAATTCAAGAGAAACTATTCAGGATAATAAAATACCTGCTGCTCTTGCTGTTGTCGACCACCGGAAGGCATGCTTCTCTGATTCTGCACCTTTTGCTGCTGGGTCAACAATCGCTTGAGGTAAGAAAAATGTTTTTTTATTGTTTAAAATCTATTTTTGAGTGTTATAAATAAAAGAACAAATTCTGTAAATTTGCAATGGTTATTATTTCACTTACTTGTAACTGGGAAATCTGAGAAAGCTGGTTTAACTGGGATAGCTGGCTCAACATGGCTACCTGTTGAGGGCCAAAGAGTGGACTCAGGCCACCATTGTTTGGTGCATACTTCAGTAATGAGACCGGAACCTAAAAAAGATCAAACTAGTGAATTAATTTTATTTTTTCAAATCAGAGATTCAATTCAGCATTTGGCCTTGTTCATCAGCCTGCCTCAACTACCATTTCAAGAAATTGCTAGTGATTCTCCATTAGATCCAGCCCAATACTTAGGAAGGCAAGTTTGTCAGAGTCATGCTAACACAATAAAACCATGGAATTCCAACTCAAGCTAATCTGCTTGGCAAACTCTTTCAATCTAACTATTCATTTGTCCCTTTTACATCTTCATCTTTTTCTACACTTGATCCTAACATAAAAACTACCTTCTTTTATCTTGGCTATTTTATTTCTGTTCTTTATAATTATTAGGAACCCCACATCTCTGTCATCTTATCTCAAAAACCCACCCTTATAGCTTCCCATGCTTACTCCACCCCTGTATACTATGCTGCTAATTTCTTTCCATTCTGTCCACTGGAATCCAGTTTCTTTAGTGAGCAAATTCTCCTTCACTCTCCATTTCCCCCCCCCAATCAGTATTCTTCCAAGTCTTTGCCTTAAGTGAAACCTGGTGCTCCTGGATGCTACAACTTCCCTTGTAACCCTCTCCAATGCAGATGCTCCCTTTCCCACTCTTGGAACTAAGGGGTTAAAGAGAGTTGGCATAATTTTTGCTTCCCATTGCTGCTTCCAGACCTATTCTCTCTCTTTTTAAAGCCCACATAAGTAATTTATATCATATTCTCTCATCCAGTGATTGATGGCAATTTACTTGTAACTTTCTTGAGGATTTTAGCACTCAGTATTCTTTCCTAGCCTTGATTCACTGATCATACTCAGTACTCCATTTTTCAAGGTCCAAGATTAAAGTTCCCTTCACTGACGACAATGTCCTATCTTTTCCTTAAATTTACTCAGTCTGGTCTTTGTCCAACATGAAAATTCCTATTCCTCTGATTTATTCAATCAATTTACTTTTCCTTCCCTGCCCTACTCTGCCTACAAGAAATCTAAGTCTAGTTATTGCACAAATGCACTTGTAAATATTAAACAAGCTTTGGCCTTTCCCTTTTTCCTGTCCTCCACATTCTCATCCCTCTTGGGTAACAGTATTTGATTTTCTACATTCCTGTTTCAGGTTCTTAAACATCATTCAAGAAAGTAAAAAAAACCTCCAAAAAATCCACCAGATGAAATGACCTCAGCATACATGTGTGCTATTTAAAGTTGGAAGGGGCCAGAATCATCTAGTCTAAGTCTCTTTGGAAGGGGCCAGAATCAAACTAATCTAAGTTTCTCATTTTATATACCAAGAAGCAGGCCTAAGGAAGAGGGCCAGATACTGGGCATTGGGGAATTTAAATGGCTTTCCCCAAACATCACATGTAATAAGAAACAAAGCTATGACATGAAAACAGGTTCTCCTGACTCCAGATCTAATACTCTTTCCAGCTAAACAATGTTATTTCCTGTTCAGAAATCCTTTCTGTCTAGATTTCTTTTTCTATTACTCCACCTGTCCTGTCTCAGGGGAAATAGTATGTCTTCTTTCTTCTTCTACATCTTACAGGATACTGCTCTATCAATTATCTACCCTCTTAAATCTTCAACCTTTTCTATTCCCTTGGTTTCTTGGAACTCTACATAAAGGTACTCCAGCCTTCTCATCCCTAAAAAACCAAACTTTAAGAAACTCAAACCATCCTCCTAATTCTGCAATAATTCTTCCTCTAATTCATTATAAAGCTTCTTGTAAAAGAACTCCCCAGAATCACTTCTGTCTATATTTGATCCACTGAATCCATCCCCCCCCTTTTTTTTTTAATTTTAAACCCTTAACTTCTGTGTATTGACTTATAGGTGGAAGATTGGTAAGGGTAGGCAATGGGGGTCAAGTGACTTGCCCAGGGTCACACAGCTGGGAAGTGTCTGAGGCCAGATTTGAACCTAGGACCTCCTGTCTCTAGGCCTGGCTCTCAATCCACTGAGCTACCCAGCTGCCCTGAATCCATCCTTTTGAAGGTCACCATTTCCTAACAATCAATAAAATGGTTCTATTTTCCCTTCTCTGCTGCAATTGTTGTAAACAGCAACTTCTTCCTAAAAATCTATTCTAATCTATCATATACAATGTTGTTAAAAGTAATTTTTCTAAAAGTATCCTGATGACCTTCTGAGGGAAAGACAGAAGGCAGGAAATAAAACCCACCACCATTATCTTAATATTACCTCATTACTGTGGACCCTGTAAGAGAGCTCAGAATCCTGAAAACCCAAGGGATAAAGGAATAGCAGTGCCTCCCAAGACAGAAAAGGGGTCAACCTTCCTTATGACCACCAGCAACAACTGCTGATCTTCTGTGCTATCCAAATGCCACCAAAAGGCAAATAAGCACAAGAGCCCAGGTAGTGGCAGTACACCTCCTCACCTCCACCCCAATGGCCCTACTTCCAGGCTACCCTTCACATTCATCGTCCAAGGAAGCAAATCCTGCGAAGAAAGGCCTAGCCATCCCCACCAACTGCTGAGCAAGTGCCATTCACTGGGAATGCAGGCAAGCCAGCCTAGCTGAAACACATGCTAGATAAATTAAAACTTGTCACCACTTTGACACTACATCCTTTCAGATCCTGACAGGGATAGCTCATGACTCTGAACCCAGACTTGGGAATGGCAATGCTTCTAGCCCAATGCCTAGAGCCATCATCCTGGGAATCAATCCCTGTGGAGATGTAGCCTGGTGAGTCCCTCTGTGGGTGTTATAGTCACAGCTAAACTGAGGAAACAAAGCTCTTTCCAGTAAAGTCCTTGGTGCTTTAAAATGGTTCAACATAAGAAACTTATGATTTCCTCAGTGGAAATAAGGATCAAGGGGCATCACCATCTGCTTTGTTTCTGCACACTAAGGTTATAGAACTGTTCCATTTGACTTGCAGCTGAAACCTTTCTCAGGTATACTTTCTCTTCTTAAGAACTGAGCTCCTCAAAGGCAAGGACTGCTTTACTTTTCTTTTTTGTATCCCTAGCACTTAGCACAGTCCTTTGTATACAGCACACACTTTACTAGAGGCTTTATGCTTTCTTTTGCCCAGTGGCTGAAAAAGTTTTAACTTATTAAATAATATTTGCACTCTTTTGCCTGACATTCAAGATTCTCCATGATCTGATCTCAATTTACCTTCCAAATTTTATTACATTGTGATCTAAGCAAGCTACCTTTACCTGGAATGTTTTTCCAATGTTGGAGTTTGTTTTGTTGGACTATGCATGCTATGCAATTGGAAAGATTAAGAATCTATGAATATGCCTTGAACCTTCCTCCCTCTGCCTTTACCTATGCTATTGTTAGTTTTGCTCACAATGCTCTTTCCTTGCCCCTGCATCCTCTTCTCTATACTGGTCTACAAATCCTTTTAGATCTGGTTCTCATGTCATCTCTTTTAGGAAGCCTTCTCAAACCTCTCTAACCAAAAATTATCTCTTCTCTGAATTACTGTACCACTTTGCAGGTATCATAGCGTCAAGACTACATGGTGCCAAGTTGAAGAAAGTGTTTAAATTTTTCCAAAATAATTTTTTTACCTTATTTTATCAATTCAACTAAAAATTTCTTATGTGCATGCTACATTTGAAGGCTTTCCCTCCACTTATTTGTAGTCTTCATGTCTCTTATCCTATGGATAAGTGGACACTGGATACAAAGATGCTGCTAGAGGTTACACTAGCAAGATTGTCTTCTGCTTTAAAGTTCTAAGTAATTAAAATGTGTGAAGCATATTAAGTAACTAAGATATATAAAGTAGGCTTTGTAAGAAGCACATGTAAAATAAGTGAAATGAATTTACCTGAGGGGATAGTAATGGAGGAGGCACTTGAGCACGGAGATGAGGCTGAGATGAACTGAGAGGTTGTGCTGGAGGCTGCTGCATGCCCCGGGGTTGTGCTGCTGTGTTACCAACACCAAACATACTGGGATTGCCATTCTATAAAGAGAAGTTGGAATTCTTTAGTGAGAAACACTCCATTGCTTACCACAGGGAGACACTATGACACTACTGATTTTAACACAAAAGCTCCAGATAAGTGAATTCAGTGGCTAAGTTATTTCATTGAAAAAACCTAAAATATATACATATAGGCACTCACCTGTCTAACAGAATTCAAGTTTTGCATACCCAGCCCTGCTATGGAGCCAAGGGCTTGGTTAGGTAGTGCACTATTTGAAGGGGGAAGCTTCATGTTTTGATTGGACATAAACTGCATGTTTTGGGACTCGTCTGCTACAATGCCATCCTGATTGGACAGAGAGAAAGATGTGCAACACCAGCCAAGCAAGCAAGTAGGAGTGAGAAATCATTGCCAGGAACAGAAGAGAAGTCACATGAAATTCCAGCATCAACAGGAAACAAGTAGAAAACAGAAGACATCAGATTAGTGTTACTTCTAGGGCAAGCAAAAAAAATATTTTCTATGGATTAATAGGAAGGCACATATTTAATTTCTATGATAAGCAAATGCATTAAAAGGGACAATGGAATATGGCTGTTTTCATGGGAATGGTAAATCCTGGCATCAGACTTACAGAGTTTTACATATAATGTTAATATGACAATGTGCCTTAGGTTAAGTTATTTAAAAAAGAAAAACAATTGCTTACCTTATCGAAGTAAGGACTGCGATCCATGGAAGACTCTTTGGAAATCTGAGGACGAGAACCAGGGCCTTTTCCTACTACTCGATTGTAATCGCCAATATTTAGGCTATGCTTATCGATCTCCATTCGTTTGTCCTGTAACATTCCTAGCAGATGAGGAAGGAAGACTCTGAAGTCTGATTGCAAAGGTCAAAATAATGGTTAATTTCACATAAGCTAGCAGAAATTTAGTTTTCAAACTAAAATGACTTCTGACTTAAGGAGGATATTTAAAAAAAGTAAGCCTTTTCACTGATCTATAACCTATATGAGTAATCAAGCTAGAGGGGACTTCAGATGTCAACAAGTTCCTGAAGAGGAAGCTGAGACTTTGAGGAGTAATGTCATTTGCCCAAGGCCACCCAGCTGGTGAGTGTCAAGGGTGACTAGAACCTGGGAATTCTGACCTCTAGCTGTAGGATTTTATACTACAATACTTTCACTGTGAGTCCACATACTTTGCAATTATGTTTTGGAAAGTCTTAACTAGTTTGATTGGTGGATTCCCGAGTTCTTATCTCTTATCAAGCTCATATTGCCTAATTTAAAAAAGAATTTTATTAAAAAATATTCTTAACTTAAGATACAACTGTAAAACTGTCACTATGTCACTATAGGACACTATGAAGTGCTGGGTGAGACATAATGCTACTTTCATGAAGTTTACAGTCTAAAAGAAAGGTAAGACAAACACAAAAAATTTTAATGCAGAATAACACACAAGGGTGCAAAGAAACCACAAAAAAGAGCAAGGTGAGAGGTCATTATCATGAGATTCCAATTAAATTTGATGTTTTTAAAGTGCACATGAGTTTGATTTTAGTAGAATGGGAGGAATTAAGTAAAAAAAGAAGAGGGAAGATATAGGAATAGAGAAGAATAAAAGTGAAGGGATAGAGGCAGTAAGGCATATTCTAAGGACAGTAGTTATCATTTTGTTGAAGCATAGAATGGGAAGAGAAAAGCAATGTGAGAAGATTAGAATCATAAAATCACACCAGATTATGGAGGAATATGAATATCAGTCAAAGAATATGAATGTAATTCATTAGATAATAAGAAACAAGTATAATTCTTGAGCAGGAGTGATATTCCCAGACTCTCATTATATCATGAAGATGACTATAGTATCTCAGACAAATGTCAGCAAAATAGGACTTCTGGAATTTCAACTATCACTGGACAGTTGTCACCTCAACCATTTCAGTTAGTTTTGCTGCCCTATTTTTTTTACCCTTTGTTTATTCTATGTTATAAGGGAGGGCTCTCTGGGTGAAGGGATATACTGGGAAATGCATGTGATATAAAAGAAAAGATATAAGAAGATTAAAAAAAGAAATTTGAATGTGATTGACATTTTCTCCCTTAAAACATTAATTGAAATTTTTTACATATGAAAAAACCCATTCTAGGGAAAAGAACAGACACAATGCCTTTATATGTTAAAACATTTCTCCCTATATGAATATATGGTTTTTGCAATATTATAGGAGGCTATAGACAAGAATCATTATGAGAGAGTGTAGCTAGACTGCATTCTGTACCAGTCATAGGAAAGTCCACATTAATGAGATCACAGATATAATTACTAAGTATTCCATATGCCCAGACATTTTGGAGAAACATAAATGCACTGCTAATGTATTTTGCTCTCACAGTCCTTAGGTGCTTCATGAACAAAAATTAGTTTGGGAAATGCTACTTTCAGGAAGTGGGAAGCATGAAAAAGATTTTATGAAAGGAGACAAACAGAACTGTGTTTTAGGAAATGAACATTTAAGATGGATTTGTATTTATATCATTAACAATTATTTTAATACTGATAGGGAGTAGCAACATAAATAGTTTATTGATTGGCTGATTTGATATTTGATATTTGAGACTGGGAAAATGGTGGTGCTAAGGAGAATGAGCAAATTAGGGGTAGATGACAAGAAGTTTGGTTATGGACATTTAGGGTGTGAGGTGCCAGTTAGATATTCACAAAGAATTTGGAAATGTTGGACTTTAAAGAGAGATGGGTGTTAGAAACTACTTATAAAGAGGTGATGACTGAAGCAAATTGGTTGGCAAATGGATGTGCCAATTATCTTGAGGGAAGCATTACTTTCAAACCAGAATCTTTTGATTTCTTTTTAAGTAAGGACTTTACAAATATTTCATTAGCTATAAAACTATTTAAGTTTTTTTTTTTTTACTCTTACCTCCAGATAAGTCCATCTTATTGCTCTGTAAAGTTTCTTCTGGTGATTCTCTCTAAAACAATAAAAAGTACATTTCAAGTTCATAAATAAAATCTTAACAATAAATGAGTTTTTGCTATATTTTATTAACATGTCATCTAGCCCATTTTTTCATTCTGCAAAGAAAATAATAGTATTTCTAAGAAAAACAGGAACTTGATTGATCTAATTATAGCTTTTGCATTAGAGGTTGGAGAGCAACATCAGTTGTCAAGAAAATGCCGTAGGATTGGAAAAGCACATTTATTTAACTGTTAAGCACTATGCTAGAGATTTGAGGGAGTGTCAGAATTAGATAATATTTTACTTATTACCATTTAACAGACTTATTAAAAATTCATGCATACCGAAAAACTTAAATTTGAGAACTGCTTAACGAATGGATTTATCCAGGCTTCATCTTGTTTATTCCCACCTTTCATTGTTCCCTATGAAAAGAAAAAGCAGAGTAATGTATGAAAAAAAAAAGTGCTTAGTATGTGTGAATTTACATGATATAAAATCACTGTACTAAGTTCTGGGGATACAAATAGAAAAAAAAGTGAGGGAGTCCTTTTCCTCAAGGGGCGAACATTCTAGTGGTTCTATTATTTAAGGAAAACATGGATAAATTAATTTTTAAGCTACATAATTTTAATAATATCTAACATTTACATGGCATATCAAAGTCTACGGAGTATTTTATGTACATTCTGTTATACAACAATTCTGTGAGGTAGATACCATAGGTATATTACCCCCTTTTAAAAACAAGTAAAAAAATCTCACATGTAGGTTTAAGTATCATGCTCATAGCTGTTGCATAAGTAAATGAGGCAGAATTTGAAATCTTTTAAATTCTAAGTCTATTTGTTATATACATAAACTCTCTCCCAACCCTCATTTTCAGCAATATTAATCCTTCTGCTCTCTAAAACTTTTTAGCAGAGTAAAATGTGAAATGTAAAAACAACAACAACAACAAAAAAAACTTCACCAGTTAATTTAAGATTGATTCCCTCATCCTGGTATAACAGTGTCACTCTATAAAATGTTTTACATACATTATTTACTATGATCTTCATAATTCTCTAAGTTAAGCAGTACAAGTGTCCTTGTTTTAATAATGAGGTAACTGAAGCTGACTTACATGCTTAAGGTAACATGGTTAGAAAAGGGAGAGCTAGAACTTTTACTCAGCTCTTCTGTATCCAACACACTGCAGTACTCATCCCACTATTGCTTATTTAATTGCTTGTCAAATAGTAAACAATTTGAAGTAGAATACAAATAAACCAACTGCCTAGATAACCCCAAAGTTTTTTTTAAATGAATTCCTAATAACAGAATACTAACTGTTATGGTTAACATAATGGCCAAGCATAATACTTCTGGATTTGAAATTGTATGATCCTGTCCCCCTTGAAATATTCACCTTTGAGGACATTTTCTTTATATATGGTGGCCAGTTTAAAGATGGGTTAACTTCTTGGGATGAATTACTATTCCACATTCCAATTTCTACATCCTCTTCCTCCTCCCAGGCGGTGGGTCGATTTCCAGTCAATGGCATATCATCTCCACACCAACCATCTTGCATAGATTTGGGCCCTATTTGTAAATTTGATTAAGATAGAACAGAAACCGTTTTCAATGATGAACAATTTTATAACCATGGCTAATACTTTCTAGGAGAAAAGCATATCTAAATTGTGATACAAATTCCCTATTCATTTTATGTCCAATTTTCAGAGTTTGAATATATCATCCTGTGGACACTGGACTTTGCTTTAATAAGTCAGTTGCTACTAGTACTATAACTCAGATGTGATCATTACATTATCATGCAAATTATTAATAGTAAAAAATTTTTAAGAAAATAATTAACTATGAAGTAATAGGTAAGTAGGCTTTAATTTAAATGTCTAACCATGTCACAAATTTTAAAATCCATCAGTTATCACAAACGTTATCAGGAAGTTAGATTTCGAGTAAATATAGCCCATTTGGAGAGTTTTAAAAAGCCTTCTTAGAGTAATTGCTTTGAACTCTCTAACACTGGTGATACAGAAGCTATATGAAACATACCAGGTTTGCTCGAAGTCTGTGGACCAACAGAAGTGGTACCCCATGTGGAGGAGCTAGATGAAGCAGTAATGGGTTCCCCCCAGTTAGTACCAGTGTCTATGGGTTTACCCCATGCTGAAGTTCCATTATCTACGGTTGTGGCTGGAGTAGAAGGTTCTCCCCATGGTTCTCCCCAACCTTTAAAAATTATTAAAGTCATTAGTTCCTTAGAAAAGTTCAACAAAATAGTTTGTAGAAATTGATCAGCATATTAAAATTGCTACTTATTGTTCCCTTTATGCCCAATGACATAAACTAAGAATACACTGAATTAACACAGAAAAAAATGTTCATTGTTTTGGATGTTAATTAAAGATGTAATACACAGAAAATTTAAAGAAAAGATAAAGAATTGGATTTAAATGGCTTGTAAAAATTGAATTCTAGATGGAGTGGAAAGGGAGGAATGAAAAGAAAAGTTAGACAAAGCAATAATAAAAAATATCAATAAACACCATCAAAAATAGAATCTTCATTAGTAGGTAACTATTTCTTATCAAAAATTCATTTCTGGGGCAGCTAAGTGGCTCTGTGGATTGAGATCCAAGCTTAGAAACGGGAAGTCTTGGGTTCAAATGTGACCTCTGACATTTCTTAGCTGTGTTACGATGGGCAAGTCACTTAACCTCCATTGCCTAGCCCTTACTGCTGCTCTTCTGCATTGGAGAATACACAGTATTCTAAGATGGAAGGTAAGGGTTTTAAAAAAATTCATTTCTTTAAAAGCCTGGTGGAGTGATTGATATAGGAAGAGAGCTTGATGATGATGAAGATGAATGAAATCAGCAAATAAAAAGTCACAGATAAATGGAATGATGGTTCACAGCTCCTCTGGAGAAAAAAAAAAAGTTACCATAGGCTCTTTAATATAGTGTCACAAGGCAACAAAAATAGCTTTTTGTGCAATGCTCAGATTGCAGTGTTCCTGATAAGCATCTGCAAGACCACAATGAAAGTAAGTGTGACTTATGCATCAAATATTTGTTTGGAAGATGGGGAAGTAGATAAATTTGATAAGGAATTCAAGAAGACTCTTCAAAATAAAATCACAAAAAATGAAACTAATTTTACATGAACAAGAAATAACTTGTTTATTTATGGGAGAATCATTTCTGAATCAGCCATCAGTATAGTCAGATCAGAGTAGGGCTTCTAGAAGCTTGAGATGCTTCTGTTGTAGATTACATTTGGCTAATTGCAATAAGCAGAGGATTACAGAGCTTCCAAATTAAGATATATAATCAATCAAGGGTTTGGACTAACTAGTTACACATGAAAAACTTAGTTCATAAAACGCCTATTTTGCAAACTGTCTTTTTCTCAATCTTTATATAACCCAGATCAAATTACCTACTAGCACCAGGAGGGGGAAAGGGAAGGGAGGGAGGAAAAGAAGTTATATCATATAACTTAGGAAAACTTGTGTGGGAATTTGTTATTATATGTAATTAGGGAAAAAAATTAAGTTAGCCTAAGTCTGAGAGAAGCCATTAATATGCAAAAAAACCCCCTTCTTATCTCATTTGATCTTCACAACAATTCTGGGAGGTCTTTTTATCCCAATTTTACAGCTGAGGATATTGAGTCAAATAGATGTTAAGTGCAGCCAGCTTGGTCTGGAACCATATCTGGAATACTGGTTTCAGTTCCAAGTATAGTATTTCGGTAAGGATATTGATAATTTGTAGAACATGAAGAATACGCAGGTAAGAGAGCCTTGAGGCAATGCCATATGAGAAATGGCTCAGACAGGTAAGCACCAGCTGTTAAAAAAGCCCTCTAAAGCTCTCACTTTCCCTGAAGTCATGTGGGCAAATATTTTGATATTAAATTTCTACCTTGGAATTCCAACTGGGCTAGTGTAAAAAAAAAAAAAAGTCTTTTATATTTGCAAGGTAAAGGAAAAACTTCAGCAAATATCTGAAAGAAAAACTCATTTCATAACATTTTGCTTTTTAAAAATATTACTCTGTAAAGCTAGAACTTACCAGAACAACTACTGCTTTCCTTGTTTGACATGGCACTTGAAGATGGTAGCGGCTGATGTACCTGTGCTTGCTGGTCTGAACGGCTGCCACCATTTGGGACATTTTTATTCCACATATTCACATTTTTGTAGTTATATTTGCTTGGATCTCCCCAAGCTGAAGTTCCATCATCAATCTCCATTTTGCGGCGTATTGATTCTGGGGATGGCTCCTCCCATCCAGTAGGTTCTTCTTCTTTTGTGGGAGCTGGTATTGGTCCACCCAGCCAACCTGTACCAGGTGGCTTATTTGTGGAAGGTGGTGCTCCCCAAGATCCACCAATATCTTGTTTGTTCCAGTCTGGGGAGTTGATTGGCTTTGAAGAATCCCCCCAACCCGAAGGCTGATTAGATTTTGGAGGTTCTCCCCATCCTTGGGACTGACTAGATTTTGAAGGTTCATCCCAGCTAGATGAATTATTTGGATTCATATTGTTATTTCCCCAGGTAAAAGAATTTGATTTACCAGGTTCATTCCAACCAGATACTGACCTGTCACTGTCACTACCTCCTGAGCTAGATTTCTTAGTCTCACCCCAATGGTTGCTTCTGGAAGTTTCTCCCCAGTTTTCATTGGCAGAAACCGACCAGCCTTGATTTGATTTTTGTCCGTCTCCCCACCCTTGTTTAATTTTCTGTGCATCATTCCATGTAGACTTCTCCTCTTTGCCATTTCCCCACAACTGATTGCTCTTGACCATTACTGTAGCAGCAGAATCATCTTCCCATCCCCCTTGGCTGCTTGAGCCTTTAGAATCTCCCCACCTTGTAGCAGGCTTTGGATCTCCCCACCCAGATACAGATGAGGTATCATTACTATTAGTCTTATCAACACAACCCCCTGAGTTAGAAGTTTGTGTTAAAGAGCGTCCCCAGGCCTCTGTCCCATTGTCAGTCTTTCTTTCACCTCTAGGTGATGTTTCAGTATCCCAGGCAGTATTCTGTTTGATTGGAGTCTCTCCCCAACCTTTGTTGGAGAGAACACGTGGATCTAAGTCAGTTCTGTTTACTATGCTTTGGAGTAATGCATGCTGGTCAACTTTTCTTCTCTCTCTACTCTGCCCTTCCCCAACCACTCTTTCCTCTCGGCATCCAGTGCTTTCTGTACTACCTTCACTTTCCCCAGTACCTGTTGTTTTGGCCCAAATGGCGTTCTGCTCATTTGTCTGAGATGGAGCAGAACTCTGATCATCTTCCTCAGTAGGTTTCCATCCATTTGTAAACTTCCTACTATTTCCATTTATACTTTCATTGGAATGCTGATTGCTAGGCAGCTTATTCCATTCCCCATTGGATACATTAGTGCCAGTGTTTTGTGCAGGGCTTCCCCATCCTCTTCGATTTCCTCCAGAATTCACACCATTTCCACTTCCCCATGGTACATTCTGGGAATTCGCCATCTCCGACTCCCATAAACTTCCTCCTTTATTCCCATTCATTTGAAAGTTAGTGCCAACAGACCCATTTATGCCAGACTGCATTAGAGTTGCATTCACAGTGTCACCATTTGCTTGGTCATTAGGGCCTGAACATTTCTCTCCGGAATAATTAGAACCATAGGCACTCCATGTAGTACCATAAGAGCCACCATTTTTGGACTCACCATTGCTAAGATGGGAAATGGAAGTGCCATTTGTAACCGAAGAGGCCTGTATCTGAGAATGATTCCTTGTGCTCACACGCCAGGCCCCATGTCCTGTATTATTAGGCAGTTCATCCATTTGCACTGAACCAACAGCGTTTGGTAAACTAGAGGTCATAAAGTTAGTAGTGTTATTTGGTCCATTCATTTCAGTGTTAAGGTTCTGAGGTTGTCCACTGAATGAAACCTTCCTTGTACCATTTACTTCAGATTCACAATTTTCCTGAAGGCTTCCCCAGGAATCATGGGTGGAACCACCCATTTTAGAGTTAATACTCTGATTGTTAGGCATCTGGCCTATGGTACTGCACTGAATATTTGTGCCAGAATTACCACTCCCTACAGGCCCTTTTAGGGCATGTCCATTGTTCTCTAATACAGGCCAGGCACCATGGTTGCTATTTGAATTCAAAGTGCTTGGATTTAACCCTCCATTTGATGAAGAACTTACGGTGCCCCAAGCATTCATTCTATTGTTGCTACTTTCAGATTTGCTGTCAGGAGCATCCACAGAAACTTGACATGTGCTTATTATGGTTCCATGGGATAGATTCCATGGTCCATTATTACTTCCATTGCCCACATTATTGCTGTTGCTACCCACCACAAATTTGTTTTGAGAACTGTGTCCAATGCCATTTCGAATTCCATCATTTTCACCACTTGTACTCCCTGAAGCCATTATCAAAAGGTTCTTCTCTGACCCAGAGCTAGAGGCAGAGTCAGTGTCCATACATTCTGAAGTCAACTCTGGGTCACTGTCAGTGATAGAAGGCCATGCTTCTTTGTCAGAGCCTTCTATAATAACTTTGTCCCAGTTTGTGCTGGAGTCACTATTAGAAGACACTGGTCCCCAGTGAGAATTTTCATAATGGGATCCTAGATTACTATGGTTCAAATCTAGAAGAAAGAAAAAGCAAACAATTATGAAATATTTGGACTTTTAAAAGACAAACCAAAGACAAATTATTCTACATAAACCTGGGTCCTCTGTTCTATTAGGCAAATGAGTAGTACCTGGTAATGTACTGCCATCTGGCTGCAGTACAATGTGAGAAATTGGTAGAAGATAAAACCAACCACCTTTCATTCTCTTCTTTTTCATTAAGACTGGCTTTGCAGTTGAAAGAAAATTTGGTTCCACACACCTGGAATCTTATTTCTACACATCTGTTCTTTTTAACATTATCCTATTCATTCTTTTAAGACTTGGATCAAATGTTATTTTTCTTTCATGAGGATTGATTTCTTCTAGTAGTGACTCTAGAACTCCTACTAAGGTCAACTTCAAAAGGAGGACTTTAAGTGAAAGCTAAATGATAATTGGTTGGATTATCTTCTTAAGGGATTTTCTTATTTAGATATAGATACTAGATTGAATCAGACACTAGATTGTCCTTTCAAAATCAGACTCTGTGACATCATTGTTCATCTGATTTCTTTAAGTTGGAAAGATCTTAGGCTCAGTTCCCATATGTAAAACAGGGACAACAAAATCTGTAATACCTCCTTATCTAAAAAGCTGTTATAAGTTCAAAAGAGACAATAGAAATGTAAAATGCTTTGAATACTTTAAAGCATGGCATAAATGTCAGCTATTATTTCCCAACTACTCTGAATGCATATCATTCCCACTAAGCACCTAAAGCAGCAGCAGTAGAAAGGGTACTGGTCTTAAGATCTCAGGAGGGGCCAGCTAGGTAGCTCAGTGGATTCAGTGACAAGACTAGAGATGGGAGGTCCCCAGATTCTTCCTAGCTGTGTGACTCTGGGCAAATCACTTAAATCCCTCCGCCTAGCCCTTACCATTTTTCTGCCTTGGAATTCATTCTAAGCAGTATTCATTCTAAGCAAGAAGGTACGGATTAAAAAAAAATAATCTCAGGAGAGACTTAGGTTCAAACACTGATTATAATATTTATTAGCTGTGACTCTAGATAAACAAACTGATCTTGGAGACTCAATCTGCTCATATGTAAAATGGGAATAATATTTATGCTACCTACATTACAGGGTTGATATAATAAAAAGCCATTCACAAAACTCAAAGTTCTACAGAAATGAGTTGTTATTAGTACCATATGTCAGTAACTATATTTTGATTAGCTATTAAATGAACAATTTGCTAGTATTTGATAAAACATGTGCTCACTGGTAAATCATCAAAATCAGCAGCAGTCTTCCAAACTATCTTCCCCTTACTGAAGTTTTCTTTTTTAGATTTTGATGCCAGATAAAACAGTCTACATATATCATTGCCCTGCTTAAGAACCTACAATGGGCTTCTCATTGTCTATTATCTATTTCACCCCTCCATAACATGTCTTCATTCTATCAATTTAGTATCATCTGTAACCCCAAGCCAATATACTATTCCAGATAAGTGGGTTTCTTTATTTTTCAAATCTTTCAAAAACCAAAACTTGACATAGCTTCCACACCTTGCTTATATTGTTTTCTCCTCCAGTAATGCATTCCACTCAAGGTCATGCTTCCTGAAAAATTCATTGATAATTCCAGCCCACAATACTTTTTTCCTTCATTAACTCCTTTTTGTACTTATTGTTATTATATATTAACACAGTTATATACTCTTTTGTTTTCAATCTATATTTTACAATATACTAATAACACACACACTCACGTTTCATTAACTGTTTCATTATCATGCCTTCTTTATCCTCTCACCTCTCATAAGAATGTGAATAGGAAAACCTCATACTTCTTTTGTATCCCATAACCCACAGTGCTAGGAATGCTGCAAATCAAAATCAACTGTTGGTTGCTTGATTCATAGGACCATGGTTTGAATTTAGAAGGACAGAGTGGTTTTATGAGGAGAAAAAATTTTTTTAAGTGGAGAACCTACAGAAGTTGAGTTCTAGTTTTGGGGAATGTATATTTAAGTAA
Source organism: Gracilinanus agilis (assembly GCF_016433145.1). Classification (NCBI taxonomy): domain Eukaryota; kingdom Metazoa; phylum Chordata; class Mammalia; order Didelphimorphia; family Didelphidae; genus Gracilinanus; species Gracilinanus agilis. Next base: position 146,067,138 of record NC_058130.1, read on the forward strand.
AAGTTATATGCATGACCAATAAAACTCTATGATGGCCAGTTTTAGACATCTGCTAGGACTCCATATCAAAATTCCTTACTCCCTAGAACAAAATTTCTAAAGGTCATATTTTGCCCCAAATCTTAGTTGACCTCATCATCCAATCAAGGGAAGCTTAAGGAACAATCCTAAATACTGTGCTGGTCAGAATAGCCAAGAATGATGGGACCAAGTTCTCTGGGATTCTCCATCTTCAACTGCCTTTCTACTCCAATTCCTCTACGCTGCAACTGTGGAAATAATCTTCTGTAGAAAAGAAAGCATTTCCTATGATAACCACTTTTTCTTGGCAAGGTAGTGGCAAGTAGATTTTAAGAGGAGCAGAGAATAGCAAGTTCTTCAGAATAAATAGATTTAGTTTCATTCAAGAGTGACAATTAGATTTACCTACAAAGCAGTCTTCCATTCCCATTAGCTTGGAGCTACCAAAATTACAGGGTCTATGTGAGAGTTCATGAATAAATGGGCCTAAATAAGTAAGATATGAAGTTATCTCTAGCCTGAGGAAGAATTTCTCTCTGAATCACTATTCCCTTTTATCCTAAAGTGGTATTTCTGCTTGGTTACTCTTAGAAGATGAAAAAAGAAATCCAATATAACTTTACTATGGTATTCTAATATCATAAACATACTATTTTCCATGAAAGCTATAAATATTGGAAAGCAACTGCAGTGCTATGTTAAATTTATTTAAGTTCCTTCAATCACGAATCTAAAAAGTCTTTCCTGGTAACACTCTTCATATTTGCTTTATTATACATTTAAGACAGAGATACCAAGAACAATAACAAAGGTTAAAATTTTGCCCACATAAGAGTGAAAAACTTTTATGAATCTTAAAATAAGAAATATTTTCTGGTGGAGTTGTGAATTAATCCAGTCATTCTGGAAGGAAATTTGGAATTATGTGCAAAGGACTTTAAAAGGATGCCTACCCTTTGACCCAGCCATATCACTGCTGGGTTTATAACCCAAAGAGATAATAAGGAAAAATACTTGTACAAAAATATTCATAGTCACACTCCTTGTGGTGGCAAAAAATTGAAAAATGAGGGGATGTCCCTTAACTGGGGAAATGGCTAAACAAATTGTAGTATATGATGGTGATGGACTACTATTGTTCTATAAGGGATTAATGATCTGGAGGCTTTCCGTATGAATTGGGAGAATCTCAATGAACTGATGCAGAGTGAAATGAGCAGAACCAGAAGAACATTGTACACAGAATGTAAAACATTGTGGAATAATCCAATGTAATGGACTTTGATACTAGGAGCAATGCCACAAGCCAGGACACTCCTGAAGGACTTATGTAAAAGAATGCTATCCGCATTGAGAGAAAGAACTATGGGAGTAGAAATGCAAAAGCAAAACATATGACATCATTTATCACATGTATATATGGGTATGTGATTTGGGGTTTAGGCCTTAAAAAAAAGTCTTTCTATAGCAAAAATGAATAATATGGAAATAGGTATCAAGTGACAACATTTATACAACCCAATGGAATTGCTTGTCAGCCCTCAGAGGGAAAGAAAATGTAAATATGGAAAAATATTTAAGAATAAAGTGAAAAAAATAGCATAGAAAGAGGTGGAATCAAACAATTATCTCAAATAAAAGAAGCATATGTGGAAAAAAAAAGAAATGCTATTTACAGTACAGGTATACTTCTAGAACCATTACTCCTGCTAGTATTTTAAGATGAATCATCATCATCATCATAACGAAAAAAAGTTTTCATATTCAATTTTGCCATTTGTGAATTTCAAATAATGACTTTGTAAACTACATAGTATCACTTAAGTTGCCAACAAAAGAAGCTGATAACCACTAATTTCTCTTTAAAAAAATTATGCTTCATTGATGAATATGGTACAGACAATAAAACTGGCCTCAAAGCCAGAAAAAAATGAGTTCAATCCTACCTCTTATATACTGGCAGTTACCTTGGGCAAATTCACTTAACTGCTTAGTGCTGGGTAAGTTGCAGGGTAGGTGGTGCTCTGAATTGGTAGATACTTGATTGAGAATTCTCCAGATCAATTTAAGATTACCTGTTGAATTTCCACTTCTATCAATTTCATTTGGGGAAAAAACCCACCTTCTTCCTTTACCTCCACCAGATCAAAATCTCCCTTGTGAATCAATACCAATTAAGTAAAAAGAAATGACAGTGACCACATCTGTCAACTTGGTCCTATTGTGTGATACCAACTGTGTACCCCACTAGTCCCTTGCTTGTCTTTCATTTCCTGTGCTCAGTGACCTTTGTTAATTTTTCAGTTACTCATAGCTGGATTACCAGTTAGTGATCTTTTCATTTTACATCGTTATAGTCATTTTGCATATTGTTCTACTGGTTTTCCTTATTTTACCGAGTCAGATCTAATAAAACTTCCAGTGTTTCTATGAATTTTCTCATATTCATAATTTATTACTATAAAGTAATATTTTTACATTCATAAACCATTAGTCCTCCCCCAGCTTTTCTTCAAAATATGCATAACACTTTATTTTCAACTCATTTCCATCTCATCACAAAAATTCTATGAATAGTTTGGCAAATTTTTTTTTTTCAGCCTCTGATTTCTTTAGGTGTAAGTCCTTTGATTGAAGGGTCTTTTTTTGCATCCAAATTGATTTGAGATCATTCAACATATTCATGGAGCTACTGAAGTATATGCTTGTCTTCCCAAATTCCTCCATGTGCCTTCATTTTTTTGGATATCTTTGCCAATTTGCATTTTTTGAAGTGAAACTAAAGAGCTGTTTTAACTTCTTTTTCTTTAGTAATACGGAATGCTTTCTTTTGTAGTTCATAATTCTGCCCTTTGGAAGAACTATGAGAAGACATGTTCTCTTCATATTCCTTTGGCGAAGTTTTAGGGGTGGGGTGGGGAAGTGCACTGACATTGTATGTAACAGCTACCTATTTTGATATGTCATTTAGTTTTATAGAACTTCCCCTTTACCTTTTTTTTCCTTTTATTATACTTTCTTATTAAGGGACAGGGGAAACAATAGAAAGGGAAATATAGGTACTAAAGCAGTGCCAAATAATTTTGATGGCTATAGTTTTACAATATAGTTTTGAGGCAGGCTGGAAACTCAATTTCAGCAGATAGTCACTATGTATTTGTGCCACCCCAACCCCCCCCACTAGCACAATGACTGGCACATGGTTGATGCTTAAAAGATGCTAACTGATTGAGGACTGGTAATGCTTTGATTCCTCCCTCCTCTCATTTTCCTCAGAATTGTAGACTTCCTTCCTTTAACACTCCAATGAATTTTGGTATTTTGCCTGGTTCTATAATATATCCCCAGGTAATATTTTAAAAAACGTGCTATATGTTTATCATGAACTTAAGTCATCAAAAAATATTTTTGTATAAAAAAGGACCAAAACAGGATAAGAAATGATGAATCTACACCATAGTTCATGTTTTTTAAAAGTCTGCATCTAATTTAACAAATTATCAATAATTATCAAAAAATTATCAATAATAATGCCCCATTCTGAACTTCCTTTTTGTGTATTTTTAAAAACATGTTTCTTTGACACTTTTTTCTTTTTCTTTTTTGGCATCACTATTATTGGCTTGAAAATGTTCCTTTGTAACAAAGAAGCATAATAAAGAAAAACGAATTTGTCTTATACTGGTTCTCCAAGCATGTATGTCTTCTCTTAACCTTTTTGCCAAGGAGTGGGAAGTATGTTTTTCATCATTAGTAGTATGTGGAGCATTCCCTAGGTGATATTTAATCTTTAAATTAACTTAGGCAGTACTGTTCTTTCTCTCATACTGGCATGGTCCAACCAAGTGAAATGAATATTTCTCCAGGTATTATTATTGCAATAATATATTACTGTCTTAAATAAAGGGAATTATTTTGAATTTATTTGAGCTTTGTAGGTGGGTTGGAAGTTCAATTCAGATACTTCGTAAATTCTGTAAATATTTTAAGTGAAATTTTTGTTAAACCGTTTTACTATATATTTTTGTCTATGGATTTTTATATCCGGTTATCTTTACTAAAGTTATGAATCACCTTGATTAATTTCTTATTTTGTTTTTTTCAAGTATACATATAATCTGCAAATGGGGATAATTTTAAAAATAGACTTTAACAATATTTATTTTAATATTGGTTGTTTATCTTATAGCTAGTATTTCTAGAACTGTCAAATAATAGTGGGGAGAGGAGGAACCTTTACTTTGGCACTATTTGTACCAGAAAAGCTCCTAGTATTTCTTGGTTGCAAAGGATAAAACCCCTGGGGCTTTAATGTATGCTTCTGGCAATAGTAAAGAGTTCTACCACGCACATACATTTTAGGGTTTTTAAACATAAACAGCCATGGTATTTTGTAAAGAAATATTTTAAGAGAGTATTTATTAAAGTAAAATTTGGCTTTTGCTACCTTTGTTTATAATTTTGGGAGGAGTCAGACCTATGGTTTAACTGGTTTAGGAAGTTACTGATGAAGAAACTTCCTTTACTTAATTTTAAACGGTATCTCTAAGGGTTCTCCAAATAAATTATCATATCATCTACCAATACAAATAATTAGGCCCTCATTCCAGCAAGGCAATCCTTTCACTCCCCTCAATCAATTGTTTGCCTTACTGATCACAATGGCTTTCCCACTAATCTCTGCTTAAGCCTTTCACAGTACCCTCCCTCCCTATCAAACTCTAAGCTGAAGACCATCCTTCATATTTTACCAAAAACTCTGAAGGCATTCTCGGAGAGTTTCCTCTTCTACCTTTCCCATATTATACCCCTCTGACATTATTCTTTACTATCTACTCCTTTACTCTAGTCTTTGATAAAGAAGTGGCCCTACTCCAAGTCAAAACAAGCATCTTTACATGTATCCATAATGCCATTATCTCACTTTTTCTATAAATTAGCCCATTCTGTCTCTAATCTTTATTCTCTATTCTGTCTCTTTAATTAGTTTCCTTGCTTCTCTTGCCTCCCTTCCTAAAACAAAACAAAACATCAATAGATCTTGGTATTCTTACTAGCTATTTTCTCATTGTTTTCTGTTCTTTTCATCTGAACTTCTTAAGAAAGGCATCTATAGGTGTTTCCAGATCTTTTCCTAATCTCTCTCTCTCCCCACTCTGCACCCTTCTCCCCTCTTCCCTCCCCAGTCTTAGAACCAAGGTAGTAGAATGTAAGGGCTAGGCAATGGGTGTTAAGTGACTTGCCCAGGATCATACACCTAGGAAGCGTCTGAGGCCAAATCTGAACCTTTGGATTCTAGGCCTGGCTCTCTATCCACTTTACCACCTAGCTGCCCCATCCTACTACTATTTTTTAAACTACACAATTTGGCTTCTAACCTCTTCATTCAATTTAAACTAAATTCTCCAAAGTTAGTAATAATTTCTTAATCTCTAAACCTAATGATCTTTACTCAGTCTTTGACCTGTCTGCACTGGGACACTGTTGACCACTGTCTCCTAAATACTTTCTTCTCTCTAGTTATTTGACACTGTTTCCCCTTAATTGTCCTTCCTATAGGAGACTATCTTAAACAGCTGTGAAGAATGTTGACACTGGAGTCAGAATACAATTCAAAGTTCAAATCTTGGCCGATGTTTATTCCTTTTGTGAACTTGGATATTTAAGTTCCTTAATTTTCCTGGGCTTTCCTCAACTATTAGAACGAAGGGACTTAACTAGATTATCCCTGAGGTTTGTTCTAGCTATAAATCAATGCTATATCTCCTACTCCACCCTGCCAATTTCAGTGATTTTGAACCCCCCATTCATCTCTCACTGCCTACACCTTTATTCCTTTCTCTCAGCACAATACCTTTCTCCCATCCAGTGTCTCATGATAAAACTACCTATCCCTTCCACTGTGCTCTTTGGAATACCTGATCCATAGATAACAAATTTGTTTTCATCTTAAATCTTTTCCTCTCCCAGTTTTTCCATCTTCTGGATCTCAAGAAGACTTGGCCTCTCTGGTCACCCTCTAATACTGGTGGCACTCACTATTCAAGGTGGTAGAATACTCCTTTCTCTCTAATTCTACATAAAAGCTTAATTTGCACCATGCTTATTCAGTAACTTCTCCTACTCTGAGGTTCACTCAATCTGTACAACCAAATAAAAATTCTGGAGTCCGGTTTCTACCAATCTGAGTTCTGAATATGGTTCAGTTCTCCTAACTAAATTCTACTCTCATATTAGGCTTCAACATTCACATTGTCCCCCAAATGCCCTAAGTTCCTCAACTTACTCTTTTCTCATGACCTATACACTCTACCTCAGTCACAGAGATATCATAGCCTTGATTTCCTCATTATTCACAAAGGTACTATCTTTAGATTTATGAACTCTGAAATTCCTTTATCTGATCACAATCTGTTGTCATTCCACCTCTAGGCCTAGCAAGACCAAACCCTATCCCTTATTCTAATCATAACCTTCTATATTTCATCCCCTATGTTCTTTTCCAGGCAGAAGAGATACTCTCTTCCTTTTCCTATCTTGCCCCCTTAGTGAACCAATTCAATATTAAATTGTCATCTTCTCTTGAGTCCCTTATCCTTTTAACTTATAGCCGAACTTGCCTTGCCCAAACCTCTGCCTTGAATTATTCCATTTCACCATCCATTTCATTCCCTTCTACTCATATGCTACTGAAAAATTATACAAATTTGTACTGACAGGATCCATTACAAATTTATGCTATATAATCTAAACCAGGACCTCACTGCAAAAAAGCTATCTTTTTATACCTCCCTAATTCATCATTTCATTCATCCCAGGGGGTGTTTCAAATTTTTTAATTTTTATTAATTAAATTTTTTAATGCCTCCTCAAATTTTCCATTTCTCTCCCATCCCTACCCCGTCTCTCAGCTCAGAATCTTCCTTCATATTTCACTGAAAAAAAATTGTGGAAAAAAAAAATGTGGCCATTCCCTAAGAGTTCCCTCTTCTCCCCTCCTCTTTATCTTATAGATACCTTCTGCCATTATCTTCCCCTTTTATCACTGTCTCACACGAAGAGAGAGCCCTGTCAAGGCAAATCCCTCTAAGTTAAAAAAATTTCCCCTTCCATTCTGCCTTCTTCAGAAGACTCCTCCTTCTATCATCTCCACTCTCTCCACAACCCTCAATTGTTTAATCCCTGCTTCTTCAATGGCTACAAATGTGTCCATGTCTTTCTTGCTTTCAAACTCAAAAATCCTCACTCACTTATTCCATTCATCTCTGCTAGCTATCCTATATCTTTCTTCCTTTTTATGGCTAAACTCCTTGAGAAGGTCATCTGCAACTGATGTCTCTACTTCTTTTCCTCTTATTCTCTTCTTGAATCTCTGCAGTGTGGCTTCCAACTGCATTATTCAACTGAACTTGCTCTCTAAAGTAGTTAATAATCCTTTCATTGCCAAAATGTATGGTGTCTTCTCAATCTCCATCTTTCCTGAACTCTCTGCTACCTCTGACACAGTCAACCACTCTCTTCTCTTTAACTCTTTTTCCTAGGTTTATATGACAATGCTCTCTTGACTCTCTTTCTATATACCTCTGGCTGTTCTTATTAGTTACCTTTACTGGTTGTTCATTTATGCCATGCCCACCATGGGTATCCCACAGAGTTCTGTCCTGTCTTCTTTTCTCTTTCTACACTGTTTCCTTATAGAAACTTCCATGGTTTCAATGATCATTTCTATGCTGGTGATAAACCAAATGACTCTAATCTCTCTAACTTGTATTTCCAATTGCCTTAAGACATCTTGAACAGGATGATTCACAGATATCTTACACTCAACATGTCCAAAACTGAATTCATTATCTTTCTACCTACGGTCCAAGGTAAAACCACCATCTCAAATACTCATCCAACTGTAATCCTCAATTCTCCCACACCCAGTCTTATGCTCAGCTCTGTTTACATGTCTTGAATACTTCTCTTTATTTCCTCTAACACTGTCACCACCTGTATCACCTGATGCCTGGACTATAGCAATCTTATTTGCCTCCATGCCTCAAGTCTCTTCCCATTCTAGTTTATTCTCCATTTAGATATCAAAGTGATGTTTCTAAAGTACAAAATCTGGTCATGTCACATCCATTACTCAATAAACTCAAGTAGTTTCCTATTATCATCTGGATCAAAGGTAAAAGGCACTCTTAGAGCATTCAATCCTGATAATCTGGCACCCTTCTACCTAGCTAGTTTTCTTACACTTTATTCACCCCCCTGCCCTGGCCTTCTACTTGCACAAAATCCTCAGACGCTATGCATTTTCAAAGCATATCCCCTATGTCTGGAATTTTCTTACTTCCTGGTTTCCTTCAAGCCCCAGCTAAAATTCCACTTATTAGATGACTCTCCTGATTCCCACCCAATACTACTGCTTTTCCTTCGTGGATTATTCCCAAATAATTTAGTATATATTTATGTAGATACATAGTTGTTTATATATTGCCCCTCTCATTAGACTGTGAATTCTCTGAGAACAAAGTCTATCTTTTTGTATCCCTAGTGCTTATCAGACTGTCAAGTACACAGGAAGTACTCAATAAATGCTTAAGGATCAATTATGGCCTGACTAAAAAGCATGCCTTTAAAATATTTCCCTTCCTGCTTTGTCCAAGGAATTTCTACTTGGTTAAAATTTGTAGCCTACAATTACTCATTCAAAATAGCTATCAAGCTATTAACAGTCTTATATTTGTTTGAAAATCAAAATGTTATGGAAATTTAAGCTATGAAATAGGATTACACAGCATTATCTTCTGATACAGGATACAGAACTACTTTAATAATTTATATATGAAAGTAGATTCATTTAACAATACCAATCTATAGTTAGCCTATTAATTTAGGTACTCAAGAGTGCTAAATTTTTATTTTTCTAGTTTAACAATCAGAAATGAGGCAGATATGAAAATAAAGTCTATACTTTTAAATATATGTAAAAGAGACATGTAATGCACAACAAATATGAGATTTTAAAGAGTCATATGCATCACCTGACTGGTTAGGGGAGTGGCTGACCAAATCCCGAATGGGAGGCATGCCTATGAAAAAGCAAGAAATTACAGAATTATTACTAAATTGAAGTTGGGCTTTTTTTTTTTTTGGTAAAGGAGCTAGCTCTCTGCATAATTCTTTTAAATGAATTATTTAATATATACATAAGGTTAATCTTTCCCAAAATAAATTTCCTGATAATTTTTTACTACAAAGATGTTAACAATACATGATTATTTGCTATAAAATGCCATGGTTCTATTTGTAAAGCCTTGGGGATAAATTTTACTCAATGCATTTCTATATGCATAATTCCATAATGAACTAGCAGCATAAGCTAATTTTCTTTTAGTTACAAATTTGTAACAACCATAGAACTGTTTTGTGTTTCATTATTTCTGAGTATAATCATTATGAACTGTAGGGCCAAAGAATAAAATTAAATTAGGGTTCCTCTGTTTTAGAGACAGTTTATCAGTGATGCTACAAAATAAAATATCATACAGACTAAGGGCATAGGTTTATCATAACATGTTAAGAAAAAAGAATTCCAAACCAACTGTACATCACAAAGATTTTATATGAGGCTTATGAAGCTTTTTCAACAGTGTAGTTGGTACTGGGCTATTTTGGATCTTAGTATTTTAATGCCTTGATTCTCATTCTGGATCAGCACTACCTAGCTGAGTTGCCATGTCAGTCACATTATCCTATATTAAAGGACATTTAATTCAACTACTTGTCTCCATCTCTAAAATAGGATAGGATGTTGTGGTTGAAAGAAATGACTTCTAATAGCCCTTCTAGCTTCAAAAATCTTATTTTAATGACTATAACAAGGTAAATCTCATTAAGTAAATGTCAAATCCTGAATAAATATTAAAAAAACAACAATAATAGTCCTATAGGAGATGATAAAATACATTTTTCTTTCCAAAGTAGGGAAGGGTAAAACTATTTAAACGTTATGCTGCATACAATGGTATGGTATTCTTTGATGTGATGGTATTCTTTGCTTAATTGGTTTTCTTTGTTGCAAGGGAGGTTTAAAATTTAGGAGTAGGTGTGGGAGGATATTCAGGGATGGCTAATATAGAAACAAAGGAATTAATAAAACTTATAATATAAAATGCTTAAGTCTACATATGGCAAAAATCTTTATATAAGTTAAAAAAGGAGAAAGTAAGAGATAGTCAGGATTGTGATTTTGACCTGCTACCTATTAGTGGCAAAAGTGTAATATCTTCTTAATCAAATTAACAAAAATAAATTAAAAGGAATCAAGGGGCTTTTATTGGATTGATTTTGAATGAACTTGAGGAATAAAAGAGAAAACATGGGCTAAAATTTGAAATTACTACTGTGTGGGAGGGACTGACAGTTTATACATGGGACTTCTTGCTTATATAAGCCCTATTTACAGGATTCAAAGGAAACAATGGAAATTATAGTTGTGTCTCTGATAAAGATGCTGTAAACCATTTAAAAATATCATCATTGAATATACTGACAAAAATAGCCTACTGGAAAAAGGAAACTTGGGTGTTGGGAAATTATACCTAATTTATTGTGGCTTGTTGAAAGGATAAAAGATAGGTATGGGGGAATTGGCAGATAGAAATTACTCAACATTTAAAAAAATGCTTTGATAAAACTACCCACCAAGAGTTATTTTTAAAAATTAAAGCATAATGCCATAAGAAGGCCTAGGACAATGACAGTGAACCTATGGCATGGGTGCCAAAGATGGCACACAGAGCACTCTCTGTGGATACTCGACCACCCTCCCTGCTCCAAGTTCATGACTAGAAAAGCAAATGGACTTGTTCCCCTCCCCCTCTCCATCGTGCCCAATGACATTTTTTTTTATATCACTCACCTCTCTGCCCAGCAGCCCAGTGGGAGTGCACAGGGGTAAGGGGGGCAGCTCACAGGAGGCAGAGCTGGAGGGGAGCAGAGCACTGGGGCCATTCCCCTCTCCCTTTCCACATGTGCCTCTCAGCACCTACCCCTCTGCCCAGCAGCCCAATGGGAAAGCTGCTTCTCTTCCCTGTCTGGGGGTAAGGTTGTGGTGGGGCATGGCACTTATCTCTGGTGGGGGGCTGGCACGGCACTCAGTCTAGGGAGTAGGATGGGGGTGGAGCATGGCACTCTTGTCTCTAAAAGGTTCACCATCACTGGTCTACTTTTGTCACAGCCAAGGAAATTGTTTGGATATAGGATACAATGGATAAATGGGTACTTTTCTTTTGAGGAGAAACAAAAAATGCAAAGTTCACAGTACAATAATATTTTATTTAAAATACTTATAAGTTATTGGAGGCAGGAAGCAGCCAGGTGGCTCAGCGGGTTGAGAGTTATTTCTAGAGACAGGAGGTCTTGGGCTCAAATCTGGCTGCAGATACTTCCTAGCCATGTCTCTGGGCAAGTCACTTAATAAACACTGCCTGGACCTTACTATTCTTCTGCCTTGGAACCAATACACAGTACTGATTCTAAGACAGAAGGTAAGGATTAAAAAAAAAAATAGAATAAAGTTATATAGAGAAAGGAGTGCACATTGAAAGCTATAAGTTCTCGTTTGACAATTAAACTCTTCCAGGCTCATATGGGAACATGCTACAAAAAAGAGCTTACAAATCTTAAAATGGAATTATGGGGTTGAAAGGATTCTAGATGTCATATAGTCCAATGGCTTCAATTTAGAGGTGAAAAAAATAATGGCCAGAGAAAGTGAATGACTTCTTCAAGGTCATACATGTAAGGGTACAGAAGGGATTCAAAACCAGCCTAATTCCAGCTATAGCATGTTTCCTACTACATCCCACTGGCTATACAAGTGGGACAAAGAGTGGCAGGTAAATTTTAACAATTTAAATGAATTGGAAGTTGCTGAAATATGTGCCACAATCTGGAAGTCATCATAAATTGGCCCATAATTAGGAAATAACTATTGTAATGATGCTCAAAGAAGTCTGTTTTTGGATTTTTATGGTCTAAGTAGTATTACCTCTGTTTTACAAAGGCAGAAAATTGAAAGTCAGAAGTCTTAAGTGGCTTTCTGGTAATAACATGATTAGTAAATGATGGATGTGGGACTGAACAGAGGACTTCAGATTTCAAGACCAGTAATTTTTCTAATATAAAATGCAGGCTGATTTCCTAAATATGCAGCAAAAAAGTGCAACAAATGGCTCCATGTTAAATCTATAAAAGGAAAGGGAAAATATCCTATTCATATAAAATGATGTAACAGTTCCCATATAGTAGAGAGTAACTAAAATAACTGAAGGATGAGGCTGAGGGAATTGCAATATTTAGACAGATATATAAAAACAAGGATCTCTCAGTATAAAAGATACAAGGTGACAAGTATGACAGAAATCTACAAAATAATGTCAGTGAATGAGGAATATGAATTGTTAATCACATTTTGAGATACTAAGATAATCTGAAACTTGAGGGAATTAAATGCTTAGAATAACAAGTCATATTTGTATAGCACTTTAAAAAGTTTCCACATCTATTACTTCATTTGTTTTTTATAAAGAACCCTGGGATTAAAGTTTTCATGCAGTCTTTAGTCATGGAAAAGAAAGTGTTGCTCAACACAATGGGTAATAAATTTCTGGACTTCTTTATAGAATAAGCAGAGTATATGAAAAGTTTCAAACAGAGTTTGAACAAATTTACCAATTAGTCAGAAGCAAAATGGCTATAAGAAAACCTAAACTTTAAGGATGAATTCAAGGAAGAAAGCTACGCTTGTTTATGCTGGCTTACTACAGGCTTTTTATGGCACCAGATTACTGTCATGAATATATTTCAGGATATGTATTTGAGAAAGTATATCTATTTCTGTGTCTAAGTTGAAATATAGGAATTGTTTTAAGAATTCATTCTGCTTGATGTCGACTAAATGGCAGGTTGGTTCCAAATCTTATCAACCCATCTATAACATTTCACTTAGTTTTTTTTGTTAGATTTTGTTCTTTAGATACTCAAATGGAAACTTTTTTTGTGTGTGTGTCTATTGTAAGTGACTGTTAACCAATATATTTATAAAGTTGAGCCTATATAAATGGTCATCCCTGCACAAAGCTTTTCCTGTGGTTTTTCAAAGAAAAACAAACAAAAAAATAATCATTTCATAAAATAACAATTTTATATTTTCATTTTATAACAGTCTATGAAAACATATGCAACACACTAGAATTATATTATAAAATGAAAAAACTACAGTAATAGAAATGTTTATAAAAGGATTATTGAGCATAAGTTTTGTTTATAAATTTCTTTGGTAAAACTTTGTAAATATTAAGAATTTATGTAAGACTACTTATTTTATAAATTTAACTAGTCATTTTTATTGATGGTTATATATGTAACAGAAAATGAAAAAATTTACAAAATTATTTAAAATAAAATACTGGGGGAAAGAAGAGTTACCTAAGTTAATTCAGAAAACATAATTTAAAAATTTAAATTTCTAGTATGTTGATGTTTTAGGAAATTTCAGATTAGGGCTAGGCATTTTTTAAGGAGCTTGATAGAATTCAATGCTACTGCCACCTTTCTGGTAAAAATGGATACCCAAACGGACATGATCGGCATGACAACTCCAACTTTTTGTTTATATTATAAATTTAAAGTATGTACTACTCAGAAACAGGTATTGGGAAGGTAGTATGTTCACCTTCTTCTCCTGGAGATAGGCAGTTACAGGCAACAAGATTTTACTGATGTTTAGTTTTCTGAAGAAAGTTTCAACTCCTGACCCCAAGAATTCCAAACTCCTGAAAAAGATGGTGAAATAAAAAATCTATACTTACACTTCAGTACTTCAAGGACCTCTGATTTCCTTGGTATAGGTACCCCACTTCCACCGATACAGATCCCAACCCCTCCATCATTTGATAGGTAGCCTTTGAGTATGGCCAAAAACCAATCACCACCTGGTTATCGATACTTTGGTGAAGAGACTTTTAGAGCTTGGGTGGTTTGATTTTTGAACAACTGATAAAAGTCTGTTAATAGGGATTTCCTAGTCTGGCAAAAAGTTGTTAGAGGTGATACACTGTTGACATACTCATTAAGATTCCACCTCCATCTAATGATGAAATGAAATAATCCTTGTAATTTCAGGAAAGGGAAGTATCAACATCAAGCTCCTTTTGGCTATTTTAATAAATATTACAATGATTTAATCTCTGGGGTAAAATGCTTACTTCCCCAAATAGAGATATATGAGTAGGATCAGACCATTCAGTTCTGAATCATGTAACTAATGCCAGTTTTTCAGATCTATAACTTTGAAGTACACAAATCAGGTTTCAATCACAACAAAAATTTGACCAGGCAATAAAAATATATTTGTTACTCTCTCTTAAATGTTTACCAATATATCCATTTGTAATATGTGTACCATTTTTAGTCAGAGAATTATCTCCTCATGCTATTTGTAAGATAGTTCCTTTGCTTACTACAGTCAAGAGAGAGAGAGCATATTAAATTATGTAATGAGCAGTTCCGGAGCTAAGAGCTCTTAGAGAATCATATATTAGGCAAGTTATAAAGTAGGTCTTATTGGGGTCACATCTGCCAATCCTCATACTCTGACTCCCCAAAGTGGAAGACTGATTTTTATCTAAGTAGTAGCAGATTGTTTCTAATCTATTCCGCCCAATTGCTGGTCTCTACTGCTATAAACATATGATAAAAATAGAAGACAAACTCAAAAATGGAATCAATTGTTCTTTAGAGGTATGATGGAATTTGCTTATAAATCCATCTAGTCCTGGAGTTTGTTTCTTTGGGAGTTAATTTATGGATATTTCAAAAAAATTTTTTCTTAGATTGAATTGATTTAAAAAAATTCTCTACTTCTTGTTTTGTTCTGACAGAGGTAAAGGTGGTATAATCAGAGGCTTAACTATCTGTGGGGCTTTTTCATTTGTAGGATCAATAAAAGTAGTATATTGAACTTATTACCTCCCTCATCATCAGTAACTGGCACAATTCCTTGCATATAGTCACTCATCAAATATTAAATGATTTAATTTTACTTCTGCTATCATTTTCACAGAAGTGAGAGTGAGAACTAAAAACTTCACCCATACCTTTATGTAATTTGTCACTGCCCTTCTGGTTCTGTGCCATATTCTGCATTGTCCTATATTCCATATATGTGGGAATAATATCTCTCAACTAATCTGAATGAAAGAGAAGTTTAGTGGGAAAGAGTGCTGAAATGGGCCACTGTACAATGGAAGGATTTCCTGGCACCAGAAGAGTCTCTGTCCCAATCTGAGATCTTATTATTATGTAAAAATTCATTAAGGACTTCTTCATGATTGTGATAGGAGCTGGGATAATATGTTTTCCATGTGGATATTGCTAAGCACATTTTGCTTAAGACCTATATAAAGATACTACTATATTTCATTTGAGGGTGACCAATTACAAAACATCTTGATGAAAATATATGGCCAAAGATCATGTGTTTACTAGGAAGGACTTTTTTCCTGCAGTCAAATCAGCCTTGCCTCCTGGTTATTTCCAGTTGCTAATTAGATTCCACCTACTCTGCAAGCTCCATGAAGGCAAGGACCATGCCTTATTTTATCTTTACATTTTTTGATGTCTAAAACATGTTCTTTGTGTACCAGACAGTTATCAGTACTACTGTTAGAATGGAATCTTCTGTAGTAGCTAAGGAGAAAAGGAACAAAAGTGCTGAATATTTAAAAAGCCAAGGTTTTTAACAGAAAGTAAAGACTAGAATTAAGGCAAGTCTGATTTATATTGATAATACTCTTACCCCAAATTCCCTAGATCAGTGATGGGCAAACTTTTTAAAGAAGGGACCAAAGGAAAGGAAATGCTTATCTCTCAGGCTGTTTCTAAGGCAACTCTTTTGAAGTTTCATTGTATTGTATCCTACTCTTTGTATTCGTCAGATTAGGAATAATGTCAGGTGGCCAGATAGAGTAGTTTGCCCATCACTGCCCTAGATAGTTGGAGGTTTGATTCCGAGTTTACAATTATGGATACAGATAATCTGTATGTATCATTATATTCTCCAATCTCTTATTTTATTTTTTAAACCCTTACCTTCCATCTTGGAGTCAATACTGTGATTTGGCTCCAAGGCAGAAGAGTGGTAAGGACTAGGCAATAGGGGTCAAGTGACTTGCCCAGGGTCACACAGCTGGGAAGTGTCTGAGGCCAAATTTGAACCCAGGACCTCCTGTCTCTAGGCCTGGCTCTCAATCCACTGAGCTACCCAGCTGCCCCCTCCAATCTCTTATTTTAACCTCAAATACTGCCCCATCTCTTGATAATATTGAAGTTACTAACTATTGTAAAGGGCATTTTTGCTAATAGATCTAGTTTGACTTCAAAGACAGTTATATCCATAAAAGTGTTTTTGCTCCCTGCTTCACTCTTTTTGACAAGTAGATGACCTTATGGAATTAGAAAAAGTCAATTTGGAGCAAATAATAATGATATGCTTATTTCTCTTGAACATAGCCTGTGTTAGTTTACATGCTTCTACGAAAAGAAATAGTATAATTCATTAAGCCCTTTTTCTGAAGAAGAGAGAGAAAGGTGGTAGGAAGAGGGGCTGAAGGGTATTAAATCATCTAAAAATCAGGTCATGAGACTGGCTGGTGAAAATTTTAGTGGGCAAATTTCTGGCAAATACTCATCAAGGTTCTGCATACATATCACCATCTAGACATACTTTTTATATTCCTGTACCAAGGTTCTAATAAATACTAATTTCATTAATCAATGTTCAAGTATTGTTAAATGTAATTATTATAAGGGATAAAGCTCTAGAACTTGTTAAATGCTAAGCTACAAAAGATTATATGGACATTAGGGTTAATAATTATAAAAAATATTTTATTTGTTCATTTACAACTGGTAAAAACTTCGTAACTAAATTAAATTATTTTAATAACAAGAAATCGCTTTTCTTACCTGGTTGTTTTTTTTTGTTCTGTCTTTCTCCATTAGTCACTGGCTGTTTACTTGTTATACTACTGCCTCTTGACTGGGTATTTAATACTTTAGTAGCAGGTCCCAGGTTTGCTGCTATAGTAGGCAACTGCTGACCTCTCTTTAGAAGTTGTTTATGTTCCTGGTGCCGAAATCGTGGTGGTACTTCACCACGAGGGTAACGAGGCAAGGCCTGCTGCTGTTGCTGCTGACTGCTGGCTGTGGCCCGCTTGGCATTATTCTGAGTGCTGGTTGCTGTGGAAGTGCCGTTAGTAGAGTTGGCAGGCTGAGGCTGGCTTACACTGGGCTTTATCTGTTCTGGCACTAATACCAACAAAAAGAAAGAAAATAAAAGAAAGGTTAGCTAGTACACAACTACAGCAAGAAATAGTAATAATATTAATAAATATTATTTATTTATAAATATAATATAAATAAAATTAATTATTCAAATAAGAAATAAAAATAATATAAATAAAATTTAAAAATAAAATAAACAAAAATAATAAAATAAACAAAAATAAAACCTATGAAATACAATATTATGGGAAATAAAAGATATGCTACAAATGGGCAGGAGCATAAACATTAATGAGTGAAGTATTTCATTAATTAAGAACCATGAGTCAAAATGTGTCACTATCAATGTCCGGTTCACAAAGAGGGTAGAGATGCTGGTACTTTGCCTCCTTCATGACAGTACTAGAATAAACTTCAATTAATTACAATATCATGTGATTAGAGGATCTAGCAAATATAAAACTACAGCAATTCAGTGCCCAGTGCTTCTGAAAATATCCCCAAGTGTTTGTATTTTTTTTTTTTTGCCTGTTTCAAATTGTTCTGGCCTTACCTGTTTTTTCCCCCTGTTGAATACCACTTAAAATAAAAGGCAGTAAGTAAAGGGAAATTTAAAACTTTTATGGGAGAAAAAAAATCTGCTAAAGAAATGAATATAATCAATTAATAACCAATAGAAGATGCTTAAAAGCAATGACAATCAAAGAAATGTAAATTAGACCAACTCTAAGATATAGTCAACTCCTTTCACCAAAATAGGCAAAGATGAAGAAAGACAACAAAATTAAATGTTAGGAAACAATTTTAGAGCTATTATGGAGCTCAGAGACTCAGCTAGTTGTGAAGGTGAACCTGAAGCAGAGTCAGGACTAAGTCCCCGGCCTTCTGGCTCTTTGTTTCCACCAAAGAGTCCTATTTGAAGGAATGAGAAGGGTTTGTTTGGGAAAGAATGATTTAACAACTAGAGACTTTTCGGTGAGGAGGAGAGGGAAATTAGGCTAAACTAGTAACTGGAGCCAGATTATGGAGGGCCTTAGTATCTAGGCTGGAATTCAGACAATGTAAATGTTAGCAAATCACAGGTAGGTGATATATGAAACAATGTAAGTAGCATTTAAGTGGTATGCAATATAAATTAAGAAGAAAGGGTCAAGTTTAGGGTAAAGAAGGGAGGTGGCTGAAGCTGCTACAATAATAATACAGACATGAGTTCTATAAGGCCTAATGGGACATTTGGAAACTTTTAAAATGAATGAAGAAAACATTTTAACATGTAGTGAGTGAACCCTTCAGGAAGAGGAGACAATAAAGGTGTCTCACATAGGTGAGTACGTATTAAGGATGAACAGATCAAGGAAGAACGAGGTTAAAGGGTTTAGTGCTATCATCCTAAGAAATCAGCCATGTGATGATGACCTTGCTCATTTTACCACTTAGGATACTGAAACCCAGAGGCACTTTGCATATCCAAGGTTATACAAAAAGCTAAGTTGGGATTCAAACTCAAGAGTCTTCAACTAAAAATTTAGTGTGCTTATTTACACATTCTCTTTCTCCCAGAGCTATCACTTCTAGGCTTACTTGAAAATTTGTATCATTTACCTCACAAAGACATGCACACAAAAATTTTTACTCTCAGTACTCTCTCCAATTTAATCCCTTCCAATTTACTTATCTACATCAATATTCCCACAATTGTCTCAGTCATTTAAACTTTAGGAGACCTCTTTGACCTATTATGTTGGTGTCTACTTACTTTTCTTTCTTTCCTTTTTTTAAACTTTTACATTCTGTCTTAGAATGGATATTATCAGTTCAAGGCAGAACAAGTAGTAAGGGCTTGGCAATTAGGGTTAAGTGACTTGACTAGGGTAACATAGCTAGGAAGTATCCAAGGTAAGATTTGGACCCAGGTCCTCCCAGCTCTAGACCTGGCTCTCAAGCACAGAGTGACCTAGCTGGTCACACCTTCACTTTCAATACTCAGTCACTAAGTCTTGATGTTTATATTCCCTTCTTGCTTTCTATATTCCCAGTATGCTAGCCTAGTTTGTACGGCTAATTTTTTTCGCCTCTTAAGATAACAATTCATTTGGCAAACAGAATAAACTATTCTTCATATCAGGCAGCATTATACTGAAAAACTTTTTTTCAAAATTTCAAAGTGCTTGCCTATTCTTCAGCATTTCAAAATGCTCAAAGGCTTTGGTGTCTGTAACTGGATAAATTTCATTGGTTCAGTATCTAAACAACTGAAGTTGATTAAAACAAAACAAAATAACCTTGTTTATGAACCTTCAATGAGGTGTGAAGATACTCTCCTTAAAAAAGAGGATTATAGACAGTTAGAAGGTTCCAATACCCAGATTGGTCTATGATTCTCTTAGGAAGAACAAGTGATCAGAATTTACTGTATTTCTTTTTCTCTTCTTTAATTCTATCTCTCTCCAATGATTAAAGTATCTTTTGTATTGGGGGAAATGAGGGGAATTCTGTACAACGGCTAACAATATCAGGAAGTAAAAGTTTTTTTTCTTCTATGCAGTTCTTTTTGTGATGAAACTGAATATGCTTCAGTCAGCAGAACCTCTCCAGGGAACAATTTAGATACAATTTTAAAAAATTACTTTGTGGGGCACCTAGGTGATTTAGTTGATGGGGAGACAGGCCTGGAGTCAGGAGGACTTGGGTTAAAATCTGGCTTCACATACTTCCTAGCTGGGCAAGTCACTTACCAATTGCCTAGCACTAACTATCTAAGAACAGTATTCATAGTTACACAATGAAAATATTAAAAGGCAGCTAAATGCAATAATCTCACTTCTCTTCCTGTATTAGCAGGGATCTAAACCTAGGGTCTAGAATTTTTTTTTTAATTTTGGTAACTTCAAAATGTCTTCAAAGTCTTAGTGCAGTCAAATATTTTAAAACTATACTAAGACTTTTGGGACAGCCTCTATTTCAAAAGATCTGCTTTCCTTTGTAATATTATGTATTTGATTTTATTATGCATTCAATAGAATAAGGGATCCATGATGCAAAAAGGTAAAGCTTTAGATGGAGGCAGTATGTGGACAAGACATATCACAGCTTTAGATGGAGGTAGTATGTGGACAAGACATATCACAGATGCTAAATGTCCCATATGCTGATAGTAAGACTCAAATGCTGTGTTGCTTTGTCTTGCTCAACTTCCTATGTTCTTTTTTGGGAGTGAGATTACATGGATGGAGATAAACACACAAATATGGAAATAACAGATGTGAAAAGCAAAAGATATCAATAAAACTTTGAGAACTACACATATATTACATATATAATATGTATTATCCATATAGAAGCTTATTCCACATCACTAGGAATAATAAAGATTTTATCAAGGTTTATAATGTTTGAATAAAAACATAAAGTCTAAGAATTACATCACACTGCACTATGCTGAGTCAAGAAAATTACTGTTTTGCCTGCCAGCTAAAATGAATAAGTAATTTACAATTAAGGAAAAACAACCTTCAACAAAATAGTAGAGAACTCAAATATTTTCATAGTAATGAGCCCAACTTTATTCTCTGGGGCTAGAAGGAAGGAGAGGGGTTATATCATTTCCCAAGCAAGCAAAACACAATACCTTTAGAAGTAACAGACTTCCATTCTATTCTAAAGTTCCTTATTTTAAGTCTTGAATGATGACACATGTTAAAACCAGTGGAAATGCACGTCAGCTATTGGGGGGGGGGGGAGGCGGCAGGTGAAGGGGGTGAAGGGGAAAGTAAAAACATGAATCATGTAACCATGGAAAATTTTTCTGGAAAAAAAAAAGAAAGCTAAAGTTCCTTATTTTCTATTAATGAATTTACATTAAATTAGGGGTTCATTATAACATCTCAGTTTATTTTAGGATATACTCTATGGCCTTTGAAAAACACTTGCTTAGGTACAAAGATCTAGGACAATTCTGAGGGACTTATGACAAAGAATGCTATCTACCTTCACAGAAAGAACTGCTGGAGTCAGAATGCAGATCAAAGGATATGATTTTTTTACTTTGGTTTTTATTTTGGGGTTTTGGTATCATATGCGTATTCTCTTATAAAAATGAACAACATGGAAATATATTTTGCATGATAAATAAGCTAGATCAAATTACTTACCAGTTCTGGGAAGGAGATGGAAAAGGAAGAAGGAAGACAGTTTGGATCATAACAATTTAGAAAACTTATGTAAAAAATTGTTATTATAAGTAATTTGAAAAATATATTCATACAAAAAAGAAAAAAACAACTTGCTTGGGAGGGTGAAACCAAGACAGCAGAGAAAAGGCAGTAATCTGCCTGAGTTCTCCCAAATTCACCTCCAAAAAACCTTAAAAGAATGCTTCTAATTCCAGAATGGCAGAACCCAAAAAAGATGAGGCAAAACATTTTTCCTTCCAAAGATAACATAGAAGGTCAGTTGGAAAGGTCTTGTTGTCACACAGAGGTGAGAGTGGAATGTAGTCCAGTGCAGGAAACATCCCAGCAAGTCAACAGTGAAGCCCCACTGCAATAAGCCAGCCAAATAGGCACTAGTGACTTCCAGAGCTCTTAGCTGAGACCATAAAGAGGTTGGACAACTGTTTAGGAGAAGATTATGTGGGTCCCTTTGCTGACTTTGGGTTCGGGACTCTTGCACTGCCAATATATGGTTCCAGGTTGTACTCTCAGGGTGAGGAGGGACACCAATACACCAAAGCCTGTGGCTACAATAGAATGGGGACCCCAGTCACAGAGCCAAAATAGTAAAGAGAACTCTACTTAGATCATACCATTTTGGAAGAACCAAAAGCTTATAGACCTCCAGACCTAGCTCTAAAAACAGCTGCATAAAAAACCTGTAGCCTCGGTCAGTATCACCTCTATCCTGGGAGCAAAGCCCAACTTTAACACAAAGTTAGAAGGCTAGAAAAATTAGCGAACAACAAAAAAAGAACCTGATCATAGAAATTGACTATGGTGACAGGGAATATCAAAACAGCAAAGTCAGAAGAAGATAATAGTGTCAAAACTGCTGTATCCAAAGCCTCAAAGAAAAATGTGAATTGGTCTTAGGTTCAAAAAGAATCCCTGGAGGAGCTCAGAAAGGATTTAAAAATCAAAGAGAGACAGAGGAAAAATTGGGAAGAGAAATGAGAGTAATGCAAGAAAATTGCAGAAAAAAAATTAATAGCTTAGTAAAGAAGGTACAAAGATTCATTAAAGAACTCCATAAAAAGCGGAATTGGTCAAATGGAAATAAAGGCATAAAGGCTCATGGAAGAAAAGAATTCCTTATAAGAATTAGGCAAATGGAAGCTAATTACTCCATGAGACATCAAGAAACAATAAAACAAAATCAAAAGAATGAAAAAAATAGAAGAAAATACGAAATATTTCATTGGAAAAACAACTGACCTGGAAAACAGATTCAGGAGAGATAATTTAAGAATTATTGGATTACCTGAAAACCATGATCTTAAAAAAAAAAAAAAGCCTAGATATCACTTTTCTCAAGAAAATTATCAAGGAAAACTGCCCTGATAGACTAGAACCACCAGAGGGTAAAACAGAAATGGAAAGAATCCACTTTAAGAAAGAAAGATTGAAGCCAGGTTACAAAGGACTTTAAATGAGCAGGGAAAAAAGTTTGTATTTATTTTATCTTAGAGGCAACAGAGTCACTGAAGCTATCTTAGGATCATTGAAACTTCTGGAGCAAGTCTTTAATGGTTTTGAATGTGATCAACATTTGCAAAAAACTCCAAATAATTAGAATACAGATTTTAGATAGATCTCTCTAATAAAAAAAAATGCTTTAAAATATTGCGCCCTTGAATAGAAGTATAAAAAACATATACACTCATTACTGATGATTTTTAGATTAAATGCAGACAAATGTAAAGCTTGCTCAGTAGTACTCTCATTTTAAATTTATATGGCATTAATTCCACAAAGAAGAGGAAACTGCTAAGTTAAGACACCTAGAATGTAGAAGGCAGAAGTAACAAGTGATAGTAACCTTGGGTAGGAAGTTTCATTCTAACACAACAGCAAAAGAATGACTTTTTTTAGTTTTTACTTTACTCCTAAATTGACAATAAACTATTAAGAATAAGATTTAATTTAATACCAATTTATTAAAAAAGACCTTTAGCAAAACTTTACTTCAATTCTGCCAACTATTCACTAAATCATAGCTAACCTGCTTTAATTTCAATCTCCCTAATTTCAACTTGATAATTTTCAATTAATGTTGATTCACATTTTATGTCTTTTGAATCTAAAAAAAAAATCCTTTTAGATAGTTAATGAAAATGTAAAATGCTTAGCAACTGGCAAATCTAAAAATCATGTTTATAAAATATTACTATGATTCTAGTCTTAGTTTTGTTTTTCAAATGCAACTCAAACATTTATTATGCATCTACAAAATACTTGCACCATGCAGCTATATCCTTATAAAATTGATAATTCCTTTTGATCTATTAAAACATAAATTAAACCACAGCCCTAAAAAGCCAAAATCATTCACTTTGTGATTTGGGCCTTCCTACAAGTAACAACAATGTTATCAAACAAGCACACAATTTCACAAGGCACAAACCTGAGTAGATCCTCAAAGTAGGTTAAGAAAGACTACATGGAAAGATTCCAAAGAAAGACGCTTCCAACTTCTGTTGCTTTCCCACTCTGTAGATTTCATTAGAAAATGGAGAAGCATGGTGTCATTTTACTGATAGAAAAGTACAGCTTGCCAATTTCTCCTCTATGAGGGGCCCAGTAACTTGAATTCTCCCTTCCAATTAAAAAAAAGCAGATGCTCCAATGATTCAGAGCAGTTTTATTCAAATCAGCTAACAAATCAAATTCATCAGGAACAAACAGCAGCACTACCCTGTTATAAAAATTCTCTTCCTGTTAATAAATAAACATACTTTCCCTTGCATGTCATGCCCTAAAATGTCAGTCTGTAATGTTGAAGGGCAAATAAACTTGGGCTTTCAAGCTGATACACTTAAAATCTAGGACTAGAATTTTCATAATAGAAAAATGGCCATATCTCTGAGTCCAGCTAGCTGATCTGGGAAACATCTAAATGATTTGTTCATCCATTAACCCCTGCACATCCATACTAGACTTCAGAAAATATCTATTTCAAGTAAGTTTAAACATAAATTTGGCCTCCTGAAATGGAAAAGTCAACAAGCATAGCCTGACATAGTTTATAAAGCCACAGTTTAATAGCTAATTATTTTTTTAATTGCCAAAATTAGAGAATGCCTTTAGTGAAATGAGTTTCAAACAAAGCAAAAGGATTTAAACCTAAGCTTGTTTTAATATTAGTTTTTAAGGATTACACTGAAATCACACACACACACACACACACACACACACACACACACTTTAAACCTTACTTTCTGTCTTGGAGCCAAGGCAGAAGAGTGGTAAGGGTAGGCAATGGGGGTCAAGTGACTTGCCCAGGGTCACACAGCTGGGAAGTGTCTGAGGCCAGATTTGAACCCAGGACCTCCCGTCTCTAGGCCTGGCTCTCAATCCACTGAGCTACCCAGCTGCCCCCTACACTGAAATTATATTAATAAAAATAAATCTGATGTACTTATAGTCTACATAAGCAAGAGATGCAAATATAAAAGATAATTCTTTGTAAACATGAGAATAAGTAGTCTTGTTCTCCAGGAAGAGGACTGCCATAATCAGACATCTAAGTACAGGGTTTCCCAAAGTCCTATTGCACTTTAAAGCTAGTAAGACTTAATAGCAAGGGCAGCTAAGTGGCCTGGAGACAGGAGGTCCTGGGCTCAAATCTGGCCTCAGACACATCTTAGCTTTGTGAACCTGGGCAAGTCACTTAACCCCAGTTGCCTGCCTAGCCCTTAATGCTCTTTTGCCTTAGAAATTAGTATCACTTAGTA
This sequence comes from Gracilinanus agilis, assembly GCF_016433145.1. Taxonomy (NCBI): domain Eukaryota; kingdom Metazoa; phylum Chordata; class Mammalia; order Didelphimorphia; family Didelphidae; genus Gracilinanus; species Gracilinanus agilis. The sequence goes on from NC_058130.1 coordinate 146,092,450, forward strand.
TCAATTCTAAGAAGGAAGCAAGTTTTTTTCCCCTTTTTATTTTACTTATTTTATTTTTATACCTTTTATTTTCAATTAATTTATTTAATCAATTTAGAATATTTTCCCATGGTAACATGATTCAAGTTCTTCCTCCCCACCCCCTTTTCTTCCTTCCTTCTCCTGTAGCCAATGAGCAATTCCACTGGATTTTACATGCATCACTGATCAAGACCTATTTCCATTTTATTAATATTTGCAAAAGCGATTATTTAGAGTCTATACCCTCAATCATATCCCCATCAAACCATGTGATCAGGCAAATGTTTTTTTTCTTCTGTGTTTCAGGAAGCAGGTTTTTTCAAAAAGTTTTAATAGCTTCAAAAATATTTTAGTTTAGTTTGATAGTTCTTGAAGTTATTCTAGCTTAAAATTGCATCAAAACTTTTGAGATACCTGGAATCTTTCTTGGAATAGGATGGACAGGCAGACAAGATCCTCTGATAACTGAGGCTATCTGGAACATTTGATACTACAATGGAATGTAGTTCCAGTACGAAGTTTCCTCCTTTACAAAATGTGTAAGTCAAAGTAAATATATGTATACAGTCATCCCTCGCTATATCATGGTTCAATTATTGCAGTTTCACTGTATCGCAGGTTTAAGAAAAAAAATCTAATTCTGTATCATAGAGTTTTTGCTATATTGTAGGATTTTGATACTTAGATGTCTGATTATACTGTACTGTACACAATGGAAATACAGTATGCCACCACTGCTTGCACAAGTTTACCAACCTAAGATTGTACATGGCACACTATTGGCTGATGGAATGAAAGGTGACCAACCATTGTGCTATGTTCTATATTCTGGGTGCTGATTGGCTCAGTGACTGTAGGTTAATAAGAGTATGGAAAAGGTTTATAGGAGAGTGGGAAGGGTTTATAAAGCCTTAAAATATATATATATATATATATATATATATATATACATGTATGTGTGTGTGTATATATATATATAATAAAATAAACATAATACCATTACTTCACAGATTTTCACCTATTGTGGGGGGTCTCTGGAACGTAACTCCTGCAATAGGTGAGGGATCACTATATATTTTATATATACATATATCCCCCAAAACAAACCAGCATTAAACAAAGTTACTTAGTACTGGACTTCCAAAATCTCAAAACCTTTTGCCAGAGGTTAATTATCTATAAGACAACGGGGATAGAAAAATGAACTAAGATCTTTTTCTTCAAGGGGTTTACAATCCAATGAGAGGTGAGACATTGACGAAAACTGTAATACACATGAGAAGCTAACAGGTAAAAGGCATAGGGAGGTTAAATAGAACTCACAAAATGCAAGTACTCTCTATGTGTAAATGAGGAAGCTACAAAGCAAAGACTATCCATATTTCAAGAATTTTGGATCTAGTAAGACACAGCATGCAAACCAAACAGATTGACAAAATACATCAAAATACTTAGAGAGGTGAGACATCCTATGAAGCAGGATGGATTCTAGGGAAGGTCAAGGGAAGGAGCAGGAGAGGTAGATTCCTAAGGGACTAAGCAACTCTTCAGAGGCACTGGGAAGGAGAGCAGAGAAAAGAGGCATCTCTAAAGTGAGAAACTATAAGATGTCAGCAGTTTGTGGGGCAATGAAGATTCTAGGAGGGTGAAAGATGATTTTGAAAGAGCTACATTGATTCTTACATCTAGAAATATTTTTTAAATGGTAGAAGAGGGGAACAAGCTAATTAATTTTCAAGTGAAATAAAATAACGAGTATCTGAATTTTAAAAAGAACAAACAATAACAAAAAAGCCTATAATGACCATCCTAAAGAGCATTTGATTTAGAATTGGTCAACATTTCCTTAAGGGCATGAATGGTCTTGTATTCACTTATGGTTCTGGTACTGATGATATACACTATGATGGTCTAATTAATTTTGGTTTCATGCAGCTGAGAATGAAAGGAAACTAAAATTAAGTAATATCTGCAATGGCTCTGAATTTGAGATTCTGTACAAAATACCACCAACATTACCACATTTAGCAAATAGAGGAATACTGTTAATAATTCCTGGGATGCTGAGAACAAAGAGTCCAAATAGCTCTCAGATATCAGCTGGATAGCTCCTTTTCCCTATTTACCATACGCAGTTATCTTCTTGAACTAACTTCTCATAGCTTTTCTTACTTCCTGAACTATTCTCATGTTTTATATTAATTTGGTTTTTCTCTACATCTATACTTTCTCCCCATATTTACATTTATTGATTTCTCCTTTCCTTGCCAGGAAAATTTTTTACTATTATTTTTCTAATAAAAATAGTTAAAGCACCTTTATTTGTATTCACCACTAAAACTACCAATGTATCATCACATTATAAAAAATACTCAGTTAAAAACTATTAACTGAATTTGTACTGAGTTCTGAAATAATTTATTTTTAAATTTTAGCTTTTGCTAGAAATTACTCCAATTGTGATTAGAGATGGATTTTGAGAAGGATTAGTTTTTTCAAGACAGGATGGAATTTTATCCTTTTGGATTTTCTATCTTTTTAAGCAAATAAATTTATTACTGGCAGATTTATGTATAAAATGCAGAATGAAGAACTTTTCTTTCACAAGTATGTAGGATGGATCCAGATTAGAGAGAGCTTGGAGAGTGAGAAAGGAGAATGTACATATAACTCAGTAAGGAATAAAAAGTCTTCAATTACATAGCTTTTAGGACAAAGGATTGTCATGACAATCAGGAAAAATCAGCTTGGCAGAAAAATGTAGAATGGAGAGACAACATGATACTATGTTCGAAAAGAACACCCCAAGGGAATCAAGAGACAAATTCTAGCCCCTATTCTTTCACTATCTGTGTTTGAGATACAAAAGATCTTGACCTGGAGAAGATCACTTCCTCAATCTGACCCTTATCTCCAAGGTTTTTTTTAAATGTAAAATGAGGGAGTTAAACTAGATCAACAGGCTGGAAAGTGGAAAGAGCAGTGGCTCTAGGCTCATAAGATATGGATTAAAATCCTACCTCTGACATAAACCTTTATCTCCCTGCTTCTAGTAACTCTTTGCTTCTCAAAACCAAAGCAATAGTGATCATTCTTCTGTTCAAAAAAACTTCAATGAAATGTACAACATTTCTGTTTTCTCACAACCTGTCTCCAAATCTATCAGGGTACTCTTCTTCATACATTTTATATTCCAGGAAGACCACTTATAATTTCCATGATCATTTCTTAAATTTTCCTACTTCAGTACTTTTCTTTTTTTTTTTTTTAAACCTTTAACTTTTGTGTATTGGCTCATAGGTGGAAGAGTGGTAAGGGTAGGCAATGGGGGTCAAGTGACTTGCCCAGGGTCACATAGCTGGGAAGTGTCTGAGGCCAGTTTTGAACGTAGGACCTCCTGTCTCTAGGCCTGACTCTCAATCCACTGAGCTACCCAGCTGCCCCCTCTACTTCAGTACTTTTGTTTATAATTCCTCAGTTTGGATTGCTTATCCATTTCTAACAATTCAATTCAATAATAATTCTGCTCTGATTCTAAGCCATGAAGAGCATTTACTGAACATCACTGACAAGGTATCATGCTAGGCTCTGGGAATACAAAGACCAAAAAAATGTCCGCCCAAAAGCTTTCAGTCTTGTAAAGCGTCACAACATATAAATCAGGTAAGTAAATACAAAACAATCTTAGGAGGGACAAGACTATGGGGATCAAGAAATTTTCATCTCAGAAAGCAGAGCTTAGGAGGAAGCAAGGGATTCTAAAAGGCAGAGCTGAAGGGAGAATATACTCATATATGAGGGGAGGGTCACCTAGTATAAACACAGAAGTGAAAGTCAAAGCTTAACAGCAAGTAGGCCAGGTTTGTTTGGAACAGATTATAGGGAAAGGAAGTAATGAGAAATAAATCTAGAAAGATGGTCTGAAACCAGATTGTGAAAGGCTTAAATACCAAGTTGAGAAGTTTGCATTTTATTCTAGAAGCAACAGATAGCCAGTGCAGATTTTTATGCAGAGGATTTATATGATAAAGTCTATACTTTATGGAGATGATTATTTCAGCAGCTCCATGAAGGATGGATTGGAGAGGAAGCCTAATTAGAAGAATATAGTAGGGGACAGCTGGGTGGCTCAGTAGATTGCGAGCCAGGCCTAGAGATGGGAGGTCCTGGGTTCAAATATGACCTCAGACACTTCCCAGTTGTGTGACCCTGGGCAAGTCACTTGACCCCCATTGCCTACCCTTACCACTCTTCTGCGATGGAGCCAATACACAGTATTGACTCCAAGACAGAAGGTAAGGGTTTAAAAAAAAAAGAACTCTATTACAAGGCCTTCTCAGTTCAGCCATCTTTGCATATCAAGATTAAAAAATGAGACCTTCACACTAGTAGGAGAAAGGAATCCTTTCTCAGTGCTAGCCAATATAGTAGCACTTCCAAAAGCATCATAGATTCAAGGAAATCATTTTCTATCAAGAATAGAAAAAAATTCCCTTGATTTGAAATTGTCATCCAAAATAAGTCAAAAATTAAAATCCAAATTTTCTGAAAACGTTTTCAATATAGATATTTTCTTACCACAAGTGAGGAAATGATGAGAAGGCTCAGATGCTGGCAAAATGGCAACTGATGCAAGAATGTGATATGATCATAGAGAGAAAACAGTAAGCTGGGATTTAAACAGCTCTTCCAAGGCCTATAATCTTGATTTCAGTTTCTCCCTCTTTGCTTTCTATTGACCAAGAAGATGAAACTACCATCCCTGTTTTTCCTTCATTCTATGTCATTCTCCTGTTATGGAAGACTAAGCTGTGAGATGGGCTTAACTTTTGTGGGCAGAGATGAATATAAGATTACTCTTCTGGTGAGCAATTCTTCAAGAACAAATCACGTCAGAGTAACCTAATTTCCTTTTTTGCAGGACTAATAAAGTAGTGAATATAGTGTTAATACAGTTGACTTAGATTTTAACAAAAGTTTTGATAAAGTATCTCATAATAGTCTTGTGGGAAAGATATGAAATAGATGATAATACAATTAGATATATATAGAACTGATTATATGCTGGACCTATGAGCCAATACACAGAAGTTAAGGGTTAAAAAAAAATAACAAACATTATTGAACTATCACTTAATGTTTTTTTTTAAAAAAAAGGGACATAGTCTCAAAGACTAGGAAGATGAAAGTCTTATTGTACTCTTCCCTTATCAGACCACATTTGCAGTATTGTTTTTAGTTCTGGGGAAGATTAACTGATAAACTGGAGAAAGTCCAGAGGAGGGCAACCAAGATGAAGAAGGGCCTTAAACGTCCATGTCATATGAGGATTAGTTGATTGAAGTGGGTATATTTAGGTGGGGAAGACAGATGGGGGAACATAATAGTTTTCATCAATATCTGAATGGCTGTCATTTAGAGGGGGCAATACACTGGGTCATAGTAGGTGCTTGGTAAAAGTTTGTTGACTTGACTTGTTTCATTTTGCCCCAGAAAGTAAAACAAGAAGTTGTAAAGAGGCCAGTTCAGTTTTAATGTCAGGACCCTAATGAGAGTCATTCTAAAATAGAATGAGGCTGCCTCAAGATGTCCCTCCTTGGAGATCTTTAAGCAGAGGTGGGACAACCAATTGTGTATGACATCATGAAGATTCCTTTCCTGTATGATTGGACTAGTTGGGCATTAAGGTTTCTTCTCAAATTCTTTGATGCAGTGATCAATAATCTCTTTAGTTCCTCCTGCTAGAGCTAGAAGGAACCTCAGAGATCATGCTGCTGAAACTCCCAATTTTATATTAAGAATCAATGAATGGGGGGCAGCTGGGTATCTCAGTGGGTTGAGAGTCAGGCCTAGAGATGGGAGGTCCTAGGTTCAAATTCGGCCTCAGACATTTCCCAGCTGTGTGATCCTGGGCAAGTCACTTGACCCCATTGCCCACCCTTACCACTTTTCCACCAAGGAGCCAATACAGAGAAGTTATGGGTTTAAAAAAATAAAAAATAAATAAAAGAAAAGAATCAATGAATGAAAAGACATTTAATTAGCATCATATATTACCTGTAGAGCACCGCAAGGTATGGGGACACAAAGACAAGCATAAGACAGTTTCCATACTTAAGGAGATTACATCCTAATATAAGGGACTAGTGACCAGGAAGGAGGCTTTTTGGAATCACAGGCATGGTGAGTAAAATCATACAGTCAACTGTCATGCCCTTTTCATAAGCAAACTCTTTTGGGGAAAGTGTCTTTATTTTGTGGGGTTTAGCCTCCGAGTTCTCTAATGTCTAGTTCCTAAAGGATCATGACACTATGGTCCCCAATACACATGAGGGACAAGTAAGATGGACAGGATTGTTGAAGGTAATTGTCTCCTCTTAGTCTTCCTTCTTCTTACATATTTGATATAGGTTTATAGAGAATAAAATCAGTATTAACAACTTTGGGAAGTTAAAGAAAATCATTTCAGTATATTTAAAAATTTTTTTAAAAAGGAGTATATGTGGATCAAAAAGGTATTTCTAATTATTTTCTCTCTTATGAATGAGATTTAGCTGTCACCATTATACTGTTTTTACTTTTCTGGTTTATAAAAAGTGACAGCAATGTAAAAGTAGCTACAAATAACACAAAACTAATATTGCTCAAAATATGTTCTTCAAGGCTGTGTTTCTTTTATCTCTTTAATTTAGAACAGGTATTTTAACCCTTTGAAAACAGAAAAAGGAAAATAATACTTTTGGTAAAGGTGATCTTTAATTAAGAAAGTAATTTTTAGCATAAAAAAGTTTGATTTCTCTTAACAAATGAGTATATCCAAGTGATTTGGTTGAATTAACAAAATGATAAATAAGGAATCTGGGGAGATTTTACTTAAACAATGTAGAACAACTAAGTAAAGCCAACCAAATGATAAATGATTATAACAATATAAATGAAAAGATTCCTAAAAGAAGGAATTTGAACTCTTGAGTAACTGAAAACCATTGAGGATCTCAGTGAATAAATAATGCAACATACCTTCTCCTAATGACAGGGAAGCAAGAAACTACTATGATAGAATATTTCAGTTTATTAGATGAGGTCTTTGTATTAGATGCTTTCCTTTGTTAGAAAGTTCAGAGAGGCAGGGTTTGAAAAATCTTTAAAAAAAGACCATGAACCCATGAAAAGACCATGAAATTGGAGCTACAAGTAGATGGGGAAATTGTTTCTTTGTTTAGAAGAAGACCAATGATATCACAAGGTGATATCTTGACTTGCTCATGAGACAGAGCTTCACAGAGTCATCAGCCTCACTCTCTCTTCTAGACTCATTGAAGATCAATGGCAAGACAAAAGTTAGTACAACTGGTAATGATTGCCTGGGATGTAGTAGGTGATGATTTTGGTATCTTTGATGTCTGATCACACTGTAAGAACTCCATAACACTTGCTTCAGTCATCTACATAGTGTTAAAAGGTACCATGCTGGGGCTATTAGTTCAATGAGCCGGGCCTGACTAGTTGGCCCTAGATCAGGGGTTAGCAACGTATGGCTCTCAAGCCATATCTGGCTCTTTCTGCAGGAGCCATAAAGTCAATTTTTTTTCAGGCGCTGTTACAGGAGCGCGCACTGTGAGCACGATACAGCTCTCACGAAATTACATTTTAAAAAATGTGTCGTTTATGGCTCTCACGGCCAAAAAGGTTGCCGACCCCTGCCCTAGATTCTCAGGTAGTAGGAGAATCTAAGGCTGAGTGAAGGATAGGATTGCCTGAGTGACGACCAAGATGTGCTGGTAACCACCAGGGCTTATGGATGTTCAGCTTAGCCAAGTCCATGCCTCTTAACAGTGCCCAAGCCAAGAATCTGGTGAGGGGCTGTATGTATATTCCACAGCTCCTCTAGCTCCCTGGCTTGGGGTTGGGTTTGATGATAAGGTTGGTTATGGGTTGGTTGTTGGTGTGCTAAATGAACAACACTATTCTGACTGTGATTTGATGAATCCCTTCCCTGTGGCTATAGATATTTACTAGCCTAGGAAGGAATGCCAATCTCCACTTGGATTAAATTGTAACAGGGTTTATTGCTTTAAAAAAGGTACTCAAAAGGGTAAAACAGGACAAGGAAAGAAGTGTTGGGAAAATGCTATACTGAGTCTATGGAACTAAGGTAGTTTGTATCTAAGAGCAGCAGGTTGAAACTGGCTGAAGACTATTTCCCTCTCAGTCTCTGGTCCGGCCCAGCTGTGGCCTGAACCAAAGAAAGGGAGGGATAGTGATGTTCTTCTTAGCAGCTGTGCTATTCTTGTTTCTCAGCTCAATATAGTAGCAAAGTGAATCAAGCCTCTTGTGATATTGAGATATGGATGCTGGATTAGCAGGTCTATGGCCTACCCACCCTTTTGTCACTCTCTCCCAAGGTCCCCTGCCTCAAAATGGAGGTCCTGGGTGGTTCAGTCCATGGGCTTTTATAGAGGTGGTCCCAACTGTCTTTTGTCCTTGGCTCATGTCCCCTGGGTGAATTCCAAATTCTGTAACTGATAATCCTGTTACTCAAGCTGTTCCCCATCTTGTCCAGAAGTTCCTTGCTACAATGGTCATTGGAACAAATTGTTCTTATCTATCTATTCTACAAGGGGAAATCTTCACATGCTTGGGGTAGATAGTCCACTAACTTACAGACAGGTTTGAGGCCTGTCATTTACCTTCAACCTATTTTAGTCTGTCTGCCAAGATAGTTTTTATTAGGGTGTTGACCACTGCACATGCTATAGCTTCTCGGAGCCATAAGTGAGAAGTGGGTGAAAGGTGGTCCCTGAACACCCAAATATTCCAAGTGGGAAAATACAGGACAACATGAATTTTCAGATAAAAAGAGTTGGGCACATGCACCTAGACATCATACTAACATAAAGTGGAGGAAGAGGAGAATCAGCAGTTCCTTATCAATCCCCAATCTACCTAATAAGAATACACTATAGTTTGGCAGTAATTTTAAGTTGCTTGCTGAAAGAACACAAAGGAATTCCTATAAACTGGAGATTTAAAGGCTAACTCACAACTTCCTGAGTGATAAAAGTTATGTGACAAGTTTGATGGTAGAGAAGATATCCAAATTAGTGTCCTCTCTGGTAAGGATAAAAAGTTTAAGTCTATTTCCATGGGATCTTTCATTATGTGGCAACATCCATGAAATATAAGAATATATGGTAAGGCAAGAGAATCATGAGGTAATTAAATTACTGTGCTTTATTATTTATTTTTACAAAATCCTTACCTTCTGTCTTAAAATTGATTCTAAGTATTGGTTCTAATGTAGGAATAAGAGTTAGGTAACTGAGGTTAAGTGACTTGCACAGAGTCACACAGCTAAGGAAGTGTCTAAAGTCATATTTGAATCCAGATCCTCTCAACTCCAGGACTGGTGTTCTATCCACTGTGCTAATATTTAGCTGCTCCTCCCTAGTTAATTCTTATATGTTGAAGAAACTGTGTGAGTAAATGGATTGTGAACTTTAATTTGTCATAATTTAGCTTAATTTCATTTATTAGCACATATCCAATAATAATAGTTCACATTTCCACAGTAGCACAATGTTACATTTTAAAGAAATGTAAAGTGACCTGTCCTAGGTATCAGAGCTAGTAAGTGTCTAAAGGAAGGTACTGAACCCAGGTCTCCTGACTTTAATACCTGTACTCCTGTCATATAGCTAAAGCACAATAGCACAACCTTAGTCTAAAACGTGTTAAAACTATAAATTGTGACCTAGAAGTTTCTCAGACAATTTTTGGGGAATGGTTCCTGTTCTTATACATCTGTATTAATTCTATATTTTGGATATTGGATCTTTAATGGGGAAATCTGTTGTCCAGATTAATTATTTCTCTTCTAATTCTACCTGCACTATTTTGCTTCCTTGAAAGCTTTCCAATTTAATGTAACCAAAATTTTTCAACTTTTATTTTATGAAAATTTTATTCCCTTATTTGGGTAAACTTTGAAAGATACTGCCTTGCTTTCTCAAAGACTGTAGATACTCTAACCCAATGAAAACATTAGGCATCTATCCCAAGAAGTTCAAGGATAGAAGGAAAAGAATCCATATATACAAAAATATTTGCAGCAGCATTTTTGTGGTAACAAAGAAACTGAAAAAACTGGGTGCCCACCAATTGGGAAATGATTGAACAAAAAATGGTGTGTAAATGTGCTGGAATATTATTGCTCTGTAAGAAATGACAAACACAAATGATTCAGAGAAACATATTAAGACCATGAACTTATTAAGAGAAATGGAACAGTAACTTTTAAAAAAGTTAAATAGGAGGAAAAATTTATGTGATGACAATAACATGAAAAACTTTGAAAGATCTAGACATGCTGAGCAACATATAATAATGACTTCAAAAGACTAATGAAGAAACATACCTCCCACCTCTTGACAGAGAAATAATTGACTTGAGGATATACAATTGGGAATATGAAAGAGATGCATTTTTAGATACAGCACTGTACACACATATACATTATACAGATTTTTTGGAGGGGAGTTCCTCCTCTTGAGAGGGTTTGGGAGTAGTAGGTCAATGGATAGCAACATGCAAAAATAGCATCAATAATACAGTTTTTAAATGCACAGAAGAAAATAAAAAATTGCATATGAAACAAATAACAGTTTTGTTACTGCTCTGTTAAATAGCTATTAATATATTTCTTCAAAAACCAACTGAATGACAAGTTCAATTTCTTAGATAAGCCTATTTTGTATATTAAAATGTTTGTTGGTAATGGATTAAGCTTACAATATGGAAGCAAATTTCTAAAGATGAAGGACTTGAGTTTAATTGGGACCATAGAATCATGGATATAAAGCTGGAAGGAACCTAAAAAGGCATCTGGCCTAAATCTCTTATTTTACAGACGAGGAAACTGAGGTCCTGGGAAATTAAGTGACTTGTCCACGGTGAAGTAAGTGGTAAATAAAAGCAGAGATTTTGTCTCAGGTCCTCAGGCTACCTTTCTTTCCACTATACTTAAAAACTGATACAAATCACATCTCATTAAACATTTTATAGTTCTGGCTTCTGGTTAAGGAGGGGAGGGGAAAGGAATAATATTTAAAATATTTATACAGTGCCCAAATGTGCCAGATACTGTGCTGAGCACTTTACAATTATTATTTCATTTGATGCTCATAACCATCCAGCAAGGTAGGTACTATCATAACCCCCATTTTACCGATGGGGAAACTAAGGTGAACAGAAGTTAACTGACTTACCCAAGGTCACACAGTTAATTAAGTGTCTAAGATGGGATTTGAAGTTAGATCTTCTTGACTAAAGGCCCAGTGCTCTATCTATTGTGCCACCTACCTGCCACTGGTTAATCCAAAAGGGCCTTCCTTCTCATTATTACTAATGAATGGTTTAATCATTTATAGTTTTAAAAAATACCCACATAAGACTGGATATTTGCTTTTATATCTAAGAGATATTTAAAATATAGCTACAGTAGGACATGTAGAAAAATCGATAACAAATGAGGAAAGGAAGGAGGAAAAATATTATGTCCATCTGATTTTATTTCTTCCAATAACTCAAGAGTTAAAACCAAGAATTTTTCTCTGTTCTTTTTTCCATAAAGAATAAAAAAAGTATATGATCAGCCTAACTTTAATTTGAAACATAACAAAATAAAAAACAATAGCTTTAAGTAACGTACCTTTGATTTTTTGTTCAGTGGCCTAAAATAAAAACAAAAAACAATGTAAATATGAAATAGAAAGAAATGGATTTCTCTGATAAAAATGTTTATTATCACTTTACAAGCAATAGCTACTTTTATTGATGAAAAAATGGATTTTAGAGTAATTGCACAAGAAAAGGACCTCGCCCCCACAGTTTATTCTTGTTACTTTGTCTATAAATGCAAATAAAATCCTGAAATCATTTTTTAGAAATTCTGAAGAGAAGCTTTACATATTTAAAATTTCAATGATGAATTCTCTTAAGATTAATTTAAAGTTATATTTATTTGCAAAATTAAAATCATACTGAAATAAAGAAATTTGTTTTTGAATCTATTTTGAAGTCCTTGTTTCATAAAAGCAAAGAAAAACCCAACTCTTACTTTGCTGAAAGTAGTTATGAATATTTACCTCTTGAGGGTAAGAATAAAGATAGACTTCTGATATAACTAAGACATGAGATAGAATGGATGGCACTATATTATTTTAATTATTAAATTTTTTTCCTCCAACAAAATTTCTGAAACTAGTAACTAAAATAACTAATAACCTTCACCTCCTATGTAGCAGGAGTAATAACAATAAGAAATGGAAATAATAGGGTTTCCCAGCCTTTTTGAGATGTGGACAATTACACTAATGAGAAGTTTTGTCACTAATATGGCTGGAGGTGGGAGTAGGGGTAGGGGAGGGAAGGAATTAGGAATTGGGGATGGAAGTGGAGGAGAAGGGCAATGCTAAGAGTAAAGTGAGTAGAAAACAAAATATGAGCACTATATCCTGGCAGCTAGTAGCCAGGCCATCTCCTTGAAGTTCTCTGGCATTTCAAGAGACTAGGATGATGATGGGGAACAGGTGGCCATTAAGGACAATAGGAAAGATTATCAAAAAGGCTAAGTAATTCACAATCTAAATTAATTATTCCTTGAATAGTAAGTTCAAAGTTGTTAATATATGGAGGCAGAAACTTATTCTTTTGTTTAGTTAAAATAAGTGTCTGGGGAAATGAATGAAATGTACTGGTTCAAATATTGTAGTTAATGGTTACCATATATAAAATACATTGTCAAAAGAAATAATTAACTACCATAACAAACTATACGGTACATTATTTAATATTCCTTTGAGAATTCAGCAGATACTTTAATACGCTATAATACTTTAGCACATTATGAACATCAATTAATATGAAAATATATACCAGACAACTAAGCTTTAAATGTAATGTTTAGAGATAAATATTATCTGAAGTAAAACTAAAACTAGAATTAAGGCTTTTGGCCACTTAGTATTATTTCTGAGAATTGACAACAATAGAAGGAAAAACATTTTAAAAACTATTATTAATTATTATTAAAACAATTAGTTAATTGTGAGACAGTCCTTCAAAATATTAAGTTAAAGGAGTATGATGTAACAAAGAGAAATTTTCCTTCTTAAGTCACAGAATCATAACTACATATTTATACATTAGAAATCCAATGTGTAAATCGATTTAAGTCAACTTAACCAGTTATTCACTGGAAAATAATTTTAGATTTCTTACAAGACCCAAGGAAGAAGATAATTTTTTTATTCCTTAAAGGTCACAAGGATAGCGCAAATTTGCAATTTATATAATCAAATAAGAAATATAAATCTGTTTCATATTACTGGCCCACATATTGTATCTGAGAGTAACACCAAGGAATATTATATAGGAGAGTAATGGCAGCTGCTCCAGAATGTTGATTTAACAAAGTAAAGGGTACACACATGTATCTTAAATAAAGAACTTCCATTTGAAAACATGAAACTTGATAAGTTTGTTCAAAAAGTAAAAAATCAATTAAAAAAAAGCATAACTAGTTTCATGCCTTTAAGTCTAAATTATCAGAGTTCGTTGTCTCTCTTTTGAGTTAAATACTGACCATTTTACTATTAATACTCTTATAAGTTAGGAAGAGAAGAAATTCACATGTTTGCTATTTATTTAAAAAAAAACCTGATAAATTTGGTGGTGGGTGTGGGAAACCTTAAGACTAATGATTAAAAATGAGTGGTTTTTTTTTTTTAACCATTATCATACCCTATGAACTTAACTTATTCTAAGAATAATGGATAACTTTTATGAATTATAATTTTTATTAACTTTTCTCATTTTATTTAGCTATATTTTTGTAACTTTCATGGAATTCAAAGTAATCAAATAGTATTTTCTTTAAAATATTCTACAGGCATCCCTTATTTTAGAAAATAGATGTATTCATAGGATTATAGAATTTAAAGCTAGAAGGGACTTTACAGATGAGGAAACTGAAGCTGTCCCAAGGAGCTTGCAAGTAGCAGAGCTGAAATTCAAACTCAGGTGCCGTATCCAAACCCAGTGTTCTTTCTGCTATATCATTCTGCTTCTCAAAAAAATGCTGCAGACAAGTAAAAATATTTTTATGACTAAGCAATTAAAATGTCAGAGAGGACCAGAACATGCTGGGTGCTTTATTCATAAGAGTGCTTCCTGAGTCTAGGATCATACTTTAGTTTCCCATCTGCCCAAAGAAATTTCACATTTAGAGACCTCCCAGCAGTTCCATAGCTAGAGGTCTCAGACCTTCACTTCATTTTTTTCCTGACTGGTCATTTACAATACAAAATAAATTGGGTTACAAAATCACATTTCGTCATATATTGCTATCTAGCAGAATTTAAAACCATTAGACCACATTTCCCAGCTGCCAATGCCATCAGATTACTTTTCATTCTTATTCTGTCTATACATACTATATATATGTGCAGGTATATATGATCCATACACACATACCCATTCATTTACAATTATATTTTTGTGTATTTACTTATTACATGTTGTCTCCTTTGCTTGAGGGCAGGGGCTGTTTTTTTCTTTTTTAAACACAGTACCTAGAACATAGTACCTAGCAAATAGAAAACACTTAATACAAACTTGTTGACTAGTTTTAAGAGACTTTAACAATTGTCTAGTCTAGCCCTCATATTCTAAAGACTCAAGAATATGGATGTCCAGAGATATTAAGCAATTTGTTGAAAGTCAAATAGCCTAGTCAAACAAAGAGCTGGGATAAGCAACCATGTCCTTTGACTTCTAGACCTGACTTCTATTATACCATGATTAATTCCAGCCTAAACATTTATTAAAAATCAACACTTCAAATTTTATAGGAAATTGCACTTTATCAGTGTTTTAAATTAAAAGTTCTCTGAAACACATTTACTTAAAACAAGGGGTTTCTTTTTTTATTCTGTCATTTAACCCGTCTTCTACTCACATTAGAATTATCATAGGATATTGGCCATATTTTCTACTGAGCTATAAAAATTGTTTGGTCTTTTATTTTATGTGTTTATTATATACCAGTTATCTCTAATAGGGAAAAATATTAAATTACAACAGTCTGTGTACAACAGTATATGAGCTCTTAAAATGAATTCAGTAATCAAAGTTAACATCAAAATTAACACAATATTATAAAATAAATAATATAATACCTATATATTGTTTAAACACATATTTAAATATATAATAGAATGTTTATATTTTATATAAATAATAAAATAAAACAATAAAATAAAAAATAACAATATAATACAACAGAATCAGAATGTCATAAAATTCAGAATATATTGATAAGCATCTTACATCATAGTCTAGGCTGGAATTAAAAGAAAATCTTTTTAGAAACTGCTTTTTATCTTATGGAAACCACTTAAATACTGGCAGTGATTTTTCTGACCATTACAATTTAGTACATTCAGAGAAGCATAAATGTGTTCCACATTAATGGCTTTAACTACCTAAATAGACTAATAATTCTATGTAGGCCGACAAAATAAAGTTTCATACTTTTTGACTACTTTCAAAAGGATGGATTTTTTTTTAAAACATAAAACCAAGTGTTAATATTTTCCTAATAAATATTATACCCAGAAATAAGTTTCCACCTGCTATCTCAGAATCTGTAGTCTAGCCACATTACAGAATCTAGGTCAAAAGTAATTTACAAATTAATATTAATAAAATGTTTATTTGAAACAGGCAAAGTATTCTATCTAGCAGAGCAGGTAAGCAGATACAGATCATTTAAGTTCACACTTGAAAGATTTCATAGGCTACTTTGGTTCCTGATATTAGTGAAAGATAAAGGTAACAAATTCTGGAAGTTTTCAAACTTCACAACTGGCCAAAATGAATTGAAAAAATGCAGTGAAGGCATTTATATTAAATACGCTTTTGGACCAGTAAAACAACAATTAATTATAAAAGTATTAGTTCAAATAACAATACTCGAAGATAATGAGAACAAGAGATATGATATACATGAGTAAACATCATGTAATATTCTTACATTAAATGTTATTAGGTTTATTTAAAACAGCTTAATAAAATTTCAAGACAAGCTATAAGCCTAACTCTGAAAATAGGCAAAACATGATAGGGAAATCTGCCTCTATTTGTTAAAAAAAATTTTTTTTCAACTGGCTGACCTATAAAATTCCAAGATCTGAAAATGGTCAAAGCTAGATTTTCTCATTGAGATGGCACTGTTTTACTTATCTTCAATGAACTTTAAATGAGAACTAAATCTAGCTCAATGGCTGGATATATAAAATGAGAAGAATTGTTTCTTCACTCTGGAGCCAAACAAAATGAGTCTAATTTCTCTTCTTTCAAAAGGTAGTCTCTTGAACATAGCTATTGTGACCCTGACTTGTCCTTTTCTTCAGGCTAAACTTCAGTTCCTTCAACTTACCTGCATATGATATAGACTCAAGGCCCTTCATCATCCTGGTTGGCCTCCTTTGGATGTTCTCCAGCTTAGCATTCATTGTTCTTCTCAAACTGTGGAGCCCAGAACTGATAGCAATATTTGAGACAAATTCAGAGAGATTGTTACCTTCCCTTTCTTGGAAGGTATGCCTCTCTGAATGCTGTCTAAGATCTAAATAGCTTTTCTGACTGCAATGTCTTGTTATTAATTCATATTGAATTTAGAGTCCACTAAAACCCACCAAATCTTTCCTAAATTTTTTATCTAGCCATATATCTCCTATCCTGTACTTTAAAAGTTGATCTTTTGAACCCAAATGTAACTTTTTGTTTATTATACTACTGAGTTTTATCTTACTGTGTTAAGATCTTTTTGGATCCTATCTTTCAAAGTGTTAGCTAACTCTCCCAGCATGGTATCATATATAAATATGATGATCATGCCATTAATAGTTTTATGTACAGTATAACATACTTTAATGAAAGTGTTGTTAAAATCTAGATAAACTATATTTATGGTATTCTTCTTATTTACTAGTTTAGAAACCCTTAATGAAAAAGGAAATATGGTTAGTATGACATGATTTGTTCTTTTTTTTTTGTTTGTTTGTTTTTTAAACCCTTGTACTTCGGTGTATTGTCTCATAGGTGGAAGAGTGGTAAGGGTGGGCAATGGGGGTCAAGTGACCTGCCCAAGGTCACACAGCTGGGAAGTGGCTGAGGCCGGGTTTGAACCTAGGACCTCCTGTCTCTAGGCCTGACTCTCACTCCACTGAGCTACCCAGCTGCCCCGACATGATTTGTTCTTGATGAAGCCATGCAGGTTCCTTGTAATCCCTTGCCCCCATTCTTCTAGATCAGGGGTTGGCAACGTATGGCTCTTTCTGCAGGAGCCATAGTCAATTTTTTTCAGGCCCAGTTATAGGAGTGCGCACTGTTACAGGAGCGTGCACTGTATGGCTCTCACGAAATTACATTTTAAAAAATGTGGCGTTTATGGCTCTCATGGCCAAAAAGGTTGCCAACCCCCTGTTCTAGATGTTCACCAACCATTATTTTAATGATCTGTTCTAGAATTTCCCCAGAATCAAAATCAAATTCATTAGCCCAGTGTATAGATTTGATTTTCTTTCCTTTTTAAAAAAAATTGAACCAAGCTTTGTCCCTTTCTGAGCTAGTGGAACCTCTCCCATTTTCTATGGTCTCTCAAATGTTGACAATGGCTCAGAAATTCTGCCAGTTTTTTCCTTACTCAAGGACGAATCTCATCTGACCAGGTGATTTGAGTTCATTAAGGATAACTAGATGATTTTAAAAATATCTCCTTATTATCATGGGTGTCAAGACCTTGTAAGTCATTTTTGTTTTGTTCATTCCAATGCAAAGGGCATTCTCCTTGGTAAGAAAAACTGAAGCAATGAAAGAGGTGAGCACCTCTTCTCTGAATTCCCTTTCCCCCAACTTCCCAAAGAGGTCCTATTTCTTTGATTCACCCCCTTACCCCCCCACACCCCCTGATAAAGGAGTAGGGTCTGGACCTGGGAGTTCATTAGTATAGGAAACTCCCAAGTAAGAAAATTTCAATGCAACTTTATAAACAAACAATTCCCCTTTTGTTCTCCATAGTTTTCTCACCACCATCAGTTACTCTGAGCGGATATCTCGAAACACTAGTTCTAATGACATTTTTACAGAAGCATGTTCTTATATTCACTTTCCATAACCTGGTCCTGCTTCTATCTTATGCATTAAAAAAAATCCAATTCACTTGACAAGTTTGTCTGTAGACAGTTTTTTTACATAAGTCTCACTTTTCTTCTTTGATTAACTTATTTTCCCTCCTTCCTTTTCTTTGGAATGATGTTCTTAAGATCTCCCATTCAACTACCTTTCTCTTCAACTTTTGGAGTTTGCATTCCTCAAATTTGGGGTGCATGTCACACTATGTTCAGATTTCCTTTCCTTTATTATAAAACACAGGGAGGGAGTGATTATTTCCCCTCTCAGGTTCCTACCATTTTTACCCTAAATACTAGTCTCTCCTTTTTAGTAATAATCATCTGAAGAATAGAATTTCTTTTTGTTTCCTCAGCATTTTGAGGGATAAAATCATTAAGGCAAGTAAAAAAAAAAAAGATTGGCTGCTCTGTTTTTAACATAATGAGAATTCCAATGAATATTTGGATAATTGAAGTCCCTTGTCACTATGACATTCTCTATGACAGGCTTGTGATATATTTCCTAAACTCTTCCATCTATTGGCTCTTTCTATAGGGTGATCTGTAGTAGAATCCAATGACAAAAATCATTTTGGTTTCTCCTTCATTGAAACTCAAACATTTTCACATTCTTCATCTCTCTAGTTCCTAGATTTTCTTATTTGAACATACCTTTTTAGTATGCAGTTCTATTTCACTCCATTCCCTTTGGCTAAATAGTTTTATTTTGGGACTAAGTTATATCTATCCAGAGCCATATTCAGTCATTGGTTTCAAATAAACAATTCTCAACAAGACTTATGGAATCAAATTTACTTCTTTGTGTTAAGATCTCTAATTCCTCTTGCTTTACTGCTTACATTTTGGGCTTTTATGCCCTTTCTTTTGCAGTCTCATGTGACCTTTGGGTATTTCAACTGTTATTTCTCTACTTTTACTGTAGCTGCTTATAGTACCTGGTTTGGTGGATATACAAAGATTATCTTCTCCAAGCATCTTAGTCCCAGACTCTATTCTTTTTGGGTTAAACCCCTTTTGATTGCATCTGTAAGACATCAGGAAAATGTACTAGTCCATCAATATCCAGGTATCTCTCATCCCTATATTTTCAGCTGTGATCCAGAAGTCCAAATCCCACTCTAGACAAGTTCCTAGTCAGATGCTTACTTCCTAAATCAGTTCTCTCCCCCTCCCCCCACTTCTGCAACCCTTGCTGGCAATAGGTAATAATGAGTGAAACATAATTTATGTTCCTATGATATTTAGCTTCTTGTCTAAGAACCTTTGGAAATACTTTTAGGTTCTTTATGACTGTATCAATTATGTCCATATAAATTACACAATTAGGCATATTCATCAGTTTTTATTATGATTGTCTAGTATTTTGTAAAATACTGGGGGAGGAGGGATAGGTTGGTTACAAAACAATTGAGGTCCCTTTCAAACCTGAAATGAGTATTGTAGCAGCTTCCTAATGGTTACCTTGACTTCATTTTCTCTTCTTACTAATTAAGCAAGGTGGTGCAGTGGATATGAGCACCTCTTTGCAGTTATAATACAACAAAAGCTTTTGGAAAAAAACCTTTAGATGAAGCAAGTTTCATTTCTTAAATTAGGTTTATATTTATATACACATTACCTTCTTTTGAGCAGCTTCCTTCTTTTTCTTGTCGTCCTTTCTCTTTTTCCTTTCTTCCATCAACTGTTCTTCCTCTTCTTTCACTAAATCCCTGAACCACACAGGTTGAAATTAACTTTCCCAAAACATATTAGGGAACACATACATGTTGCATACAAGTTATTTTTTACTCCTCTTATGAGGAATAACAACATGACAAATGGGGCTATTACATCTCTCCTATTTTTGTAACTTGAATATTTCAATAATGCAACCCCCCCCCAAACTCCAACCTGTCACCTAAGTTTAAAGCTATGACAGATATATATATAAAAATAAAACAGGTAGCTTTTGATTTTTATTTGATATTTTATTTGGGAGGTAGAAGGAAAGAAACTGGGATGGTATAGATCCATGATTTTATTAGTGTAGGGAACTCTTAAGAGAATAAATTCTCTTTTTCATCTATGCATATTTGTAACTCATCTATAAATGAGATACTAAGAGCTGCCTAAGGCACTTAGATTTAGTGACAAGTATTATCACATTTACTGTATCAAAAGTACTTCTTCCTAGGACATACATATAAGTAGGACTACAACCACATATATATCATATTACATACTAATCTTGATCATTTTGTTAGCACACACTTAATGGCACATTACAAAATATTTATTTCAATTTCTTGTGTTAAAAGTTATTTTTGATCTTTCCTACAATTAATTCTCCCATTTCATTCTGGCAGCATTAATTTATGTCAAATAAAAACAATACAAATAAAAAACCTTCCCCATTATCTGAAAAAGGTAAAAAAAAAAAAAATTAAGAGAGATATGTGAATAACATCATGGTAGAGTGGTTAATTTTTGTGACCATACTTAGCATAACTAGGAATAAAGTTAATAGGCAGGTTCTATAAAAATACATTGTCAAAATCTAGACAAAAGGCAAACCCCTTTTTATTCTACTCTTTTCTCCCTATGTACAAATGCAGGTCTAATTCATGCCCACAAAATGTGAGTTTCCATGCTGTTAAATGTCTTCAATACAATTATTCTCTCTGTCTCTGTCTTTTTTTAAACATCTCATAAATGTATTTATTGACTTCTAAAATCTACCTTCAATTCTTCCTCAAAAAACACATTACCAGTAGTTTATGCCTGGTGATCTCTCAGTATTAAACTTCTTCCATATTCTTTCGTCTTTCTCAACTAGATATTTCAGTATTACACAAGCAGACACTTAATAAATACTGAATGACTAACAACTTATTTATTTTATTTTATAAACAAGCTCCTAGTTTTATTTTTTAATTTAATGCTTTTTAAACTTTTAATTGTTAATTTTCAGGATTTCTAGTTTGATGTTCAATTGTGGTGTTTTAATTATTGGGTTAATTTCTTTCTTTCTTTCCCAATGTGTTGATATACTCTTTTACTGATCTGAATGTTTAGAAATATAAAATTCCCTTAAGTACGGCTTGGGTTGCATCCCACACATTTTGGTATGTCATTATCTTTCATGAAATAAATGTTTCTGTAATTTTTTCTTTGACCCATCCATTCTTTAACTTCTATGATTGGCCTAGCATTTTCCTGAAACAATTTCCTTAACTTAGTTTTTTACTCCCTCTTTCCCACATCTCCCATCCTGACTGGCCCTAGTTATGTGTAGTCTGGGCCTCTCAGACCTGGGTGAGTACCTGAGACCACAAAAGTTGACATACCCTGATGACACACTGACCTGATGTGTTTCACAATGGAAACAGAGACAAGGGAAGCTGTGTCCAGAGAAGCTAAGTGCCTCTGTTGTATATCTCTGCTGGGTAAGGGCAAAGTAAACCTCCTCCTTTGCTAAATGCTCAGTGACACACTTTGTTTCAACAAAGAACCTGAACTAAGAGAATGCTGGCTTTAGAGCCATACTGTGGTTAAGTTGGGGGGAAAAGCCCTGCAAGTTCTAAAGAGTAGAGTCATTGGCTTGGAAAGTGGGATAGTGCTTGTCTCCCTCTCAATATAGTCCTCCTGACTGTGTATGGGGGAATCCTCCTGGAAAGAGGCTTCCCCTCTACTAGATGTCAGCTTGGTGGGTACTGAAGCAAGTTGTTCAGGGTGGATAAAGAAGTGTCAAGGACAGATTTGCCTATATGTTGTTGACTGCTGTATCAATTGGGCTGTCAGCACAGTTAAGACTGAAACTAAATTATAGTGGCCCATTCAGGGACTAGAGACAGAGGTTTAAGATTTTAAAACCCTCAAGGTTTAGGGATTGTAATGAAAGCAGAGGGGCAGCTAATGGAGCTGGTGATTGCTCAAGTGAAAAAATCTCTCCAGATGGGAGTAGAGCCTGAGGGGCCTCAGGCAAGAATCCTCTTGATAGTTTCTGACCCAGAAGTTCAAGTTCCTGCTGAGATAGTTAACCATAAGACTAGAGAAGGGCAGCTGACTTGAGGCAGAGATTGGAGAACCTATGGTGGATAGACAGTCCCAGGCCCCTTCTATTACTGCTTCCAGGAGGAGGACTATGATTCCCTACCCTGAGGGCCGAAGCTTGGAGTGACCCTCCCTACCCAAGAGAGGAAAACACTGAAGAAATTCAAACAGAAACCTGAAAAGTCATTTGAGTAATGGTTCCTGAGGGTGTGAGCTAATGGAACCAGTGCAGAAAGGATCTCTGTTTTTGGGCCTGCTGAAGGTCTTCTTTTATAAAATCAAATAAATCTGTTAGAGCCTCCAGAAGGAATATGCTCTTTGCCCCATTTTAGATGGCTGAGATGGGGAATTATTTACATTTGACCTTGTAAAGATGAATTCTTTTTGCAGTCAGCTTGAAGACTGGGAATTTGCAAGAGGTTGAGAAGATGGGTGAAGTTTCTAAAGGAAAAGGTTTTGAGAGATTGGATTTACTTGGCCCCTCAAATCCTACTCCAAGGACTGTCACACCATATGCCCTTTTAGGTGGAATTCCAATCAAATAAATGCTTTCAGACGTTAGTTAAGTCTCCATTTCCCAGCCCATATTGGTGTGGGCTGATCAAGTGGTGATATTTGAGCAGGAGTTTGGGATAGTTGTGGCTTGGGTAAATACTGCTGTCACTGCAAACAGATACTCTAGGAAGGGAGGGCAGGGGTAAGTAACATAGCCTGCTACTGACAGAGAAGGATGACACTATCCTCAGAAAGGAGCTCTGAGTATAGCTCTTGAAACAGAGTTGACAAGAAAGTAATTATTAGGAGGCAGATGGGTGGCACAGCAGATAAAGTGCCAAGCCTAGAGTTGGGAGAACATGGGTTCAAATATGGCCTCAGTCAATTATTAACTGTGTGACCCTAGGCAAGTCACTTAATCCTGTTTGCCTAGCTCTTGCCCTTCTGTCTTAAAGAGCTGCTACTGAGGCAGAAAGTAAGGGTTAATAAAAAGCCATGTCTGAACGATTCTCCAAAGCTCTTGCCCCATTAGGATCACTCATACACGATTCCACGGAGAGATGATAATTCTCAATCACTGAATTAAGGTGAGGGATAGTTCTATTGTGAAAGAAGGATGAAGTCACACCAAAGAGGACTCAAAGAATGTAAAGATTTGATATAGTTTTCAAGAACAGGGAGGTCTTGGCAGGTGGACCAGGGAATAATGAGTAGAGGAAGTAGAGTAGAAATGAGTAGAGGCGGCAGAGGAAGAATCTCAGTATTAAATTAGATCCTGGAATAGGTTGCATACAAGAGGCTTATTATCTCTTAGCCATTTTACTACAAATGTTGCAGGATGAAAAACTGTTGATTGTGCCAGAAGTGTCCACACAAAGGTCCTGGTTTTCATGGATTGGCTCCTGTTCATCACTACAACCTCCTATCAGGATAAGAAATCTGTGACTATATCGGAAGTAGTATCATTTGTACTGTGGTTCTCGTGTTCTTGGTGTTGATCTGATTTATCACCTCCACTCTGCACTCTTATAAACTTCAAAGATATGACATCACATGGACCATAATGTGAGACTTAGAGACATAGTTTTCTGAAAGTGGAAGGAAGGGTTTAGGACTCCTAGCTTGTCTTTTTCCACATTTATGTTTTGCTTGTTTCTGTTCTCCCTTTCCCTGTAGTACTGTCTAGTAAAAAGATCTGAGATTTGATCCTTCTGAAGCAGGGAGGAAAAACATAGGCTATTTTCCACATTTGTTTTGTTCCTTTTTTTTCCTCTTTAGTACTGCCTATGCTAGGAGGACTATCTGTGAAAGGCTTAAAACCGTAAAACCTTTAAAAAAAAAAAAAAGGTGAATACTCCACATTTTTTTTAATTTTGTTTTTCCCTCTTCTCCCTTTTTTCTCCCTTTATGCTACCTAGACAAGAGAGCCACCTAATCATTTACATGGTAGAAAAGATGAGCATTTTCCCAATACAACTTCCCTGATACAGTTTTCTGGTGTAGAAGCAGTAATAATGGTCCTAGCTGTGTGTAGTCTGGGCCTCTCATATTGGATATGTGAATAAGACCACAAAGAGTCAATGTAACCTGATGACTTACTGACTGAGGTATGTTCCAAGAGAGATAGGGAAGGGCTACATCCAGAGAAGCTAATGTGCCACTGTAACCCTATTGTATATAATTGCTGATAGAGCAAAGTAAACATTTTCCTTTCTTACATGTTCAGGGACTTGCAAGTGCTTCACTTTGTTTTAATATCAAACTTAGAACTAAGATTATACTGGCTTAAAAACTGTAGACACAACGGTTTCCAAGTAATTTCTTATCTTTGATTCAAAGAATCTTTATTGAATGTAACTTTTATTGCATTATGATCAGAAAAAGACACATTTAATATTTCTGCTTTTCCACATTTTTTGGTGAAGTTTTTATGTTTTAATACATGTTCAATGTTTGGGAAAGTGCTGTAGTGGATAATTAAAAATAACTGAGGAAATAAGCTGAGCTATACAATTTATAAGCAAAATAGACAATAAATAGGTCAATGGACTCCCCAGTTCAAAAGAGATATTTTTATATATTAAAAATAATCAAATATATACTTAGCATATATATTTGATTTTATATGTATATATATTTAAACCCTTACCTTCCACCTTAGAATCAATACTATGTATTGGTTCCAATGCAGAAGAGTGGTAAAGGCTAGGCAATGGAGGTTAAGTGTCATGCCCAGGGTCACACAGCTAGGAAGTGTCTGAGGCCAGATTTCAACCTAGGACTTCCCATCTTTAGGTCTGACTCCTAGCTGCCTCCTATCAAATACTTTTTTTAAAAAAGCAATTAACCAGGATTCAAAATTAGGTAATCTGATTTTTAATTGGAGGAATTAGGGACTTTCCAAATTTAAAGGGGAGAATATGCAATAAATCAGTAAAAGAGGCACTGTTCCCACCTACCTCTGTAGCTGTATTTAATCAAAGGAACATGGAAATAACAACTGACCACTGCAAGACCAATTTTTCAGATAAGACATACAGTTTGTTTGAGATGTATAGTTGTGAGAAACTCCCTGCATCAATCTTTGGGTCTGACTGGGTTTCTGGTTAGCATAACCCAGGTCATTAATTAGGGATCTCTAAGCAACAGGTAGAAGTGGCCCAGCTTCCCAACCATGCAGGGTTAGGTTCAAACAGTACAACAAAGTTTTCTCACAATTCCCATAGTTGAAAAGAAAAGGAACTAAGACTCCAGAACTGAGTCACAAGATGGAGTCAGTATGGTTCACTTGATTCCCACAGTGCTATATACAGCTGAGAATAGGTATACTCCTTTCAATTCCCATTCAATATTTTCCAGAGGTCTATTATTCCTAACTTTTCTAAAATTCATTTAACTTTTTTGGTAAGATTTATCTGGGTGGGAGAAAAGTAAACTGAGGCCTCCCACTATTCTAGTTTTATTATTTCCTTCTTGTAACTCATTTAATATTTCTTTAAAGAATTGAGATGCTATGCCGTATGTTGTATATACATTTACTATTGATACTAATTTATTGTCGATGTTATCTTTTAGCAAAATGTAGTTTCTCTGTTTATCTCTTATATTAGGTCTATTTTTGCTTTTGTTTTGTCTGGACTTATGATTACTATCTTGTCTTTTTTTACTTCAGCTGAAGAATAATAGATTTTGCACCATCTATTTATTTTTTTAAACCCTTACCTTCCATCTTAGAATCAATACTGTGAATTGGTTCAAAGGCAGAAGAGCGGTAAGGTCTAGGCAATGGGGGTTAAGTGACTTGTCCAGGGTCACACAGATGGGAAGTGTCTAAGGCCAGATTTGAACCTAGGCCCTCCCATCTTTAGGCCTGGCTTTCAATCCACTGAGCTTTCCAGCGGCCCCCCCATGTCTTTATTTTAACTATTTTCCGTTTTAAGTTATTTCTTATTGAATATACTGTTGGATTCTGGTTTCTAATCCATTATGCTATTTTAGTCCATTTTATAATTTGAGTCCATCCCATTCCAGTTATGACTGCTAACTTTGTATTTCCTTCCAATCGACTTTTCACCCTCCCCCTAGCCCCACCCCAACCCCTCTTTAAGAGCATTTTGCAGAGATGGCTGAGCAGCTGAGTAGAGAAGAACCAGACCTAGAGTTGGGAGTCTATAGGTTCAAATCTGGCTTCTTAGCTGTATGACCCAGAATAAGTCACTTAACCCTGACTGCCTAGTCCTGACTATTCTTCTCCTTTAGAATGGATACTTAGGGGGGGGCAGCTAGGTAGCTCAGTGGAATAAGAGCCAGGCCTAGAGAAGGGAGGTCCTAGGTTCAAATCTGGCCTTAGACACTTTCCAGCTGTGTGACCCTGGACAAGTCACTTAACCCCCGTTGCCTAGCCCTTACCGCTCTTCTGCCTTGATTCCTAGATGGTAGGCAAGGGTTTAAAAAAAAAAAAAAAAAAAGCGCAAAAGTATTTTGCTTTTGACTACTGCCTCCCTTAATCCATCCTCCTCTTTATTCCCTCTCTCTTTTTCCTTAATCTCTTCTACTTCCCTCCTGAGACCATTTTTGTACCTGACTGCATATGTATATGTATAGTCTCCCTCCTTTTTTAACCAGTTCAGATGAGAGTGAGGTTCGGTGTTGCTTGCTGACCCCACTACTGCCTTTGTTACATAAACTCTTCCTTGCCCATCTCATTTATAACTTCCCTCATTCTTTCTCTCTTCCTCCCTCTCCCAGTGCATAACACTTCTATACCCTTCCATTCTTCTTTTGCTCTCATCCAAATATAATGAATCATACTGAGGCCCTCTGTCCAATTAGACTTTCTCTAAGACTGCTGGTGATTATAGTTATGAGAGGTTACATTAATCTGTCCCTATGTTCTATCTTGACCAGTTTCATCCCTATGTGCTGGAATGTTCTCCACCATGTATGTACATAAGCTGGCCCTCCCAGCCCCAAAGAGCTATCTCTCTATCCTTCTCCTAAGCTGTCTTGGAATAGAAAAATTATTGTGACTTTTTCTTGACCTTTCTGATCAGAATTCTGACTGGTGAATTTTCTTGGTTGTTGTGGATGTGGGTTAGGCAAAAAAAAAAAGTTCCTTTCACTCTGCCATTTAAATTTTTTCCTCATTGTTATTTTTTATCTATATCCAGCCATTTTTGGGAAAAATAAAAATAGCCTTCCCTATCCTCCCAAATGAGTTCTCCTTTGTGACAAAGAAAAGTCAATAAGCAGAAAAAAAAAAAGATTATGACTACATTTGTTCTCTAAATCCATCACTGGTTTTTCGCTTATTGAGTTCTACTTTCTTTTTGTGAACTCTATTTCTGCTTATTTCACTTTGCATCACATCATGTAGTTCTTCTCATGCTTCTCTAGTTCCTAAATAGTTGCTATTTTTTAAACCTCACAGTACTGTCCTATCACATTTTTATGCCTTAGTTTTCTTATTAGTCATTTCCAATTGAGAGGAAATTACTTTATTTCTAGTTCTTTGCTACCACAGAGTTGTTATGATATTTTGACTCTGTACTGGACTTTTAAAAATATCTTTATTTTCTAAGAATAAATGCTAAATATTAGGATTACTGAGAGAGTATGAATAGTCATTTTGGGCAGGTTATCTTAGAACTGGTACTCATGAGTTGTGATACTAATCTAATCCAACCACTTAATTTTTTTCAATTCAATAAGCATCCATGAAAGCTCAGTGGTAGATAGTAGGGACAACAAAACAAAAATTCCCCTGCTCTCGAGGTGCTTATATTTTCTAATATAAAACATGATCGATACAAAGCATTATCAAGAGGGAGTGAGCACTAGCAACTAGGGATGAGGGAGATCAGAATATGACATCTGACTTTTACTTTGAAGGAAGCTGGAGATTCTAAGAAGGACAGGTGAGAAAAAAAGTACATTCCAGACTTCCAGGTTCTACAAAGCTGAATCTGAGATTCATTTGAATCTAATAACCCATTGCTATCACAGCAGATTCTTTAATGCTGTGATAGCAATGGGTATTAGAGTTAGTGCCCAAAATTTAAATGTATTTTTGTATCTTTTATGCTACTAAAAGAAAATCCCTTTATTTGTAAACATCTGCTTTTACTTCAAAATTTTCCAAAATTTGATCCATTAAGTGAATCATCATTAAACAATCCAACCAAATCTGTATCACATAATGGAATTAAAATAAATCTTTTAGCTTGAATAACCTAGAATAAGTTTACTTTCAATGAAATTTGAAATCTTAAAATTTTTTATCCACACTAAATAAGAAACATGAAATTATCAAAAACAATTAAGAGTTTTAAAAATTATATTTGGTTTTGGATCACAAATGCTTTCTATTCTTTTTGTTCATGCCACACCCCCAGAGACCTTAGTATAACTTCCCAATTTACAAGCTATAGTTACAGGTAAGGAAGATGATGTCAGAACTCTGCTTTTTCTTCCTTTCACTCTGTATCTCTTTCTTTTTTAAACCTTTACCTTCTTGTCTTGGAATCAATAATGTGTATTGGTTCCAAGGCAGAAGAGCAATAAGGGCTAGGCAATGGAGGTTAAGTGACATGCCCCGGTCACACAGTTAGGAAATGTATGAGGCAAATTTTGAACTGAGGACCTTCAGTCTCTTGGCCTGGCTTTCAATTCACTGAGCCACTAAGCTGCCCCCATCCCTGTGTATTTCTAAAGCAAAACCAAACTTTCCAGGTTATAACTATTTCCAATAAATAAAAGATCAGAATCAATCAATAATCAATCATTTTGCTAAGAATACAAGATGACCTACCTGCCTGGCATCACAAAGAAGTCCCTGAAATTCATTAAAAATAATAAGAATGTCACTGCTTTAGATAAAATATGAATTCACATGTTAAATTTATTTTATGCTTTTAAAAAAGCAAGCTGTTGTTAGATTCTTTATTTCATATACATTCCTCATTTTTCTTTGTATACAGAAATATTCATGTGAATTGGTGTTTATCAAGTACCACAGAATAAAATTATATATAAAGTAAAGGAAAATTCAAATAATACAAGATTTCCCCCTACAACCAGAAGGGAATGGCATATCCTTTCCCCCATGAAAGTTAGGGTAGTTTTTCCTTAAAAAGTATTTAAACTATCTTTGAAACTTGATTGGTTAAGGAGACTGAAGATCCAGGTTCTTAGTATCACCTCCTGCTCATCTGGGTAAAGAGCCAGGAAGAGCTCTAGGTGCCTGTCTGATGGAAAAAGAAGGGCAACAAAAGCAATGGAGCTTTACTTAAACTAATTATTGAAGTGTATTCAATAAAAGTCATGCTGAATATCCTGCCATGGCTAATAGATATCCTTTTCTTAACTGCTAAATGATATAGAAGTGTCTTATTTTGTTCTAATGTCTTATATAAGCTATCAGAAGAGGGACCTGAGCTAGGTTCAGACCAGAACAATTGCAAACCCAAGTCCCTACCTTTAACAACAACAACAAGATATATAACGAATGAAAAGCATTGTTTAATTGAAGCAACTTGTTTTTTTAAAAGCTCCTAAAACAGAAGTGAGCAGAATATTTGACTTGCCAAAAACCAAAACAACAAAAATGCAAGAAAAGTAAGTACTACTATCAAGGAAAGAATTGCTTGGTAGGAAAATGGAGGAGGGAGATGAGGAAAAAAACCTTCTGGAGTGGTAGGGTGGATGATGAGAGCAGTGGAGAATACAAGGGAGAAGAAGAGTACTCCCATGGGAGAAGCAGGCTTAACCAAGATACATTTAATTTTGGGGAATTTATTGCATTGGGAAGTCACCTTTCTCAGAGTCTTGTCCCTCATAGGAAGCATCCTGGTCCAGAAGATGTGTGAGATACTAAAAGTAGCAGAGATCTCAAAATGGGGAATAGGGCAGTTCTGTGGACACCAGACATAGACCCCCCCCAAAAGCATGACATAGAAAGGTCTTTGGAACTGATTATGGGGGAAGCCTTGATCTTAGGATACCTGGATCTTAGGGTAATTTCTACTATGCAATCCTGTTTCTCCATCATTCCTTCCCTCACAAATACTCTGAAAAGTAAGGCACAGTAGAAAAATAGGATGATTGGATGAGAATTATAGGCAAAACTGAGAGAATGGTTCAAACTCAGTACTTCATTGGTTTCAACCCTATTAGGAAAACAAAGAGAGATTTGAAGAAAGAATAAAATAAAGGTATAATTTATGATCAAAGAATAAAGAGAACAAAGTAAAGAAAATTTTCTTAAAATTCATAATTTCTTCTTAATCTAAAAATTAAAAAATAACCTTAACATATATTATACAAACATAAGCCTATTAAAGTCTATTAAAATGTTATAGCATCCTTCCTCTAAGACCAACTCACTATCAGAAGGGTCCAATTTCCAAATGTAATAAATATGATTTTGACCATATGCTATCAATGGAACAAGTATCTTTGGCCATGGAATAAAGTAAACCTGCCAAACAATGGGGTGCAAACACATGGTCTTGGTTACTAAAACAGTACTAATGATATCAAAGACATAACTAACCCCAGACCAACTGGGTGGAGCAGGGGAGAGAGAGCTATCTCAGCACTATTACAGATTTTGTCATAAATATGGCAATTATACCGGGGGGGAAAAATGTGAAGGGAAGAACTTTTAAGAGCTGAGAAAATGGCTAAAAAGCAAACTATTGTTTACTGATGTTTGGCATATGTTAATTTTGTTTTTTATGTATTGTTTTTTCCTTTATTTTTCATGTTTTGTTTTTATAATGTCTATTTATTTTAAAATTTGGGTGAAATAAAAACACAAAATATACCTTTCCTCAAACCTATTTACTGCTATACTCTGCTTTTAAAAAAAAAAACAACTCAGTATACAAAATTAACTGAAAAAATTTGATTATTTTTATCAATTCAATTTGCTATCTTCCCTCCCACCAATACCCTAAGCTTGAAATCTCAAAGTCATCTTTGACTCTGTACCTTCCTGCAAAATCCCCTTCTGATAATTATGAAACCCTATTGATTCTTATCCCCCAAATCTCTCATATCTTTTCCATTTTTCTCACTTATAGCTGCAGATTTTCCTAGCTCAGATTACTACTTCTCCCTAATATTCTTTTTCACATACTTTATATTCCAATCAAATTGGACCACTAATAGTTACCTGTTTTTTTATCCTGACCTTTCCCATATAATCCTTCTTCATCTATGTCTGTGTTGAAGTAAGTCCTTCTCATCTTTCAAACTGTTATACAGGCATTTCTCTCCTTCATAACACCTTCTCCTGCTCCATTATACCAGCTGAAAGATATCTTCATCTTCAATTTTTCTAAAATGCACTTCAGACCTCTCCTTTGCCCCTATTTTGAGAAAGTCAGGTAGCACAGTAGACAGCATACTTAGCTTAGTTAGGAAGACTAGAGTTCAAATCCTGACTCAAATACTAGTTCTGTGACCCTGAGCAAGTTACCTACTTCTCAGCTTCAATCTTCTCATCCATAAAATAAGGTTATATTTTATGGTTCAAAAGGGCCCTCCAGCTTTAAAATCTATCATCTTTATAATCTATGATCTATTTCATATGTAAGAATGTTACACTCTTCATTTCACAATATGCTTCTTGAGGTTATGGAATATAATTCTTTTTATCTTTATATCCCCAGTACTTAAAGAGTATATGTTAGGTTTTTAATGTTTGTTAAAATGAATAAGTATTTATTTAGTGACAGCTGTTTACTGGACGCAATAAATTAATATGAACTGAGCTTTGCAAACCTTAAAGCAGCATATAGATGCAAGTTATTATTACCATTATTCATTTTACAAAACCAACTTTACTATGGGTTTTCTTCAAATAATGCTATTTTCCTAGAATAATTAAGATAGGTATAAATTTACAAAAATTCATTTACCACTCAGTTTTCTAAGGACATAGATAATATATCTACCTTACACCTCTCTTCTTCATTGACTATTTCAGAATAAGGCTAAATCCAATCCACTAGAGGGGGCTAGATTTATAAAAACCCTACATTTAATTTTCAACCTCTGATGGAATTCAGCTGCCTCGCAAATTTACTAGGTTTTTGAATGATACTAAATCTTCAGAATATTTTTAGAGATTTTTATTACTCACAATAGGCAGAAATAGAAAAGAATCACTGGCAGGGTCTGCAGATGGGGAAAGAGAGAGAGAGGGAGATACATCCTAAAGACTGAAAGGAAAGGTGAGTTCCTCCTATGTGGGTCTTATGTGCCTGGTGTGGCTTTTTCTTTCTCTAAGGATTATGTATAAATTATGCATAAATTGGGAACTGTTTGTTAATACTTATTTTTCAAAATTAAGGTACTGGGCCTCAAGCATAAATAGGGATTATGGTGGGAGTAGAGTAGGATAGCTGATCACTTTACAAATTGTGAATGTGTTTGCCAGACCATTTAATTGTAAAGGCCGGTAAGCCTCTGACACGGCACATTACTGTAGGAAATCTGAGGTACGATATGGCTGTTTGCACTGACTCAGGCCATATCTCTAAATAGCAACTCATGCTCCCTTTGTGCATGATCTTAAGGGCTAAATTAGGTGCAAACTTACATTAAGATTCACTGAACTTCACTCTAAAGGATGTGCATAATGGCTTTAAAATAAGTGGTACCTACATTATCCTTGGAAGGAGGGGAGAGGAAGAGACTGGGACAGAGAATCATGGGTAAAGTTCAAGGTTCTGGTAAGAAGGGGATAAGATGATGGCTAGAGGGTAAAAGACATCACTTGGATGGTTCATGATATTGTTTTAATTTCATAATTGTCATCGAACCTATACCTGAATGAAACTCCCTTCAAAATATATCACTTGGATGGTTCATGATATTGTTTTAATTTCATAATTGTCATCGAACCTATACCTGAATGAAACTCCCTTCAAAATATATTTTAATACATTTAATGTGTAGTCATCTTAGAATATTAAAGCTGATCACTTAATGATCCAGCTAATGATTATATAATATAATCCAACCCTTTCATTTTATAGATGAGGAAACTGAGGTTTAAAGGGGTAAAGTGAATGGCCCTAGAACACTAAGCTATTAAGTGGTAAAATTAGGACCAGAACTCAAGTCTGATTCAGGACAATCACCCTACTTCCTTTGTTTATCCTTTAGAGCTGATGGTAAAGGGATTTGACCTATGTTAATTGCTGGTGGAACCAAGTTAGGAGCTACTTATACAAGTTCTTAACAAAATTGCAAAGTAGGGAATGTCTGTCTTTTGGGGCCTTCCACTTCCCTTATAAAATCCTTTATCTACTGTTGGGTACCGAATGCCTACTATCTTTTGGGTCTGCAATTTGACATTTTACTTTTGAAAAGTTATCTCATAAATATTAATTTTCCTTATATTGCAAAAGCAAAATTCACAAAGCTGTTGCTATTATTCAATATGCAACTTCCTCTAGACATTTGAGGATGTCACTCAAGTTAGTGATCTATGGTTATAATATGATTTTTTCAATCCAAGCTCTGGATCACAGAATTTGAGAATTAGAACACATTTCATCAGTCAAATCCTAAATCCAATCAACAAAAACACTTTAAATATCTTTAAATTTTAGATAAGTTTGGAAATAGTTTTCATACTACCAAAGTATAGAAAGAAAAATCAAAAGTTAAATACACTGCCAAAATGCTGATCTTGGCAAATAATAATTAACATGTACAACAGAACCCTATTTTAGCTGAAGTGAAATATTGCACATCAATAAACATGACTTCAAAGTTCAGTTAAGATTGGGTAAAAAAAGTCAATTAAATATCCCCATTCTTCCCTCCTCCATGAAATTCTGACTTCAAACTTCTAGAAGGCTTTTAAATTAGAAAAATAATTATTTCACAGCATTTGTGTTATTCATATCTGTCAGATCTTTTTTCTTTCTTTCCATACTCACTGCTACTATTTCAAATTCAGGTTTTTATAACTTCTTCCCTTGGACTAATAATAGTCTCCTAATAGATCTCTCTCTCCACTCTCTATTCCTTCCAATATAGGCTATATACTTTGCCAGATTTCATCTTTCTTTCTTTCTTTTTTTTTTTTTTTAAACCCTTAACTTTCGGTGTATTGTCTCATAGGTGGAAGAGTGGTAAGGGTGGGCAATGGGGGTCAAGTGACTTGCCCAGGGTCACACAGCTGGGAAGTGTCTGAGACCGGATTTGAACCTAGGACGACCTCCATTCTCTAGGCCTGACTCTCAATCCACTGAGCTACCCAGCTGCCCCCCCCCCCTTTTTTTAAACCCTTACCTTCCATCTTGGAGTCAATACTGTGTATTGGCTCCAAGGCAGAAGAGTGGTAAGGGTAGGCAAATGGGGATCAAGTGACTTTCCCAGGGTCACATAGCTGGGAAGTGTCTGAGGCCGGATTTGAACCTAGGACCTCCCGTCTCTAGGCCTGGCTCTCAATTCACTGAGCTACCCAGCTACCCAGATTTCATCTTTCTAAAGAAGCTCCCTCTGCTCAAAAACCTTTGGGGTTTCTCACAGTCTGCTAAATAATAGTCCAAACTTAGTCTGTGATCCAAGGCCTTTCATAATCCTTCAACCTCTTTTTGACCTAATATTTTTCACTATTATGCTCTATACATTTTTGCTAAACTGTACTAATTGTAAATGTTTCAAACTTAATCTTTGCTCTACCTATTGAAAATCTATGTATCCTCCTAAAAGGCTCACTGAAAACATGGTTGTGACTTCCAAGGGAGTTGAGACATGATGGCAGCAGATGAGCTTGGCTGTGTAAATGGACCTTTGTCCAAGGAGGTCTAGGCAGTTGAAATAATTACATCAAAGTGAGAGATATTAAGAACCTTAGATGGTACTGATTGATAGTAGAGGAGTTGAAGAGAGAAGCACAGATCAAAAAATCTGAAGTTTGAAGTGTCTAGAGAAGTAATCTAGTCCAAAGAATCACAGGAGTATCCCTTACAGAAAACTGAAGTTTATAAACAAAGCCAATTTGAGGAGGACATGTAAGTTTATTTTAGGATGTTTATTCTGAGATGACAGTGGATTGAAAGGGAGAGCTTGGAAATTGCCTATTACTTTTTAGACTGGACCATTTTGAAGAAATAGCTCTTCAACAAATAATTACCTCCCAGGGAGTAGAACCCAGTCACCCTTGTCAATCAGTAGTAAGGCCTGAGTCATTTAATCCAATTATACAGAACTGGATGTGGGGAGCTATTTAAAACTAAAGATGATATGCACACAATACTCTTTTCTTCCTTCCATTTCCACTTTTGTTCCTTTCTTTGTTTTTGCCCTACATCTATTCTTTTTCATCTATTTATAAACTGAAAATTATCTAGAGGGCCACTGGACAAAGCAATAAGGTTGGGAGAAGAGAGGACTTGAAGGAGGAAGGGAGACAAGACATGATGCTTTTTAAAAAGTATTTCACAGATTCATGGTTTCACAGCTATTTCATAGGCTATTTAGTCAAACTCTTTCATTTTACAGATGAGGGAACTGAAGCCAAGGAAGGTAAATTAACATACCAAAGTTTACAAAGGTAGGAACCACAGGTGCTATTTGAACCAAGGTCTTCTGATTCCAGAACCAGTGTTATATTAACCAATTGTGGAGGAGGGATTAGATGCGTTTTTCTTAGTCCCAATGAGTAACACTCAAAACAGTGGGTCAATATAGAATGGCCCCAAACTATGTTTTTGACTTTTAATTTAAGAGTTTTTCAGTTCTTCATTTGTCAGATGCCTCTTCTTACTTACTCCCCCCTATTCTGAACCTTCTGCTTTAAATTATTGTGTACTGTGAAACAAGGTACTGAAGCTTGCCAGAATAAAACAAACAGTGGATTCTGAGTGAGGAACTCATGAGACTTTTGTGTGTGTGTGTGTGTGTGTGTGTGTCTATAAAAGAAGAATAAAAATGGCATCTATTTCACAGAACTACTGTGAGGCTCAAATGAAATACCTGTAAAAAGCAATTAGCACAGCAACTGACACAAAGTAAATGCTGTATAATTCTTTCTTTCTTTCCTTCCCTGTTATGTCTGAGGTGGAAAGTCATTACCAACTTGCTAAAGAGGAATAATCACCAAAAAAAAAAAAAAAAAAGCTGGACCCTTAAGAATGCCAAAGGGAAAGAGAATCTTCTAGGTCAAGGATCTTAAAACCTGGGGTCAGTGACTTTAAGTTTTAAAAAATATTGATAATTGTCTTTCAATATAATTAATTTCCATTTTTATCCTATGTAAGTCATTTTTTACATTTAAGAATATGATTCTGAAAAAGGTTCCATAAGCTTTACCAGAAAGCCGAAGGGGTCCATGACACACAAAAAAATTAAGAATCCCTATTCTAATTAGGCATAGACCAACATCTCACACCATACACCAAGATAAAGTCAAAATGGATACTTGATCTAGAAATAAAGGATACCATAAACAGATTAGAAGAACAGAGAAAGTTTACCTGTCAGATTTATGGATAAGGGAAGAATATATGATAAATGAAACATAGAGAACATAAAAAACGAAATGGATAATTTGATTACAAAAAATTAAAGTTTTTGCACAAACAAAGCCAATGCAACCAAAATTAGAAGGGAATCAACAACCTGGGAAGAAATGATATAGAAAGTGTCTCTGAGAAAGGCCTCATTCCTCAAAAATATAAGAGAATTGAGTCAAATTTATAAGAATACAAAATATTCTACAATTGATAAATGGTGAAAACAAGAGCACTTTTGAGATGAAGAAATTTAAACTATCTATAGTCATGTGGAAAAAATGCTCCATTATCACTATTTATTAGAAAAATGCAGTTCAAAATATCTCTGAAATACCACCTCATACCTATCAGATTGACTAATATGACCAAAAGGGAAAATGATAAATGTTGGAGAGAATGTGGGAAAATCAGGATGCTAATATACTGTTTTGTTTTTTTTAAACCCTTAACTTCTGTGTATTGGCTCATAGGTGGAAGAGTGGTAAGGGTGGGCAATGGGGGTCAAGTGACTTGCCCAGGGTCATACAGCTGGGAAGTATCTGAGGCCGACTTTGAACCTAGGACCTCCTGCCTGGCTCTCAATCCACTGAGCTACCCAGCTGCCCCCACTAATATACTGTTCATGGAAATGATACAACCATTCTGGGAGGGCAATATGGAACCACATCCAAAGACGATGCATACCCTTTCATCCAGCAATATCGCTATTGGGTCTTTATCACAAAGAAATTGGGGGAAAAGACCTATTATTTTTAGCAGTTCTCTGAAACTGAGAGGATATTACATCATTTGAGGTATATGGTTGTAATGGAATACTATTGTGCCCTAAGAAATGATGAATGGGATGAATTCAGAAAAACTGAACTGATGCAAAGTGAAGGGAACAGAATCAGGAAAACAGCATGTGCAGTACCAGAATAGCGTATCTGTTGAGCAGATGAAGGACTAAACTATCAGCAAAATAAGGTCCCAAAATAACCCCAAAGGGACTCATGATAAAAAAATGCTGTCCAAAGTCAAAGAATGATTTCACATTAGAACATGACATCCTTCACTTTATTTCC
The DNA here is from genome assembly GCF_016433145.1 of Gracilinanus agilis. Taxonomy (NCBI): domain Eukaryota; kingdom Metazoa; phylum Chordata; class Mammalia; order Didelphimorphia; family Didelphidae; genus Gracilinanus; species Gracilinanus agilis. Next base: position 146,130,361 of record NC_058130.1, read on the forward strand.
TTCATGATTTTTTATTGTATGTATGATTTGACTTTTATCACTGTATGGGGAAAATAGAAATACATACTGCATGAAAGCAATGGTATAACCTATAATAGATCATTTATCACTGGTGGGGGGGATATGAATTACAAAATATCAGAAAACAATTATAAAAAAACTATTTTTACATGTAATTGAAAAAATAAATATATAAAAGAAAGTTAAAAATAATTAAGAATCCCTATTCTAGCTATACTGTATCCCTCACTATTTTGGGATAGCTTTTTCAAAGGTTGTTCTAGTTGATGGCAAAGACTGGAGGGTGTAGCCACAGGTCTAAGGGAACACTGCTCTTTTAGAGACTCCTAGGCTCAGGGGTCCTGGACTGCTTCCTCCAAGATCTGGGAAAGGTAGTAGTTTAGGTGGTGGGAGTAGTTTCCCCTGCCCATCAGTGGCAATTGATCTGTGCTTTGTGTTATCAGGTGGTAGTGATACATCTCCTTGACTGTAAAATGGGGATAATAAGCTCTATCTCACAGGATTGTTGTGAAGATCAAATGAGACAGTATTGGGGAAATAAATAAATAAATGGACGAATGAAAACAAATCACTTAGCACAGTGCCTGACACAGAGTAAGTGATATAAAATTCTTATTCCCTCTTTCTTGTACATCCTTATCCCCTGCCCCTTCTCAAATATACAAGTATTGCTCCCCTAGAAAATGGCTACTGGGTTTGGACTGAATGAAATATACATATTGGCTCATTAACACTTCTTATTCTTCTTCGTCCATAATATCTATCTATAAGCATTCTATATTCTAAGTGATCTATCACTTTTGGAAATTTCTCTCTGATTCTTGCATCTTTCTCTCCCCCTCTATGTTTCACCCTTCCTTCATCTCTCGCCATGGTCTCTGGTCCTTCCAGACCTCCCTTTCCTCCTAATCCATTATCCCTACTCTAGCTTTCCTTTCCTTTCTTCAGTCTTCTGTCTTCCTTCTATCCTCTGGTGTACTTCACAAATGTTTCATTGACTCTTCTCTTTTTTGGTAATCCCTATTTCTTATATCATCCTCTTGTAAAAAAAAAAAAAAAAAAGGAAGGAAGGAAGAAACTTTTAACATATGCATAATCAAGTCAAACAAATTTCTACCTTGGCCATGTCCAAAAACTATACATATCATTCTGTCTCAAGTCCATCACTTCTCTATAAAGACATGGGCAACATACTTTATCACCAGTCCTTTGGAATTATAGATGGTCACTGCATAACTATAACCAGAATTCTTAAGACTTTCCAAGTTGTTTCTTTACAATTGTTATAATTGCATAAATTGTACTCATGGTTCTGCTCACCTCACTTTCTGCAACACTTTATATAAGTCTTCTCAGATTTCTCTCCAATTTTCCTTTTATTATTTCTTATAGTGAAATAATATTCCATCGCATTCAATTGCTATAATTTGTTCAGGCTTTTCCTGATTAACTTGAACCCCTTAGGATCAAGTTCTTTGCCACTACCAAAAGATCTGCTAATAAAATATTTTTACACAGAGTATTATTAGGTCAAAGGATATGCATAATTTAATGACAGGGGATGGGGGGGATTGAGGGGGAAGTGGCATCAATCAAATTGTTTTACAGTATGGCTGGATCAATTCTCATTTCCACCAACCGTGTATTAAATGTGTCTATTTTCCATAGTCTCTCCAACAATTCTCATTTCACCTTTTTTGTTAGCTTTGTCAATTTGATATTTGCCCACATTTATAAGATCAGAGTCATCTTTAACACTAGAAGGGCTAGTTGCATCAATTAACAAAAAAAATTATTTTATTTTGAATTAAACATTTCATCTTATCCTGTTTTTCTTTGCCTTATTAAAAAAAAAACACACACATTGTCAATTGATGTGGCTTGGTTCTTTAAGATATTATACAATTTCTAGTCCTTTTAGTGTTAATTCTTCCCTCTGTTCACTTAACTCAAATTTCACTTTCTAAATCTACCCAGCTGTAAATGCTTTCCCCCTTTCAGATGACCACTTCAGATACCATTCTATATACTCTGCATAAATCTCGTATGTACCTAGTTATTATTTACATGTTATCTCTTCCATTAGAATATATATTTTTCAAGGACAGGGATTCTGTCTTTCTAATTTCAACACTTAGTGGTTCTAAAGCCTTATCAATCTACCTCCATAAAATCTCTTGAATATGTCCCCTTCTCTTTCCTCACACAACCACCACAGACCTTTACTTACTGAAAAAAGCCAGATTTAGCTCCAATATGAAGTGTTCAGGACCAATAATGCTGGAAAGGTAGGGTGGCGTCAGATTATGAAGGACCTTAACTCAAGTTTAAATCTTATTCAGAGAACTGGTATAATCTATATCAGACTATTTGCCACCTCAAGGAAAAGGGGGAGGGAGAGAATCTAAATCACAAAATATCAGAATTGTCAATAACTGAAAAAAAATTATTGAAAATAAAACAAAATCTTATTCAGGAGCCTACAGGGAACCAATGCAGATTTTTGAGCAGAGAAGTGATATGACCGGGTTTTTGCATAAGATTGTTCTGACAGAAGGTATGGAATTGAGAAAAGATCTGAGACATTTCCATGATGGAAATTACTGGGCTTGGTAACTAACTAGATATAAAAAGAGAGGGGATAAAGAAGAAATAAAGATGTGTCCAAAGTTTTGAATACGGAAGATGGAGCAGTGGTGCTGAAGATGAAAATCATTAGAAAATTCAAAAGGAAAAACAATGAGGCTAGAAATCCAGGTGGGTATGGAGCACAGAAGAGAAATCTGACTAGTGATATAGATGTGAGATTCCTATGTATGAAGTTGATGACTGAAATTGTGGTAGTGAATGAAGCTGCAAAGCAGGTCACAATTCTGATTCAATTCTCCAGATTTTCTACATCATCATCAATTTTGCTCCCTTCTGTATAGGCAAAGGGGGAAGCTAAACCTTGACTGCACTGAAGGTGACAAGAGGCAAAGAAAAAGGTATGTAGGGGGCAGCTGGGTAGCTCAGTGGAGTGAGAGTCAGGCCTGGAGACAGGAGGTCCTAGGTTCAAACCTGGCCTCAGCCACTTCCCAGCTGTGTGACCCTGGGCAAGTCACTTGACCCCCATTGCCCACCCTTACCAATCTTCCACCTATGAGACAATACACCGAAGTACAAGGGTTAAAAAAAAAAAAAAAAAAAAAGGTATGTAGACATTTCCCCCCCCCCCCAAGAAATTTGCTAGAGAAAGGAAAAGGACAAGTAGTTGGATAGAAGAATGGTCAAAGGATGGCTTTAAAAGTGTAGAGTCCTGGGAATATCTGTAGCCAGATGGAAAAGAGCCAGTAATAAGAAAAAAAAAGAAAAAGAAAAAGGATAATAGAGAAGGAATAATCGCTGGAGCAAAGTTTTAGGGAACCCATGAAGAAATTGGATCAATGGCCTTTAACAAAAATAAGAAATACAAAGACAAAAGGAGGACTCTCTTCTCTGTCTAGAGGGAAAGAAAGAGCAGCAAGTGGATGGTGACATTAAGAAAGTATGAGGGGGGGCAGCTGAATGGCTCAGTGGATTGAGAGCCAGGCCTTGAGACAGAAGGTCCTGGGTTCGAATCTGACCTCACACTTCCTAGCTGTGTGACCCTGGGCAAGTCACTTAACCCCCATTGCCTAGCCCTGTAACAAATAAGATATATATAAAAGATATTAGGGTTTAAAAAAATTAAAAAAAAAAATATGAGGAGTTTGGTAGATTTGAGTTCCAGGCCTGGAGACAGGAGGTCCTGGATTCAAATATGACCCTAGGCAAGTCACTTTAACTTCCACTGCCTAGCCTTACTGTTTTTCTGCTTTGCAACCAATACACAATATTGATTCTAAGATGGAAGGTAAGGGTGTGAGAGAGAGAGAGAGAGAGAGAGAGAGAGAGAGAGAGAAGGGAAGAGCAGTTAAGTGGCTCATTTCCAGGTCTGGAAATGGGTTGTACTAGACTCAAAACTGGCAGCATACTTCCTATCTGATTTTAGGCAAGTCACTTAACCTCATTTGCCTATCTCTTGCCATTCTGTCCTAGAGGTCTCACTAAGACAGAAAGCAAGGGTTAAAAAAAACCACAACTATGAGGAATAGAAGATTATAAATGAAAACTACAAGCAACATCTTATTTTTCAAGATAGCAAAAAGCAATTCAAGAGAAAATGAGCCTGAAATGAATTTAGTATAAAATTCAGATCATCTTAAGAATATTTGTAAATGAAATGGGAAAAAACTCCCACACAAAACGGAATAGGTCTGCTGAGTTTTACAGTACTCATTTTATCAGTAACGATAGTGGACTACCTTGGACACTATCTAGTCTCAATAGCCAGTGCAGTATGTTTCAGATGACTGTTAATTTTGAGCTCAAAGAGACCTTTTGAAGCCCAATCTTTTTACTGATGAGAGAACCGAGGCCCAGTAAGGTAAGGTAACTTGGCCAAGATAACACTGGTAGTAAGTGGCATAGTTAGGATTCAAATCAAGGTCATCTGACATAATTATAAATCTAGAATTAGAAAGGACATTTGAGGTCTAACTCCCTCATTTTATAGAGGAGAAAACATGCTCAGAGATGTTCACCAAGGTTATACAGATTAAATGACAATTGGGATGTGAACTCAAGTCCTATAATTCCAGAGTAAGAGCTCCTTCCACAAGGTTTTTTTTAAACTGTAAATTATTGTTTTATTGAGGTACAACAAGGCATTGCAACTTAACTGAACTTGAGGCAATCAGTGTGGCAAGCTTGGACACTGATACAGTTTTAAAGATTTATGACAAATAGCAATCATTCACAGCTTTCCTAGCAAGGCTGCATCACAATTTATAATTTATGCACTAAAATGAGAAAATAACAAAGGAACTTAAGAATACTAAAGTCAGAAAAACTAGCTGGACCTGCCAAATGCAAAATTTGTGTGTAACAAGCCTTCTACTTCTTATCCGAAAAGGGCAATAGAGGCAGAATGAGACACACATTTTCAGATATGGCCATATGTTTTGGTTGCAAGGGACAAATCACTGGGAAGTGATAGTGATGAAAGAGGAGTGGGGAGGAGAACATTAACAAGACATTTATAAGAAAAAAAAGAAATGCATACAGAAAGTAAAAACAAATTTAAAAGTACTTCATGTTTAAGATAACTCAAAGAAGGGGGTAGGGGGCTCAGTGGATTGAAAGCCTGGCCCAGAGATGGGGGGGGGGTTTCCTGGGTTTGACTCTGACCTCAGACACTTCCTAGCTGTGTGACTCTGGGCAAGTCACTTAACTCCCACTGCCTAGCTCTTACAGCTCTTCTTCCTTAGAACCAATATCCAGTATTTATTCTAAGATGGAAGGTAAGGGTCTAAAAAAAAAAATCTCAAACAAAGGCAGATTTCAAAAGAAATGCAAGAAATCAGGAACAACAAAAAACTGAGCAGACAACAGCAACTATCAATTCACATGGCTGCTTTTACATCTCCATAAAAACTTTTTGACAATAGTCTGTGCACAAATCAAGGGCAAAGTCAATGAAAACATAAGAGAAGGGGTAAGCTTTTGATATTTTCCTATGGTACACTTCATCTTTTCTATGGCTGATTATGTAACTAGTCTAATGTCAATAAGATCAGCTCTTCCTCAGTGAAAGGAAAAAAGGAGAAGATAAAAGATTCAGAAAAATGTTGAGGAAGAAAAAATAATGAGGGAGTTCAAGTCAGAAAACGGTGACCTTCTTAAAGAATAGAGGCAAAGTTAGAGGTTTGAGGGTTAGAAGAGAGTAGAAAAAGTCTAGAGTAGCCATAGGGATAAAGAATTATCTGGAGATGAATTAAGGAATAACTACGCAGTTATTATAATATATATTATGTATCATATATAACAAATCATCTTCTCGTTACTGACTTTCAGAAGTTATTTAACCTCCCTAGGTCTGTTTCTTCATATACAAATTGTGATGGGCAAGATTAGATGATGAACAAGGTGCCTTTAATTTCTAAAATTCCATGATTCTCTCTATATTTAGACTACCTTGCTATACTACAAATCATAGGTAGGGACATTAATTTCTATTTCTTTAGTATACCTTCCAAAGGGCCTACTATCACGTTTGCACATAATAGGGCATGAATCCCCCAAGTTAGGTTTTCCCTTCTGGCACCCTAATGCTTTTTCTTTCAAGGGGTGTAGTGAAATATTCAAACTTAAATTTATTAATGTGTGACACTCCCTAGTTTTAGGAGTGGTATTAGGTAGGATTTCAAAGCAGCTCTAAAAAAAAGCTAAGAAACACTTGTAGCAACAAAATTTCAATAAATGCCTAACAATTACTAGAACTGACATTAACTTGAAGTAGTTACTTGAGTCTTTTCATATTAGAGATAATTGATTAGAGTTGATCAATAATACATTTCAGAAAATACCAAAGATTCTAAACGTATTTTTCTACTAGGATCAAAGATTTAAAGCTGGAGGTATCCACAAAGGCTATCTAATCCAACCTTCTCTTTTTATAGATGAGGAAATTAAGTCCCAAGTATTAATAGGGGTAGGATTTGAACCCGTCTTCTTTCTCCTCCAGCCAGTCACCAAAGTTACTAATTTTACAACTGCATACTTTTTCATTACCAAGAGGTTTCAATCTATTTTAAATATTCCATTCTATCAGGTAAGTGACAGTTACATAATTATGTATTGTTGCTTAAAATTCAACTCTTCCTTACGAAAAACAGTATTAGTAATCTTAGTTGTTTTATATTAATTTATTGACAACCACAAATTTCAATATTTCAAGTAGGAGAATTTAGTTATATACAATGTTCATACCTATTTTGAAGACTGAAAAATAAAACTATGCTTCAGAATACTTTCTCCTTTCTAAATAACAATATAGCAGTTCTTGCTTATTTATGGTTGCAGTTTCTGGTGGTTATTCTAGGGAAAGAAGGGAGGAAAGAATGAGGCTGCCACCAGATGAAGGAAGGGGTTGGCAGATGTATGGCAAAGGTCTGCCTATGGCAGACTTCTTTCAATGTGACACTTCTACTTTCACTCAGAGGTGTTTTTTTTTTTTTTTTTTTTTTGGTTTTTGGTAAAGAAGGGAAGGGATATGGGCATGGAGTTCAAGCTGACTGGCAGAATTGGGGGGAGAGAGTATAGTACTATACACTAAAAATTAACATAGATATTAAAAGTTAAAGTGAGAACTGTCTGAGGCTTCAGGAATGGAATGTACGTACAAGAAAATAACATTATAATATGGGGTCAGCAGGTGTTTATTTATATTCATGTTTTCAGCCACAGTAGGTGTTGGAATGTAACCCCACTGGACACAGGGCTCTACTATATACTATTCTTTCTTGATATTCTCTTATGATAGAAGGATGCTATTACTACTGTAACTTTGGCTAACAGTGCTCTTTAGAAACGAGCCATACCTCAAATCTGGCTCTTCCCTACATAGCGGTCTTCCCTTAGTTCATCTCCAAAACAAGCAACTATTATGACTAGCAACACTATTTTCATAGCAACCTACAGAAAAGATTACACAATCATAAAAGCAGCAATTAACTTTATCAGCTGTAAACTATTAACATGAAAACCTGCAATTATTACTACTTCAAATGTTTGGGGGAATATGTCTCAGTTTAAACTAATAAAACTGTTAATTACTGTTCTTATTGTGTGGTCTTTCACAGCAGGTTATTTAGAAATGCTTTACCCTGGAGATACAGCAAATTATAGCAGAAAGAACACTCACTAACTTTGGGGAGAAGACCTAGATGCAAATACCCATTTTGCAACTATATAACCTTGGGCTAAGTAACCTCACCACTGGGGGACCTCAGTTTTCTTTTTTAAATGAGGAAAGAATGCACAATTGTAGCTCTTGACATTTTTTTTGTGTCACAGACAACTTTGGCAGTTTGGTGAAGTCTATGGATCACTTTTTCAGAATAATGTTTTAAATGCATAAAATATATATTATTACAAAGGAAACCAACTGAATTGAAATAGTTATCAAAATATTGGGAAAAAACAAGTTCATGAACCCCAGGTTAAATCCTAAACCAGGTAATCTCTAAGGTGCCTATCAATTCTAGAACCTATGAGCAGATAAATAATAGTAAGATTACTCTCTTTTCCCCAGTGCTTGTTAGTTTTGGTCCAGCTGGGGTCAGTCTAACAAGATCAGGTTTTATGTATAATTGGAATATACAAATTTTAGCTATGCTAACAAATTTCTATATCCTATAAAACACACATCCAAAAGGCACAAAGTTTTCCTAACCTAAACTTCTAAAAAGAAATATTGGATGCCAGAAGCCTAAAGTGAACCATCTTTAAGTTTCATCAATTATAATAAAAACTTCCTATTAATACTGGGCTAAATTACACATTCCAGAAAGAATCCTTTTGGAATGTGTCTGGTAATATCAAAGCATATGCCATATATTTGACAGGAAGAGCTAACAGGAAACCTAGTAATTTTATTAGTTCAATGGCACATAAACCTCATCACAAAAAAGGAAGATGAGGTTTAAGAAAACAAATATAAGAAAATTTATGGAACTTAAGTTGATAAATGACAGCAGGTCAATTAAGGAATTTTTCACAAGTATTTTAGTTCCTAAAATGGTATTTGATAATTTATCTTAAAAAAAAATTCAACAAGTAACATTTAACATATACACTAGACTAAGACTGATACCACCAATGTTCAATTATGTGAATGCAATGAACAGAAAAAATTAATTTAGGTAATTGTAGTCTTTTTTATTTTTAAATTAAAAGTTATACCATAGGGAATAAGACTTCAAATTAAACAATCAAGGTTTGACTAATTCAAAAGAGTTTAACATTTATTCTGGAGTAAAACTGGGGAAGCAGCTGGTGCAATGGAAAGAACACTGCATTTGGTCAGATGACCAGGATTCAAATCCTAGCTTTGCTTCACTTGTAGAGTATCATAAAAACAGAGAGACACAGAGATGGGAGGGATATCAGAAATCATCTAGTCCAACTCTTCTCATTTTATCAATGAGGAAACTGAGAACTAGTGAATTAAAATTATGTGCCTAACTACATATAGGTAGTAAGTAGCAAAGCTAGGTTCAAATCCAAGTTCTCTAACTCTAAATCCTGGACTCTTTTCCAGTCTACAAAAAATGTCTAATGACCTTGGTTAAATACTCTTTACATCAATTTCTCTAAAATGAAAAGGTAGTTCTAGATGGCTTATAGGTCCCTTCCAATTCTAAATTTATGATACTAGAAAATAACAAAAAGTAAAAACTGGTTCCTCCCTTTGTCACAAAGGGGATGAAGGCAGAGGGGAGAATTCCAGAAATGACTATAATAAAGGAACAGATATCAATAAGCATTTTTTAAATTAAAGAAGATAAAATAATAAAGATTTCTCAATTAGTAGTTTTAAAAATAAAATTGATTTTGGCAAAGAGTAAAATTCTGGCTGTTAAAACTATGATCATAGATTTTTATAACTGGAATGAACCCTAGTAATCTTAGTTATCCACCCAATATCCTATTAGCTAGCACCGACTAGTTCAGTTTTCTTTCACATTGTGGAAACAAATTTGGACTTCAAAATCCAATTGGTAGAATATCAACCAAGAAACTATTATTTGAAAAGTAGTACAAAATTGCCATTCCTACCTCGTATACTATTCATGCGAACCACTACTAAATCTGCAATCATCTTTTTGAGAGTTCAGACCTATGATTTCCTGACACTTTGTGTCTTAGGAAGTAGGGAGCTCTCAGTGGGGTAAACTCCTCCATACATATAGTTAATTCTGCTACTTGACCTTAAAGCAGCTTGGGTCACTGGGAGATGAAATGACTTCATGGACTTGGTAGTATCTGAGGCAGGCCTGCAACTCAAGCTGCCTTGATTTTAGATAGCTATCCCTTTAGCTTATTCATTCACGTCACATACAGCCTCTCCTAACCACTTTTAACACATGGTAAATATATCTGCTATATGGGCAGAGGTGTATCTCAGGGTAAAACTTTAAAGATTACTCTGGGAACAACAGGTTAGGGGACTTGCCTAAAGGAAAAATAAAACAATAAAGGGCAGGGAAATATATTCCCCCAAATAAGTCACCCTTCTTTGCTTTTTATTCTGACTATACATGTTAATTCTATTTTAATTAGTATTTAACTACAAAATGCCCTTATATCTCAAGCAACTGTAATAGTTGGGCAAATGAAATAAAAACTCCTTTATTTCAAGTGGATGTCACTTTACAATAGTCCTGTAACTGTGTAAAAGAATCCTAATCGGAAACCTACTAAACAACCAAAAGTTCTGTATCAGCCCAGCCCTTAATTATATAAAGAAATAACCTGAAGTAGTATTCATTTGTCAAACTCAAAATATAAACTAGGAGTAATGTTATATCATGGAAATGCATTTAGGGGACTTGAACTCTCAAGCTTTAATAATGTAATCTGAGATATTAGCTTCTGGGATAAACTACCCACATTAAGACCTGAATATAGGAGTTCTGGCTTTTGGTCTAGACTAGGCTACTTACCAGTCTTATGACCTGCAACGGATCACAATCTCTCAAAGCCTCAGTTTCTTCATTAATAAAACAAGATGGGTGTGTGTGTGTGATTTCTAAATTCCCTCCTTGCTCTAACAGTCTATGCTTAAGAAATTAACTTTCTTCAATCCCCACATTGGTATTCTTTCCCTGGGTGAGTAAAACTGTGAGTAAAAATTTATTTTACCAGCCTAGAAGTTTCTCTTGAGGTTCAAATATAGCATAAAAGGGAAGTGAAGGAAACCAAAGAAAGAATAAAAGGACTAATGTGAAAAAGCACAACAAAGACAGAAAATGGATATGCAAAACAGTTCAATATAAAACATTCCTCTATTGCTTCTTAAGCAATATCAGCAAAGTTAGGCATTTCGTTAACAATATTTTTCAAATTTCCCTCTTTTTAAAATTTATACTTTTAAGTTATCAACACCAAAGCACTCTGTCAAAAATGGAAACTTATTGGGACCAGATTTACTTCTTTTCCGTATTGATTTTCTTAAATTATGAACCAAATGAGGAAACAAATGTAGCTTAAAGGAAATAAAACATAGCTGTTAGGTGAAGTTCAAGGACAAAACCAGATTCAGATGCAACTGAATCCAAATGACTGCAGTATCAAAAAATGCATTTGGGAAAAACAACAACAACACTGTATCTTTACGAGGGCAACTATTTGCGCTGTAAAGTAATCACAGAAAAGCCAAAACATTTTGACAGCACAACATAGGGGCCACCTCTGAGCACTGGTCACACAATGCAGTCAACCCATGTAACGGAGAGTAATCAATGCACAGGTTCCATAATTAATATCTACGCATGTGAGGTTTTTCTAGTTTGTTGTTGTTGTTTTAAAACTGAGTTTAAAACAACTAAGCTTTAAAAAAAGAAAGAAAGAAAAGAAATGCAAGCATAATATTACCGGTCCTGCAGTCTTTTTCTCCTCCGTGGCAGCTTGCTTTTACCCTTTGACGTTCTGACAACTGTACCCCCGTTTACTAACATGGCTGAGAGAGCCTCTACCGAAAAATCAGACTGTGGTACCCAAGGGGCCAAAGTGAGATGATACGAGGTTGCTGTTTTTTTTTGGGGGGGGGGGGCGGGGAAGCAAGGGCAAATCTTAAAACCATTCTTCTTACCTGCTTAGTTTCCTTTCGACTTCTTTGGTAGCTTTAGCTTCCAATTCTCTGCAGGAGGGAAAAGAGAAAAAAAGACAAGAATCACCCTGAACCCGAGCCGCTGCAGGAATTGCAATCAGGGGGCAGGCAGGGGAGAGAGGAGAGAGGGAGGGGGCGCCTCGCGGAGGCGGGCGGGTGGACGCCTGCAAACCAGGGAGGTATTAAGGCTGAAAAGAAGAGGCGGCGGAGAGCCCGGCCAAGCCTCCTCCTCCGGCTGCCGGGGAGCCCTGGGCCAGAGCCACCGGGGATGCTGCGCGGGCTAGCGGGGAGGGGGGGGGGCAGGGAGGAGGCGGCGGTGGCGGCGGCGCAGCCCTGGCCCCAGGGCGAGGAGTGACCAGCAGCCTCAGGGGGAGGACACAGAGCTCACCCACTATAGAGCCCTTGCTCACCTCATGTGTGTAAAGTGCACGGGGAGGAGGTGGGGGATAAGGGAGAAAGGCGCAGAGAGGCCTCAGTCCGTCCGCGGTACTGAGGGGACAGGCCCAGCCCGCTGCACAGCCGCCATTTTCTACACCGACCCGCCGCCGCCGCCGCCACAGTCGTCGGGACCGGAAGAGAAACAGCCGCGGCCGCCATCCCCTTCCGGGAGCACCTGCACTCCCAAAATGGCGGCCCTAGCAACCCAGTCCGCCTGGGGAGCGGGCCCATAGCAACCGGTTGCCGCCCAGAGCATCTGCGGGCTGGGACCCGGCTTAAGTCCAGGGAGAATTTCTCGTACCATCTTTCCCCCGGTCGCACCTTCCGAGTGTCTCCCTGTGCACAGATAGAATCTCTCTCTTTTCCCCTCAGTAAAAAGGAAAAACCTTCAGGATCCTTCCTTTCTCAGCCTGGCGAAGGCGACCTCCCCATTGGCTCAGTTTTGAAGGGGCCTTGGTAGGACATCTTGTCCAAACCCCGTATTTTACAACAGGAGAGGCTAGGGTACAGAAGACTAAAGGGACAAGCCCAAGTTCACAGGTGTGATAAAGGGGCACAATCAGAATTCGAATCCAAGTCCTTTGACTCCAAACTTAGTGCCACAATGAGAAAGCCCAGGCAGTCCCTTTACCTTTCAAACCATCTTTAGGTGAAATTTTAAAATTAATTTTTGTCCATTATCAAGCAATTTTCTTCCCCCCAACAAAAAAGGAAAATCTTTTTAAAAATTATTATTTAAGCAAATATACCTGTAATAGAGGAATTCCAGTATCTAAAAATGTCTTTCACTCTGTCCATTTAGTCTATCCCCTCTTTCTGGAGGTGGGTAACATTATTGTCTTCTTTTTTGATAAAACATTAATCACTATGTTATAAATGCTTCTTAATAGCATTTTATATTCAACTGAACAAATGTTTATTAAACCTCTTCTGTGTGCAAGGCTTCCATCTTTATCATAGCTCATGGTGACTGAAATGCTGAAGGCTAATGCCAATGGAACTTAAACATCCCTAGGTCCTACCAAGCCCAAAGGTCTTGAAGTCTGGCCAACTAATGGACTCCACAGGATCAACCTAGCTTAAAATGCAGAAAGACTTTTCACCACAGAGGTTGGCAAGATACAGCAATTCATGCAAAGTAACTAATGTTACTTAGTTAAAGGCCATCATATGTATTTTGTGTTGATTCATTGACTTGCAGACTATGCTGGCACTGGAGGTTAGAAGATGAATTCAAAGATGAAAAATGCCCTCAAGGATTTTCCAATCTATCTGGAAGATGAGACATACCTAAATGATAAAGTGAATGGGAGAAACAAAAAAAAGTGGCCTGAAAATTCAATATATCTATCCATAAGAGCATGCATCTAGAGAGGAACTTTATTAATATATGCAAGTTACCTACTTGTTGGTAGGAAATTAACTCCTCTGTGTATGGAGAAGGCATAGATCATCTTTGTCATTTATTGTGCTTATATTGTTTAAATGTGTTTTGCTTTGAACTAACATGTCCTCTGATGATTTTGTAAAAATAAACATCTGGCTTAAGAGCTGTGGCTTTTAGTGGATGCTGATCTAAACTGTCTTAAGCCTGGAGTAAGCTTTTTTTTTTTTTTTAAACCCTTACTTTCTGTCTTAGTAACAACTCTAAGATAGAAGGACAAGGGCTAGGCAAATGGGGTTAAGTGACTTGCCCAGGGTGACACAGCTAGGGATTGTCTAAGAATAGACTTGAACCCTGTTTCTCCTGACTCCAAGCCTAGTGCTTTATCCATTGAGTCACCTATCTGCTCCTATGGGGTAGCTTTTAAGAATCCAAAAATTGAGGGGAACTGGGGTATATTAACTAGGATCCACAACTGCATGAATTCAGTCAGTAATAATATTTGAGTAATCATTTTTTCAGAAGCTAATATTGATCACTTTGTGTTTTTCATAAATTATTCATCAACCATATATTTATTTACTAAAGAGAATACAACTTTGTTGTAGTTGTCTGGGATTTAGAAGAATGGGGTTCAAGTCCCAGACAAGTCATTTGATATCTCAGAGCCTCCTGAGAAGTTTCTCTTGAGAGAATTATATTTTTAGGTACCTAATATATATGTTTATCTTATAATTAAAGGGGGTTACAAATGCATTTCCTTACTTATTACAGGCATTATAAAAAAAGGCACCACCAATTTCACAGTATTATTGTGAAGAAAGTCCTGTATAAATGTGAATTATTATTAAAAGGACCAGGCATTCCACTTTGAATGAGATGATATTGTTTGTAGATGACCTGTGTAGATGAGCTAGAACTGTCCCATATGGATTTGCTGGACTCAACTATGAAGTACTTTATTTTATTTTGAATTATCATTACTACCAGATTAATTTTGTATCATATCCTGGGAGCAATGGAAGATCAAATAAGAATCTTAAAACAAAATACCGTAGCCAAAGAGCAAGGGACCCCTATGATAGACACTAAAAGCAAGGGAATAGCTATCCAGAAACCTCTGAAATATCCTAATTGGTGAATTATATATACTTAAAAGTTCCATCATGTCCACATATAGTCTAGTGGAATTGTGATTAGGAACAACCATTGTAGAAGAGCAATTTAGAAGTATGTTAAAAAGTGACATTGACTCAGAGGTTCCACTGACAGGAATATAAACCAAGAGTATCAATGACAAAAAGAAAGACCTCTCTCCATCTGCTGAGTATGAGTTCAAGCTTTTTTGAAACATTGTTCAGGAACAGTTCCCTCCCCCTTCCTTTAAAAATTTTGTTATAAGAAATGGTAACACAGAAGATATAAAAAAGAAAAATCAAAACCATTTATTTTAATTTTAAAAAAACTAAAAGGATTGGGGCACCTAGGTGGCACAGTGGATAGAATGCCTGGTTGGAGTTGAGATGTGTGTATGGGAACTTGGGATTAAATGTGGCCTCAGATACTTCCTAGCTATATGACCCTGGTCAAGTCACTTAACTCTGTTTGCCTAGCCCTGGCCCTTCTGCTTTAGAGTTATTATTAAGACAGAAAGTAAAAGTAAAAAAAAAGTGATCTAAGAGATCTAGTAAAACCTTTTCATTTTATAGATGAGGAAATTGAAGTTAAACAAGTTCATTCAATATAGTAAGTAGTAGAGGATTTGAACTTAGGCACTCTGATTCTAACTCTAATATTCTGTCCACTGTGTCCTATTGCTCTTCCCTAAATTCTTTTAAACTTTGTTGTTCAGTCATTTCAATCATGTCCCACTCTTTGTGACCCCATTTGGAGTTTTCTTGGCAAAGATACCAGAGTGATCTTAGCCATAAGAAATAGTGTAGAGGGGGACAGCGAGGTGGCTCAGGGGATTGAGAGCCAGGCCTGGAGGTGGGAGGTCTTGAGTTCAGATTTGCTTCAGACCCTTTCTAGCTATGTGACCCTGAGCAAGACTCTTAATCCCCATTGCCTAGCCCTTGTCACTCTTCTACCTTGGAAACAACATACAGAGAAAAAAAGAAAGAAAGGAAGAAAGAAAGGAAGAAAGAAAATAAAGAGAGAACTGACTTTTCCCATTTTCTCTCCACTTCCAGCCCTACCTTCTTTTTCCACCCCTTTCCCCTATATTGGCAAAAGAGAAATAGAATCACTTTTACTTTTATAAATATGGTATTATGAAACAAAGTGAACTAATGAAATGAAAATAATTAAGTGACTTGTCTAAAATCATAAACCTAGTGAGAGAGGGCTTGAACTTCCAACTGTAAACCCTAGAGCTCTGTTACACTATATTGCCATCTCCATATTAGCAAGTAGTTAGAAAAAAAAGTCAAGACAATGTAAGGAAGAGATGACTAAGTCAGTGGATATGCTTGGTTTAATCTGCTAAACTGTATGTTCCTCTTTTTGTAATGTGTGAAAGTGACAAACTTAAGAGACCATTCAGTAATAGCTGTGGTTCAATTGTGTGGACAAGTATTTATATTGGTATCACTACAAGAAGCTTTACTTCAAGAAAGCCATGTTGTCATGTTGTAACCAAACCTCTTTAAAATGTAACCTGTGGTGTAGAGAACTTATATACTTTATTGTTTCTTAGGCTTGTTTCTTTACGTAAATGGAATGTTCAGCATATTCCTTACTTTCATCAATAAATTAGAGGTGAATCTTTTGCTAATTTCAAAATAGTGTCTGGCATTTGAGTGAGTTCCTGTGCTTGGATTTATCCCTTCTATTGTGACCATATTTTAATTCAATATATTTTTTTAAAAACCATGTCACTGATATCTTTTGGTTTTATATCACTTATAACTGTTGCTTCTTAGAGAACCATTCTTTATAATAAATAAAAAAATAGGAAGAAAAATTTAACAAAACTAACTAATGTTTCATACATATTCAGTATTTCACACCCATGATCCTCCACCTCTATAAAGAATTGAGGAGGAAGACTGATGTAAGAAGGGAAGTTATCTTCTCATTTCTCTTTTTTGGGACCAAGCTAGGTCATTATGATTTTGGAGTATTGCAAGTATATCAGTTTCAGCTGTTTTTTTTTTTGTTGTTGTTTTATTCTTTTCATTTGCATTGCTATAATTATAGAGCATGTTGCTTTCCTAGTTCTGCTTCACTTTTTATCAGTCCATATAAGACCCTAGCCTAGACAACTCCCTTGAGCCTTAGCTTCTTCACAGGGTTGATGGGAAGCAATGGTGGCACAAAAGAAGACATAGAATTTGAGTCATTGGTCCTGGTTTCAAACCCTAGTTCTGCCATTTATTACTTGTGTGATTTTAAGAAAGTCATGTTGGAGTAGCTAGGCAGCACAGTGGATAGAGGGTCAGGCCTGAAATGGGGAGGACCTGAATTCAAATATGGTCTCAGATACTTCCTAGCTGTGTGATCCTGAGCAAGTCACTTAACTCTAATTGCCTAGCTCTTACAGATCTTCTGTTTTAGAAGTGATATTGATAGAAGGAAAGGGTTTAAAAAAAGTCACATCAATTTTCTTTGCCTTGTTCCCTCATCTGCAAATGGAGGGATTAGACTAGATATACTCTCATATCCTTTCCTGCTCTAAATCTATGATCCTGTGAAATTGTTGTGGTGAGTATCAAAGAAGACAATGAGAAAATTCAATGAGGAAGCTGCTGAACTAGCCATCCCAGAGACCTGAATCTGCCACTTATTCTCCATGTTATCCTAAGCAAGGCATTGTACCTTTTTGAGCTTCAGTTTCTTTACCTTTTAAATGATAGTTTTGGACTAAACGACTTTAATATCTCTTCCAGCTCTGATTCCTAAGGCTAATGAAAATTAAGCTGTTCAAAACCTGTCTATGTGTCCATTTTATTTAGTTTGAATTCAATAATATGAAAATGTCTTGGGCACTGGAACTTTCCATTTAAAAAAATTTCCCCCAATTTTTCAGCAGTAAATATTGCATAGTAACTATGCAAACATGGCTTTAAAAAAAGAGTCATTTTTTACCTCACCTTCCTTGATTTCTAAGATCTCTTAAAATGAATACTTCAAAAATGGAAACTCTGATTTCTGTCCACTTCCCTCCTCAGCTCCTCCTTCCCTCCTCCCACCGCCCCCCCCCTTTATTTTTCATCAGTACAGTAAACCTTTGTAGAGGGGGGAAACTACTGTGTGTTCATATGTATACATGCAGCCCAGGGGCCCAGTTGTGAAGTATCACAGAGAAGTATTGGCAGTTGCCTCACCTAGCTGCTTTTGGAACAGATGGGAAAAGAAGTTAAGCTTTTAGCCAAACTTCTGCAAGTATACAATCCCTTTTCTAATACTGCTCTTCTAGTTTCTACAAGGAAGGGGAGGAGGGGCTGGAAGGATTTGACTTCAGTTCTTAACTCACCCCCTCCACAGCTCCCCACCTCCCTCCCCAAACTTCCCCGTGTTTCACTTTTCCATTGCCTTATTCATCTGGGGAGAAAGAATGTTTCCCAGCTGTGGACAAGTGTGTGCAGTGTTGTTGTTGTTTTGTTTTGTTCTTAAAGAAATAATGTCTAAATTCATCTGAGAGTTCTCATCTCTTAAACTAAAGGTTAGGGGATTCCTGGCAAGGAAACTGTTAGTCCTTTCCCTTCCCCCTTCCAGGATGTTGCTGGATTCTTTAGCTCCCAGACTCAGTCTCGGCAAATGCTTTCTGGGAGGCCCCATTCAAGCAAGTTTCAGTCCTTCCCCTCATTCATATGAAATCTCCAAATCTGTGGCCCATCAAGCTGTAAATCCCTGGGATCCCCCAGATTAGCCAGTAAATTCTCTATAAATCAGATTTTAAGGTGTTCAAAGAGGTCAGCCAGCTCCCAACAATTCCCATATTATAGTCTTGGTTCTCTAAATAAAGACCACTTTTAAACTTTTATTGTCCAAATGTTGATTGCACAAGAAAATAAATTTACTTAAAATGTGTCCGCTATGGAAATACATGTCCCCCAAGCAAGCTTCTGGCACCTAAAGCTATCTTTTTCATAGTTCCAGATAATATTAACATGGGGCATGCTTACACACATGTATATGCATACCCATAAGTATATGTATATATATACATACATGAAAATTACATAGATAGGAATACTATATATGTATGTGTATAGCTAGATAAATACAGATTTATATTTTTATAAGATTTGTTCCTCTTGCATTTGGCCCTTTCCCCTGGTGTACAAGACTAGCCAGAGTTTGACTTTAGATGAGAAGAGGGAGAAAGTCTTCAAAAGAAAATGGCTCTACAGGACAATAGGAAACAGTGTTGTATATTGAAGAGCTCAAAAAGACAGAGGGGTGTGTGTGTGTGTGTGTGTGTGTGTGTGTGTGTGTGTGTGTGTGTTGGGGGCTGGGGGATAGAACAGAGGAGACCAAATGGTGAGCAAAGCAGAGAGTCTCTTTTCTATCTGACCTGCTTTTATCTCCATATTTGCCCTACCAGGATGAACTAGTAAAGATGAAAAGTAATTGGAAGTTCCTGTCATGGGTTTGACACAGAATAGAAAAGAACTGGTTTTCAGTGATTTTAGTTCACCTTAGATCTTGAAACTATGCTTGGATTCCATATTCTCTACCCAATGACCAGCCCTGCTGGATGGTTTGTGAACTGTATTGTATTAACTATGCTCTTTTGTTTGCATGGAGGAGGAGAAGCCATGGGGCACCCAATAAGTCTAGAATTGCTAGATTTGGGATGTCTTATATACTGTCTGGGAAATTCTGCCTGGGAGAGCTGGCAGAAGCAATAGATAGTCTATTATTGATCTTATTGATTCTATGCCAAGAGAGCACTATGTACAGCTAGATGTATTTTGTCTGTTCTTGTAAGGTAACTCTACTATGCCAAAGTCAGGAAACTAGGTTGAATGAAATATATTAAGTCACAGGAAGATGGAGACTTGGAGTTAACCACATAGTCACTAAGAGAGATGGAGTTTAGGAATAGAAGGTTATCCATTCTCTGAAAACCACAGAGCTTGGAATTTCTCAGTAGGAGAGAGTGCCTTAATCATAAGAGTAGGTATGGAGCTAACTGTGTTTCTGGTTTTTCTTACTACAGATCAGGTTAGTGGCTAGCAGAGCTATTTGGTAGTTGATTATACTTCACCACTTAAGTTCTGCTTTAATGGCTATCAGAATGAAGGAAATTAGTTGTTTTTTTAAAAAATCCTTCACTCTTATTCTCATTTCTGAGACAGAAGAATGGCAAAGGTTAGGCATTTGGGGTTAAATGATTTGCCCACGGTGATACAGCTAGGAAGTATCTGAGGCCTTCTTGACTCACTTCTCTACCTACCAACTGCCCCAAAATTAGTGGATTACTAGTTCTGGCAGATTGCCAAGCACCTAATAATAATAACTAGTAGTTATATGGGGCTTTAAATTTTATGCAGCACTTTGTAAATATTATCTCATTATATCTTTATAACAATCTGGAGAGAGGAAAGACTTTTATTAGTCCCATTTTACAGATGAGGAAACCAAGGCAGACATAGTTTAAGTGACTTGCCCAATGTCTGAAGCTGAATTTGAACTCAGGTCTTTCTGACTCCAAGTCCAGTGCTTTATTTATCCACTGTGTAACTAGAAGCCTCACTCCTAAGATATGGAAGGGTTGAAAATCTGTTTTGGTGGAGAAGTAACTATGATAAGGAAACCACTAATCTTTGAGTTAGAGATGACAAATAAATAGATAATGTATATCTACATACATGTATTTGTTTTTTTGTGTTCTGCATTTTTTAACATTTATTAATATTCATTTTTAACATGGTTACATGATTCATGCTCCACCTTTCCCCTTCAACCCCCCCTCCTGCACCCCCCCCCACCCATGGCCGATGCGCATTTCCACTAGTTTTGTCATGTGTCCTTGATCAAGACCAATTTCATGTATTTGTTTTTAATCCATTGAAAGATTTGTGATCTTACGTGAATACTGTTTTCAGTGATGCTCATCCATGCTTTTCTACTCAAGAAACCAACTGATCAATCACAAACACTTATCAATGTGCCAGCCATGGTGCTAGGGATAAAAAAGCAAAAATGAAATTTTCTGTCCTCAAGGAGATTATATCCTATTGGTGGAAATTACATATATACATAGAAGTAAATATAAAGTATAGATAAAATAAATAAAAAATATTTGGGAAAGGGGTGTCTGCAGAGGTGATCAGAGAAGTTCTATAAGTTCTATAAGAGGTGGCACCTAAGCTTCAAAGGAAGTTAAGGATTCTAAACCATAGAGATGAGGAGGGAGTACATTTCAGTTTTGGGAGATAATCTGTGCAAAGGGATGGAAATGGGAGATTGAATACTATATATGAGGAATAGTAAGTAGGCGAGTTGGAAACTTCGGAGAGATCAGTTTCAGCTGAGTTGCAGGAGTGTGCTAGAGCCAGCTCTTAATCTCCTGGTGAGAATTCTGTGTGAGCATTTACACCTCAGAAATTGACCAAATAAAAAGGTTTTATTGATTATCTATAGAGTGATTGACTCATTGATTGCCTAGATTTAAGAAAAGGATGGAGAAAATGTTAATAATATAGTTAAAAAAATTTTTTTTGAGATCTGGTTGTTAAATATTTATCAACACACCCACCACTAGTTGAGTGAGAAAGTCAGAAGAGGTTGAGGTGTATGAGAAAAGAGGAAGTAGAGGTCATGAGAATAAATAGCTTTGCTAGGATTTTGGCTTTGAAAGGGAGAAGAGATATAGGATAATTATTGGTGGAGGGGGGGGTGAGTGGAAATTAGGGAATGGCTAAGCAAGTTGTGGTACATGAATGTAATGGAATAGTATTTTGCTATAAGAAATTATGAATATGATAAATATGGAAAAGTATCAACAAAATTATATGAACTGATACAAAGTGAAATAAGCAGAGCCAGGAAAATAGTTTATAGTTGTTATAACAATGTAAATAGAAAGAAGAGCAACAACTGAATGTTGTAAAATAACGACCAACTTTGTTTCCAAAAAAGAGATATAAGAAGTCAGCTACTTTTTTTTTGAGAGAATATTATGCCTGTGGAGCACTGCATATAATATTACATTTTTTAATGGTAACTAGTTTTCCTGAACTGACATTTCTCTCTTTAAAATTTTGTAGCATAAGAGATGCTCTCTGTGAAGAGATGTGGAAGGCACTATTGGGAAATGTAGGTGATGTAAAAACAAAAGATCAATAAAAGTTTATTTTAAAGAATGAGATTCTAGCTGAATCTTCTCCCATGGGGTACCTTATACCAAAAGAGGCCAAGTCATTTTTATCATCCACTGTGTCCTGTGATAGGCAAGGGGTAGAAGTAGTGATGGAGTTATTATCTGTTTCTTCTTAAGGGCATTCATGTCTACTCTGAGAACATTAATGCTAGGGATTCTATCTTTGTTGCCATTCTATGGGATTTCTTCTATTGGGATAACTTCTCCTATTCCAAAAGAGACTTTAGTGGTGTATCTGCCTTGAACATGCAGTTCATAAGTCATGCACCTTCTCAGTCCCATCTCTACTAGTCCTCCTACCTCAGACTTTACCAGAGACTTCTTAGATGGAAATAAACATTTAATCCAGGTAGAAGTATTCTTGTTATACCTGAATCCATGGTGTGTGAGATGTATCTGCTCTCAAAATTTATATTCCAGGGGGCAGCTGGGTAGCTCAGTGGATTGAGAGCCAGGCCTAGAGATGGGAGGTCCTAGGTTCAAATCTGTCCTCAGACACTTCCCAGCCGTGTGACCCTGGGCAAGTTACTTGACCCCCATTGCCTACCCTTACCACTCTTCTGCCTTGGAATCAATACACAGTATTGACTCCAAGACAGAAGGTAAGGGTTTAAAAAAAATTTATATTCCATTTGATCTTGTACCTCTTAAAGTACTAATTTCTGAACCCATGAGTACATATTCCCTGCTGACATGATTATAATAATGATGATATAATATCCCTAATAATGCCTTGTATGACTCTAGCCCTTTAAAATTCAATCCTTTTAAGCAGCTAGACTCATCTGAAATACACAGCAATTTTATGAGGTAGTTAAGATAGCTATTATTATCTTCATTTTTATCAATGAAGAAACTGAGGCCAAGATAGGTTAAGTAATTTGCCCAAAGTCATATAGCTAAGTAGTAGAACAGGTCTTTTGACTTCTAATGCTAGACCTTTCTGATTGGGTTTCAACTCTATACTATGTTCTCTTAGGGTATTGCCTGTTGGGGTACCTTCCCATGTTCAATGACTGCTTTTCTAATGGTCTCATTGCTGTCAAGCATCCTTCCAAACCCCTAGGCTTATAATCTTGGAGTCTTTCTCTCTCCTTGACTTTCCTACCTCCTTCCCACTCAATTGCCCAGTCCTTTAGAGATTGTCACCCTGCCTATTTGGTTCTCTAGACAACACCCTCAGCATTTTTGTACTCAATTTGTAACAGTAAATTTCATTTATTTATGTAAGTGTTTATGGAGGATTTACTTGATAATTCTACTATGATCTTTTTTGATTCTGGCCTTTGTAACATCAAGCTTTTCTGAAGGAAAGGCAGTGCAAAGTAATGGAAAGAGCTTTGGACTTATAGCAAAAGAGAACCTTGGTTTGAATCCTGATTCTGACACTTATTACCTGGGTGACCTGGGGCAAGATCATTCTGGGTTTTAATTTCCATATCTGTAAAGTATGGGTATGGATTCTAAAATATGAAGTGGTTTCCAAGGTAATCTTTAGTTCTAAATTTTATGATTTGGATTCAAGTCCCATTATGTGCTGTCTCTCTGAGTCACAATTTCTTGATCTATATAATATTTATTGTTTCAAATGCTCTCATGGAATGCTAAAGGAGGAAAAGGAGCAAAGAAAAAGGAAGCTGTATATATAGGAAATATAGAACCTGAAAATCGCTTTGTCCTTAAAAAAAACTTCTTGCCCTAAGTTTTGGAGGATCCAGGAGATCAAAAAACAGAGAGGTACCAATGACCTCCTTTCAGCCATGTTGGTCATAAAGAGTGATTGATCACTATGTTCAGACTAACATTTCTGGCCAGGCCAGAATTGGAGTTCCAATTAACAGCTTTTGCAAGCTGAATCAGCTGGTGATTGAGTCTTCTATCTACTGAAAAGAGTCCCCAGTTTTATAACTTCTGCTCCAAATCTGTTTACCTCATAGGGAAAGAGGGAAGCAAAACAGGAGAAGGTTTTCTGTTTTAAGAAAAGGTCAGGAGGGTGGGCAGTGAGTGATCAGGCCAAGCACTCAATGGAGTAGATTTTAATAAGTGTAATTATTCATTTTCTTTGTACAGTAAGTGTTCATTGATAGAGTTTGAATTGCTTATGGAACAAGATGAAATTCAGAGTCAATTGCATTGAAGGGAATCTTCCAAACTGAAGGTGGATGAAATGAGACAAATGGAAATTTGCATACTTTAAAATTTCATAGCAATGTTCATTTTAATTACCTTAGGTTAATTAGGGAATTATTCAGGAAGTGAGAGGGGGAAAAGTCTTGAAGTTCACAAGCACGTGTTCTCTGGTAAACATTTCTGTAGCACTGGGAAATTGAGTACACAGGGAATGAGCACCCTCTGCAGAAGTCATTGGGCTGGTGGCCAATTAATTAATTAATTGACAGCCTACTTTTCTATAGGTTGCTAAAAGCTTGACAATGAGTCATGTGTGGGTAGGAGTAGCCTCAGTAGTACTGCCAGGAGTCCATACTACCTGACATGCTCTCAATGCTGATTTCGATGGTTGTTGGTCTTAAAGAACTCCATAAAATAAATAGGAGCTATTATTATTGATACTAGAAATCAATTTCTATTGAATCCTATAAGTAAGATCTGGACCATTCTTATGTGAACATAAGGCAAATGCTATGTGAAAAGGAGATAAAATGAAGCTTAGAGCTGGTGCTATTCGCAAAGGAAAAGATGGAGAAGTGATCGAGTAGAGAAAAACCCTTTACCCATCCTGACTCCTAGAGCATTTAATGTTGGTGGGTCACATTTACTGGGAATGTCTCCTTATATCCTGCCATAGTCAAACATATAAGCTCCTTAAAACTTAAAGCTGGAATGGACCTCAGAGAGCACAGAGGTCTCATTTTTAAGATGAGGAAACTAAGGATCAGAGAAGTGTAGTAACCTGTTTAAAGTCACACAAGCAGTTAATAGCAGAGCAAGGAATCAAACCAAGGGATCTGCTCTCTCTAATTCCAAGGCTCTATCAGACTTCCTCTCAAAGACCAATTCTAGGGATAAGGTATGTCCTGGTGTAGTGATTGTATTGTTGTTTTTTTCAATCTCAGTGCCATTCATGAATTTAGCATTATGCTGCCTATACCATCTTACTTTAAAAAGATTTCAAACAAGAGGGAGCCTTAGACATCAAATAGTCCAATTCCAGGTGAGTACTAAAGGTCTGAGAAAGAAAATTACTTGCCTAAGTTCACAGGTCAGAGAGAGCATTAAAAACATTTGCCAAAATTGGGACATTAATGCACTGCTGGTGGAGTTGTGAACTGATCCAACCATTCCGGATGGCAATTTGGAACTATGCCCAAAGAGCTCTAAAAG
Source organism: Gracilinanus agilis (assembly GCF_016433145.1). NCBI lineage: Eukaryota > Metazoa > Chordata > Mammalia > Didelphimorphia > Didelphidae > Gracilinanus > Gracilinanus agilis. The sequence goes on from NC_058130.1 coordinate 146,155,615, forward strand.
ACTGCCTGCCCTTCAATCCAGCCATACCATTGCTGGGTTTGTACCCCAAAGAGATCACAGATAAGTACTTGTACAAAAATATTTATAGCCGTGCTTTTTATAGTGGGAAAAAACTGGAAAACAAGGGTATGCCCTGCAATTGGGGAATGGTTGACCAAATTGTGGTATATGCTGGTGATGGAATACTATTGTGCTCAAAGGAATAATAAACTGGAGGAATTCCATGTGAACTGGAAAGACCTCCAGGAATTGATGCAGAGTGAAAGGAGCAGAGTCAGAAAGAACATTATACACAGAGACTGATACACTGTGGTAAAACTGAATGTAATGGACTTCTGTACTAGCAGTAATGCAATGACCCAGGACAATTCTGAGGGATTTATGGAAAAGAACGCTACCCATATTCAGAGGAAGAACTACAGGAGTGGAAACACAGAAGAAAAACAACTGCTTGAACACGTGGGTTGATGTGGACATGATTGGGGATGTAGACTTGAAATGACCACACCAATGCAAATATCAATAATATGGAAATAAGTCTTGATTGATGACACATGTTAAAACCAGTGGAAATGTGCATCAGCTATGGGGAGGGGGGCGAAGGGGGATGAAGGGGAAAGTAAAAACATGAATCCTATAACCATGGACAATTTTTCTAAAAAATAAAATATTATATTTGTCTTGTTAAAAAAAAACAAAACATTTGCCAAAACAGAATTTAAATTGAGGTCCTCCAATTCCAAATCTAGTGCTTTCCCCATAATACCAAGAGGTGGGTGATTCTCCCAAACTCTCATATGTAATCCTCATGTATTTTGGCCTTGGTTTATTCCTGTTTTTTTGACTCCTTGAACAATTGTTTTTTCCCCCTGGAATTTATTTTATTTCAGATTTAAATATTTTATTTTTTTTAGAAAAATTTTCCATAGTTACATGATTCTTGTTTTTACTTTCCCCTTCATCCCCACTTCAACCTTCCCCCCCCCCCATATCTAAGGTGCATTTCCACTGGTTTTCCTTGAACAATTGCCAAGGCATGTTTTGATGTAGCTGGAGCATAATGTGTTTCCCAACTTGGAAAAGTATTGTGGTGTATTATAAATGGTACTGGCCATGGAATCAGAAAACTTAGATTCACATCCTGACTCTATCACTTACTAGCTCTGTGATAAAAAGGAATTCCCAATATCCATTGGGAAATGGAGGTGGTATAAAAATAAGATTTCAATTAAAATTTATTTTTTAAAAATAAGAGTCCACCTGAATCTTTCTATAACTGCTAATAAGTTTCTCATTACTGAATTGAGCCAAACCATAACTCCTTTTTTTTGACAATTGTTTTCTGATATTTTCTGATTCAGATTCTCTCCTCTCCTCCCTCTTTCCTCCACCTTCCCTGAAGCAGTATGTATTTCCATATTCCTCATGCCATCAAACCATAACTCTGTATCTCTGCCCACCTACACCCCCCACTTCTAGTTCTTCTCTTCAGGGTAAAGCAGAATACATTTAATCCATGTAATAAGTCTTCAAATGTCTGAAGACTATTATGTTCTCCCTATCTTTTCTCTAGGATGAAACTCCCCAGTTTCATTATGACATGCCCACTTACCATTCTAGTGCCCTCTTCTGTCAAGTCCCTTCTAAAACATGGTACCTCCAGCTGGGTACAAAACTCCAAAAGTAGTCTGACCAGGGCAGAGAACAGTGTACAGCCAACAACTATGAATAAAGTCTTTCCCTTTGTTCTATATACTATGCTTCTATTCCTGGCACTTAAGATAATTTTTTTGAAGACCAAGATATACCATTAACTCATACATTTTAGTGAATCCTAAAAAACTCCAGGTCTTTTTTTCACATGAACTATTATTTAGTTTCATTTTCCCCATCCTGTACTCATGCAACTGTTTTTTTGAACTAAGGTAGGACTTTCATTTATGCCTATAAATTTCATTTTATTAGAAGTTGATCATTGTGTGGTTCATAGACCTCTCTAGGATAGTCTTGTGGTGTGTTATCATCTCTTCATTTATCTTGAGTTTTTAACTCTCTATTTATCATTTTCATTCTATCCTTGATAGAGAAAACAGGAGTCAAATATGAATTTAGTAGTTCTAGCTTTCTAATATCATCTTATCATTATCCCATCTACTCCAGTACTATAAACTCTGTCAGTCATTCAACAAGCATCTATTAAGCACTTACTATGTACCAGGTATTGTGCAATGTATTAGGGATACAAAGAAAGGCAAAAATAGGATCCTTGCCATCTGGTTGCTTACATTCTAATGAGGCAGACAACATGCAAATAACAATGGGAAGTTCCTTCAGATTTCAACAGAGCTAAAAAAAAACCACTTTTCATTATCTTTAGTATTCATTGCTAGCCTCAGTTCTCTCTGAACTTTAGAATTCCTGTCACTATTTTTAAAGGTTTCTGTACAGACTATAACCTTTTCTGCGGGAAAGAGGACGCAGTCTTATAACATCAAGAAATTTCTGAACACATTGATCAATACTAGTTTGAATTTCTTCTTGATCAATTCAACTGAGAGTCTTGGCTCACCAGTTTAGGCAAAACAAGCCTGAAAGATGCTTCCAGCTCTTCCTCTAAAGTACTAATACAATTCCTTGGGCTTTTAGCCCTACAGGGAAAAAGCATGACTTCTCATTGTGGCAGAGATGATCTTGAGTTCTCTAAGACTATGCCAGTAGTCATGAACTCTGATAGGTTTTTTTTTTTTTTTTTTAATACTAGGAAGGGCTTCAAATGGTCCTGGAAACAACAAACTATGTTTTATGAAGATTGGTGTACCTAAGAATGGAGAGGCTCAGCCTAGATTCTAGGGGCTGAATTCTTTGCTCATGGCAATAAGGAAACAAAGAAAAATACAAAATGATGTCCCAATCCTTGTACTTCTACAGTGATATGGTCAGAATTGTGGGAAAAGGTATTACATGATTTTTAGACCATCTATAAATGTTAACTTAGCTATTGATACTCTAAATGTGTGAACTTTTTCCAGTGACTCATGAGCTCAAAATATGGCTATAGAAATTAAATCCTATCAATCTTGATGTTCTTACTATAAATGAAATTAGAAGATAAAAAGCAGTTACAATTAAATGGAAGGATGACTCACAAGCTCTCTTCGGTGAAGAAAAAAAAGTATTGAGATATCAGGTTTAATTGCATATTCAAAAGTAACAAAAAATGTCTATTCAGTGAGATGTCTAGAGGTAACTAGTTGGCACAGTGGATAGAATTCTGGACCTGGTGTCAGGGACACCTGAGTTCAAATCCAGCCTCAGAAACTTACTAGCTGTATGACCTCTGGCAAATCATTTCACCTCTGTTCTGCCTCTGTTTCTTTATCTGTAACACCAGGATAATAATAGTATCTGTTCACCCAGGGTTGTTGTGTGGATAAAATGAACAAATATTTTTAAAGTGCGTTGCAAATCTTAAAAAACCATACAAATCTGGCTATTGTTGTTATTATTATCATCATAGGTCATTTGGCTATTTTGTACTGCTGGGTTTCTGATAAACTTTGTTTAAAAATGACCATAAAGGGGCAGCTGGGTAGCTCAGTGGATTGAGAGTCAAGCCTAGAGACGGGAGGTCCTAGGTTCAAATCTGGCCTCAGACACTTCCCAGCTGTGTGACCCTGGGCAAGTCACTTGACCCCCATTGCCCACCCTTACCACTCTTCTGCCTTGGAGCCAAGCCAGTATTGACTCCAAGACGGAAGGTAAGGGTTAAAAAAAATGACCATAAAAATAACTGCAACTAGCTATCCACCATCCTAAAAGAAAGGTGGTGGACACAGAGGGCAAAAAGACACATATTTTTTGGACATGGCTAGTGTAGAAATTTTTTTGTTTTTTGCTTGACCATACACATTTATTACAAGGGTTTTGTTTTTGCCTATGATTTTCAGCAGTGAGGAAGGGAGGAGGTGGGAAGGAGAGAATATTGATTTTTGTTCATTAAAAAGGGTTTAATGTTTTAAAAAGAGAATAATTTCAGCTTCTTTGACAATATTATCGATAATATTTATATACTTTGAGGCTTGCAAAACACTTTATGTATATACTTTAATATTCAAGGAATTCAATGGAAAGGAATCAATGGGAGGACAATAAAATATATTGGAAAATATGGGTTAGGAGTAAAAATCAGAAGTTGGTAGACTGTGAAAAAGTTTCATATCTTGAATGTATTCTTCAAGAAAAAAGTCAGGATGCCTAGAATTTGGGAGCATCAGATAATATTGTATACATATACATACACACACAATGTTTATATTTTAACAGATAGGAAACAGCTAATTACTTGTGTAGTAATAATTTCTAAATCAGCTGTCTCTGTATAGACATGAACTTGCTAGAACAAATATAAAAATATATGAAATTAGAAGAAAAACAAAAATGAGGAGCAAGTAAGAGTATATAATGGAGAAGTATATGATGGCAAGAACCAGTTATAACATATTATCAATGGAGGATTGTACAGAAGTGCCATAAAGAATATTATCAGAGAGATGTATGATCTAAAATAAATACAAGTTGGTCATGCAGTGAGAGTGAGGAAGAGATGATGGATAGCCCATATATTCCACTGGTATGCATCTACACAATGTCAAGAAATCTAGAGGGAGCCCCTCAGCACATTTGGCAGAATCTCTGTGAAGAATTTAGGGCACGACATGGACCAATAAGATGAGGTGAATGGATGGGTTGTGATTTGGAAGAAGAATCCACATTAATGATATCATAGATCCACATCATATCATATGATATATTCCTTGAGGACTATGCCACTCTTTTGTATTCATAATCAACTACTTGTTCTTTTTTTTCCATCTTCTATACATTTTTTAAAATTGTTTGATTAGTTCCCTATGAGTCTACTTTGGTTTTAAAGTCAAGATCCCTCTTTTCCTCCTTTTTTGTTTGCTTCATGGGAATTTCTTTTGCAAGAGTATCCCAACCTGTTTATTTTTCAGGAAAAGAAATTGAGGTCTAGAGAAGTTAATGACTTGCTCAAAATTAGAAAATCTATGTGGCATAGTGGAACATACGCTGAATTTGGACTAAAGTTTTGAATTCTTCATCAGGAACTTTTTTTTTCAAACCCTTACTTTCTGTTTTAACAACTCTAAGATAGAAGGGCAAAGGCTAGGCAAATGGTTAAGTGTCTTACGTGGGGTCACACAGTGAGGAAGTATTTGAGGTCAAATTTGAACCCAGGTTCTCTTGACTCCAATCCTGGCACTTAATACACTGTGCTACTTACCTGCCCCAATCAGGTGCTTTCTAGTTGAATAAACATCATCAAGTTACTTAATTTCTCTGAACCTGAGTTTCCTCAGCTCTAAAGTTTGGATAACACTTCCATTGCTTACCTCACAATATTATTGTGAGAAAAGCAATTTTCAAACCTTAATGCCTTCTATTAAGGCTATTAATATAAGTAAGTAAGCTCTTATGATTTGGGTTTGAATTTTAATATATAGGAATAATTTCTGAATCAGCTGTCTCTGTACAGACACTAACTTGTTAGAGCAAATATAAAAATCAATACCAAATCAGAAGAAAAAACAAAAATGAGGAGCAAGTAGAGTATATAATGGAGAAGTACATGATGGCAAGAACCAGTACAACACATTGTCAATGAAGGATTGTTCTGCTTCTTACTGGTTATGTCACATTAAAGAAATCACTTCACCTCTAGATGATCTCTAAGTTCCCTAGTAGGTCTGGATACAATACTATGATTGTTATGAACCCTTTGACCAGGGTCCAGGTCCTAGGGAGCCTATTCCTGGCTTGACACCAATTCCGAGTGAGAAGAAATGAAATCTCGACTGTTATCAGGGATCTTTGCCAGTTTAGCAGGTTCTAATGCCAGAAGGCCTGGTGGTTACTTTGTGGGAACAGAAGGGGCCTAGAGAAGTTATAAGTTGACAGCCAGTATTATAATAATAGCTCATGTTTCTATAGCACTTTGTCAGATACAAGATGCTTTACTCGTATGACTCAATTGATTTGTACAACAATATGCTGAAGGAGGTGATGTGTGTATTCCTATCTTCATTTTAAAGACAAGAAAACTGATACTCAAAGAGGGGAGGCCACTTGCCTTTTTCATTCAGCTAATTATTGTCAAACTCAGATTTTCTCATTCAAGTCCCACTTTATCTATGTCTCTGCTAAGAAGCATCTGGGAATGAGTTTTCAAATGCATGAAATCCCATTCACCCTATTTCAACATGAAGATTGTTTTGAGACAAATCACAATTGGGAATGAGAGAGAAAATGGATTTTTTTTCTTAGTCTGTTCTTAGGGAGAAAGGGAATCAATGATGTTAGCCTGTCCACAACTATTGCTCCCTGCATGTTTTCCTTAACTGCAGCGGCTGGGCAATCCTGACTCCCAAGATGTCTTGTTCCTTCACCAGGAATAATAAAAGAGGGCCAAAGGGTAAAGAGCCTCTGTCCTAGGAGTGTGGCTGTGTCATCTTTTAAATGTCGATGTCTCAAAGAAGTCGAACTCTATCTTCTTCCCTTCTATTTTTTTTCTCCAGCAGCTCTTTTCCTTTTCCTCTCTCCTTTATTTCCCCCCTAAACTTTAGGCCTCAGAAATCTTTTGCATTCTTAGCATTTAAGTATTCACTTCTGTAAAGATTTTCCCAAAATCCATAAATCTAGTCCTATCTTCTCTCTGACTTGCAGACCTCCATCTCTGAATGCTTGTCATTTATCTCCACTTGGTTGTCTAACTAACCCTTCAAGTTAAATGTACCAAAAACAAAAACTTTTTTCCTTTTCTTCAAAATAGGTCTTCTTTGCTCTTTTTCCCTTCTCTTGAGCTCCCCTATTTTTATCAAAATGGCAAGACCATTCTTTAGGCAACCCAGATCCAAAATCTCAGTCATCCTTGATACCTGCATCAAATTAGTTGCCCTATTCTGTTGATTTGGAGAAGGCTTAATATCCATCTGAAAAACATCTCTTGGTTTTAGTGACCCCTGAACTCATACTAGCCAAAAGATTGAAAGTTTGCTGGATCTCTGATTTTGTTAGTATGGGGTTTGACTTAAAAGATTACAATCCAACCGGTTTAGGGTTTTTTTTTTTTTAATCTTATACTGCTCTTGTCTGTGACCTCCTATAAATGCTTCATGGGGGATCCACCCATTATGGTAGGGGCCTTCTCCTAGACCAGTGATTCCCAAAGTGGGTGTACCACCCCCTGGTGGGTGCTGCAGTGATCCTGGGGAGCTGTGATGGCCATGGGTGCATTTGGGGGCAGTGATAGTATGTGACAGGGAGGGCTAAGTAATATTTTTTTCTGGAAAGGGGGCAGTAGGCCAAAAAAAGTTTGGGAACCACTGTCATAGACCTTCTGATATTCTGTAAATAGCAGGGATGTACAGCAAACAAGCGAGCATTTATTAAGTATTTACTATGTGCAAAGTAGGGCACCTAGGTGGTGTCATGCACTGAGCACTGGGCCTGGAGTCATGAAGACTCATCTTCCTGAGTTCAAATCTAGGCTCAGACACTCACTGTGTGATCCCGGGAAAGTCACAACTCTCCTTGCCTCAGTTTCTCATCTATAAAATGAGCTGAAGAAGAAAATGGTAAACTACTCCAATATCTTTGCTAAGGAAACCCCAAATTGGATCGCAAAGAGTCACAAAATTGAACCAATGAAAATGTGCAAAGCACCATCCTAGGTATTTAGGCTTTGGAGATTTTAACACACAAAATGAAATAATATCTGCTCGTGTGTGTATATACGTGTATATGCACATGCATCCTCATGGAGGAAGGCAATATGTATGTATATAAGTATATGCAGAAAAAACATATACAGAATAAGTACCCACTAAAGGAAAATACAAGGTAATTAGTAATGAAGGACACTAACCATTTGGGGGGAGGGGATTGAGGAAATGTTTTGTGTAGAAGGTGATTGTGTCTTGAAAGAAATAAAAGGGATTCTATGAGGCTGAACTAAGGAGGGAATGCATTCCAACATTGAAGGACAGTAAGTGCAAAGTCAGAGAGAGATATAAGATGGATTATCGTCTATGACAAAAGAAAGTGAAGGCCAGTTTGGCACAATTGTAGAGTGTGGAGAGAGGAACAATGAATAAAAATCCTACAGAGGAGGATATAGTAGGTTATAGAGAAAAGGACTTTCTCTCTGATCTTTAGCCTTCACTATGTGACTGATAATCATCCCTTTTCTAGTCATGTATCTCCTTTATGATGTCTTTAACATAATTTCTGGTAGGCTAGTCTTTGTTGGCAACATGCTGCAATTTATCCATGTCAACCAAGGGTTTGTTTCTGTTTTGCCCTTTGAATGACCACAAATATAATTCTTTAGTGATTGTTGTATTTTGTGATTTGTAGGCAATATAGAATTACTGAAATAATATTGGTATTTTAAAAAGTGTTCTGGGGAAGAGCTTGGTATTACTAAAATTAATGTGAAATTTCCTGAATGTACTCTGGTCCAATCTCTTTCAACTGTTTAATTCTGGGCCCAGTTTATCATCTATCTGTGGTATCAGTTTAATATAGATAGATAGGTAGACAAATATATATGTGCATATATATTATATAAAATATGTATGCATATTTATTTGTATGTATATATAGGGTTTTTCAGATGAAAGTTATATTGCTACACTTATATACATAAAGATACATATATACATGCCCGCACATATATATGTTGTTCAGTCATTTTTTCAGTTGTGTCCAACTCTTTGTGACTCCATTTGGGGTTTTCTTGGCAAAACTACTGGAGAGGTTTGCCATTTCCTTCTCTAGCTCATTTTACTAAGGAGGAACTGAGGCGAACAGAGTTAAGTAACTTGCCCAGGGTTGCACAACTAGTAAATATCTGAGGCCAGATTTGAATTTAGGAAGATGAGTCTTGCTGACTCTAGGCATGCATGCATGCATACACACGTACACATGTACATACATATTGGGGCACTCTTTTAGCTATATATCTTGTTCTGGATAAATCCTTTCACTAGATTTTTCCTGTGTCAATAGTTAGGCTGAACTCTTTGGAGTGATTATGGTTCTTATTTAGGATGATCCTTTGAAATATTCAATTTCATGGGTAGGTCCAAATTCATTTGGATGGATCCAAAAGGTATAGAGGTACCTAAACATAGGATGATCTAAATAATGCCACTAATGGGAAATGTCTCTTCCATTTGAACTCTACACGGGACATCACCCATGACATTTCCCTGTTTTATGCCCTGTTTGTTATTGATAATCAAAGGATTAGCAAACAAAGTTATTTCTGTTATGACATCTTTTTTGAAATCTCATATGATTTAAAAATATACATGAAAGATGCTATGATGTAGGAAAGCCTTTAGGGCAGGGTCCGCAACCTTTTTGGCCGTGAGAGCCATAAAAGCCACATTTTTTAAAATGTAATTTCGTGAGAGCTGTACAGTGCTCGCAGTGTGCACTCCTGTAACAGTGCCTGAAAAAAAATTGACTTTATGGCTCCTGCAGAAAGAGCCATATCTGGCCCTCAAAAGAGCCAGATATGGCTCGAGAGCCATACGTTGCTGACCCCTGCTTTAGGGCATCAATTTGTTCTACCAAATCAAATGCTTTCTAAAGTCAACAAACCATAAGCACGATAGATCATGCTCTTTTCAGTTAATTGTGGTACTCCAGTAGCTTATTGAACGGTATGTTTGTGAAAGTCTGTCTATTCTCTTTTCATACTTGCATTAAGGATATTTATTATATGTATATAAATTATTTTAATATTTTATTTGAGCTTGAGTTTTATCATCTGTAAAATACTTATACAATAACTATAGTATGTACCTCTTCGGATTGCTCTAATGCTTAAATGAGATAATGTACATAAAATACTTTGCAAACTTTAAGGCACTACATAAATGTCATTACTATTTAGAGTCATCTTTTTCAGTAGTCATAACTTTTTTTAAAACAAATACTTAGTATCTTCCTCCTCTTTTGAATATTTTGAATAACTAGCATCTCAATTTCCTAAAAATATAGTGTCTTTAATACCACTAGACTTCCTCTATAAAATCCTTGATCTAGTCTAATTTTATTTTCTTTAGTGCCATATAGCACATGGGATGATCTCAGAGTCCAAATATGGTTCCATTCTCACAGTGATACAATAGAAGTTGTTATAAGAATCTTTACAGATATTTTCCATTTTTTCTGTTTGTCCTTTTACTTTCTTCCTTTGATGTCCTCAGGATAAAATGGCTTAATTTGGTCTTATATCAAACTTTCTTTAGACTTATTTTCCCTTCTCTATTTCTTGCAGTTCTATAAAACCACTCATAACCTTCTTCTAAATGATTTAAAAATAAGCTTATGTTCTAACTCATTTTCCATTAACTTTCATATCTCTCCCAAGGCAAGATAAGATATTTGCTAGTTGGAGTGGCTCTTAAAATATTTTGATCTTTTTACTTTGGCAATTGATTTACATAGATTAAACTTCCATAAGAAATGGTGAGCTCCTTTGTCAATGCCTGTTCTTTTCTCTGTATCCCATTTGGGGGAACTAATTGCTTGTTATAGTTAGATTAAATTGGCATTGCCCTTAATTGCATGCCATATTTTCTTATTCTTATTCTTTCTCTAAATTTAGTAGAGAATTTTGATATAGAAAGCACTATCATACAAAATAACATATGATAAGTGTGTAAGGGAAGTATAAGCTGTGTTATTTGGGGAAAAAGATCATCACTAACAAGGAGAGCTTTCTTGAATGGATGGTATTTGGGTTTTTCAAGGATAGGCAGGAGTTCAGTAGTCAAATTATAATAAAATATTTTGTATTATAGTGATTTCTATATGTGTCACATATTAGAACCAACTCAAACTGGCTCTTAGACAATTAAATTTTCATTGTGAAAACTTACACCTCAAAAATTGGTAAGCATTATGAATCAGAGATCGATTGTTTTGTTGATTTTTCTGGACCTAAAAAAGTGATAAAGAAAATGTCACTAACGTAGACTAAATTGAAATTAAACTGTATGATGTGTACATTTTAAAAAGTCAGTCATTAAACTCTTACCAGCACAGCAGTACCATTTCATTATATCTGCCCTTAACCTCAACTCCCTCCTTCTTATAGAGTTCAAGCCTCTTCCAACTCCAGCCATTTCTTTTTTTACTGAATGTCAAAATTGAGAAGAACCATAAAGTCAGAACTAGTCGAAACTACTAGACTGTAAGTTCCATGAAGGCAGGGATTGAGTCTTATCTAAACTTTTAATTTCCCTTAGCATATAGCACAATTATGTTAGGTTCTTCATCTGAATTTGAATTTTGGATTGAAGTGATCCTCCAGCCCTTTCTTAAGCAGCCCTGATGATGAAGAACTTCTTACTCTACCCCAAGGCAGACTTCTCTGTTCTGGGACAACTTGAATCATTACACGTCTTCCTTAGACTGAACTAAAGCCTATCAGGCTATAACTTCAGTGTATTAAAATCGTTTCTTCCCTCTGGGACCCAGCAGTACAAATCTCATTCCTCTTTCACTTGATATCCCCTCAGAGAACTGGAAGACAGTAATACTTTCTTAGTATTATCACAGGTTACCTAGAGTGAGCAGAGTAAGGAGAGCAGGCTTAGAAAGTTATTAACTGAGAATTGAATCCTAGCCATTAGAGTGGGGAAAAAATGATAAAAGTTTAAATTTTTTCCTTTTGGTTTAAAACCAGTCAAGCGTCTTCTCTCTTTCCTGCAACTGGGAAAGTTGCCAAATGCAAAATGAAATTGCTGAGCCCAAATATCTCTTGGCAACTAATCTATCCATTCCTCCTATCTTGGGCTGGAGAACAAGGCAACAGTCCCATCTCATCAGACCTGTCCTTTACCTCAAATCACTCTTACAGAGGTGAAGTCTCTTTCTACTCCAACCATTATTTTTAAAGTTTTCTTCTCTTTCTTTCTTTCTTTCTTTCTTTCTTTCTTTCTTTCTTTCTTTCTTCCTTTCTTTCTTTCTTTCTTCCTTCCTTTTTCTCTCTCTCTCTCTTCCTTCTTTTCTTTCTCTCTTCTTTCTTTCACTTCTTTATTCCCTCTTCCTCCTCCTCTTCTTCCTCCTCCTCTTCTGTCTTTCTCTTTTTTTAACAGAATATTAGAACTGAGAGAAACCATAAAGTCAAAACCCTCCATTTACAGATGAGGAAACTGAGGAAACATTTCTTTAGCAAGGGAAAGTGACCTGCACAATGTTATACTCCCTTATACAGTGCTATGGATTCCTAAAAAAAGAAAAAGTTATCTGGCTAGGGAAGGGCTTGGATGTATGTTTTCACAAAGGAAAAATTACACAGTATATAGATAATAAGTCCAGGACATGGAACCTGAAGACCTGTTTTTGAGTCTTGGCTCTATCATATTTACTCTTATACTCTCAGTGTTGCTTTAAAAACTGTACAATATCACAGATGTGCAAGCTCTAGTTATGATTCTTATTTTTGAATTATAAGAAGAGACTGATCAGGAGAATCCCTGGTCAATTTTATGAATTCTCCAGTTAACTTGATGATCTATAAGGCTTGTCCTTTTGTTTGGAGGCTTCTGGCTCCTTGCTGAGAGAAATCAGGATTACTGTTTGAGTTTCAGAAATTTAGGTTACCTCCAAAATGACTGACTTCTGGGGATTCAGAATGAAGCTTTCTTGTTAGAGGAGTCATCCTTCTCCATAATCCACTAAAGGAAGCAGATAGACCAGCTATGACTTTCCCTCCCTTCTCCCCTCTCTGACTCTGTCTCTGTCTCTCTGTCTCTCTGCCCCGCCCCCCATTGAGTGCTAAGTGAGGAGTGAAGCACAGAGAATAAGTGAAAGGTAGTTAGCTTTACTCTGAAAGAGGGTCCCCTCTTTCTTTGAGACTGGAAGAAAGGCTGTGAATAAAAGTAGAGGGGCAATTGCATGTTGAAGCATAGCCTTGCATTCTGCTTATCTGGGAGGCAACTTGGTACAGTGGAATGAGCATTGGATTTGTAGTCATATGGGTTTAACTTCTGGCTCCAGCACTTAGCATAGTGCCTGGCACATGGTAGGTACTTAATAAATGTTTATTGAAATGAATCGGCTCTGCTAAACCACATTGGTAGTATTATCTCAGACAATTCAGTTAGCTTTCTTGGGTCTCAGTTTTCTCTTCTATAAAATGGGGATAAGAGTACTTATGCTATTTGCTTCTTAGAGTTGTTGTGGGGCAGGGTTGTATGGGCAACTTGGTGGTGCAGTAAATAGAGCACTGGACTTGGAATCAGGAAGATTTATCTTTATGAGTTCATATCTAGCCTCAGACACTTACTAGCTGGGTGACCCTGTTGGTCTCAGTTCCTCATCTGTCAAATGAGCTGGAAAAGGAAATGGCAAACCACTCTAGTATCTTTTCGAAGAAAATCCCAAATGTGGTCATGAAGGCTCAGCTACAACTGGAATGGCTAAATAACCTCAAAAACATCAAAGGATTGTATGGTAAGAAGAGTGCACCTGAATTGGAATCAAGACATGGAGCAAGTTATATAATCTCTCTAAGGCTCAGTTTCCACATCTATAAAATGGGCATAATACTTGTCCTCCTGTAGGCCATACGTATAAAATGGGGATACTACTTGCACTCCCTTCTGAGGGAATTCTAAACACAGAGTTGTCATGAAGAGACAGCTTTCTAAACCTTAAAGCATTGTCTAAATATGATTTATTATTTCTAAATGGGATAATGTACTTAAAGTGTTCTGTAACCCATGCAGATATATATATGTGACTTATTATTCAATCAAATAATGTATGTAAAATGCTTTGTAAGCCCTGAAGCACTATATAAATATGAGCTATTATTGTTATTATTCTCCATAAAACAAGAGGCTGAAGGCATCTGTTGAGAGTGAGACTTGCGGGGGTGGAGGTGGTTGAGAAGGGAATTAGAGATGTAAGGAGAGAAGAGAAGGGCTGGAATAACCGCTATGGGTTAAATCAGATGCCAGAAATTAATACAAGGCTGAATGCTTCACCTCATAATTGCCCCAAGGGGGCTACTTACTGTTCTGGGAGCCAGTCGAGGAATGATTTTTTTCCCCACGTTGTCACCATGCCAGAAAGATGCAATGTGGTTTATAGTACTTCCATGAAGGGCAGCTTGAGCCTACCAATCATGTGTCCTACTAGTTTAAAGTGCTTCTCACCTCAAGCCACTTGACAAACAAACCAATCCATCCTTACAATGTGCTTGAGAGGGAGGTAAGCACTTTTATCGACCCTGTCCTTCAGATCTGGGAGGAAAGGCAGGGCACATGGCATACACAGGAAATCTGTGAGAAAGCAAAGACTAGAAGTCTCAAGTATTTACAGCAGTGAAGCCCTCTCTCCATTTCAATTTACCCCCTTCCACAGTGAAATGTGACAAGTCAGCTTCACCATTACTTATGTACCAGTTAACTTTCCTAACTGAAGGAATTCAGAAGATGCTTTTCTATTTATTTCTAAGGACCCTTCTTTTAAAAACTGATGGACAATCATTTCTAATTAAAGAAAAATTTTTGTCCTTAAATAATTTTCTCTAGCAGTAATATCCACTAGAATATAAGCTCTTTGGGGAAGGGACTATTACATTTTTGTCTTTGTACCTCCTGAGCCCATCACAACACCTTGTACATTGAAGGCATTTAATAAATATTTATTGAATTGAATCTTCAAATTCTAGCTGTTTGGTACAGGATAGAGCATTGGGCCTCAAGTTGAGAGGACCTGGGTTTAAATGTGGCCTTGGACGTTTTCCTAGCTGTGTGACCCTAAGCAAGTCGCTTAACTTCGATTGCTTACCCATCACCATTTTTCTGCCTTAGTATCCATTCCAGGACAGAAAGTAAAAAACAAACAAACAAATTCTATCTAATCATTTTGAAGACAGACTGGTGGAAAGGTAGGCCACATAGTATGATACCTCCTCAGGCTACTTGCCCAACTTGCCTTCTCAGTTTGCAGGTCTGGTGTCCAGGGGGAATAATTATTCTCAGGTTCTAGGGGCAATCCTATGGATCTATATTCCTAAGACTATGGCTCATAAACCCCCACTGGTGGGCTTCCAGTTACAAAATAGTTCCTTCATAAACCTATGGCTCTGTTTCCCACAAATACACACAATGTTCATGGAAAGGGTAGATTCAAACTTAGAGTATGATAACAATGACATCCATGTATAGGTTACATATGTGGCAAAGATACTTCACAGCTCTGAGTACCATAGAGTCTGCAAGCCCTTTTTTTCTATATAGAGTCTTCATGCAACTCCCCTTAAGTACAATATCTCTGCTGGGTGGAGTAGGGGGGCACAGCTGGTTTCCCACAGTCTGCTACCCTTCATGGCTGGCTCTCCCCCCCTCCCCTGCCAGGGGTCCCATTCCTTGAAACTACTTCCTCCCTAGATTGTCTTTCCACATTGGTGTCTGTCTAAAGTATGTCTCTGTTCCCTCATTTGGGCTTAAAATACTGGAACTATTAGATGGAATATTTTCCTCTGGGCATATCATTACTTATCACCATGACTGATAGGGAGAGAAGGAGAGAAAAATCCTGTTTTCTCTCCTTGTAGAAATCTTCACTACAAAGTATTCCCAAGTCTCCAACCAAACTGCAATCCCCAGCGCTTAACTTGTTTTTTTAAACAACTCTTACTTTCTGTCTTAGAATTAATACAAGTATTAATTTCAAGGCAGAAGAGCATAAGGGCTAGGCCACTGGGGTTAAGTGACTTGCCTAGAGTCACACAGCTAGTCACACAGCCAGGAAGTATCTGAGGCTACATTTGAACTCAGGTCCTCCTGTCTCCAAGCCTGGTACTCTATTCACTGAGCCTCTTAGCTGCCCTGGGCTTAACTTTTTAAAAGTCCTGCAAAAACACATTTAATTTTTTTCCCCAATGAGTTTACTTCCTTTAATTCTATCAGAGAAAAGTATTCATGGATCAGAAAGGGATCGAAGTATAAGGACATTTTTTTTTTCAATTTGCTTAACATCTCATTAATACTTTGTGAGTATATTTTGGGTCTTTGAGACTGCAACTTGGTCAAAGACAAGCTTCCCTACAACATTATAATGGAAAGAAATTAGGATAAACTCCCTAGACCAGTGATTCCCAAAGTGGGTGCTACCGCCCCCTGGTGGGTGCTGCAGTGATCCAGAGAGATGGTGATGGCCACAGGTGCATTTATCTTTCCTATTAATTGCTAATAAAATTTTAAAAAATTAATTTCCAGGGGGCTAAGTAATATTTTTCCTGGAAAGGGGGCAGTAGGCCAAAAAAGTTTGGGAACCACTGCCCTAGACTGACGATCAAAAGACCTTGTAAAAAGTCCTAGCTCTGACATTTACTAGTGAACTTACTTAGCCTCTCCATTTCTTTTTCTTTGTGGGACTGTCTTAGGGAAAGTGTTTTTATAAACTTTAAAGCACTATATAATTGTGAACTATTATAGTTAGTCAGGAAACCTGACTAGCGGCTTTGCTGCCACTAGCTTAGAGACATTGGCTAAGTCATTTCTTCTTAGTAGGCTTCTATTTCCTCTATAAAACGAAAAAGTTAGACTAGGCTGTCTTTAAGTTCTTTTCTAGCTCTAAAACATATAGTGGTCCTGATTGCTCTATTGAAGAGAAAATATTGCTCTATTTCTCTTTCTATTTGAAAAGGGAAGGGACAGACCATGGACAAGTCACTTAACCCCAGTTGCCTAGCCCTTAGTGCTTTTCTGCCTAGAAACTGATACTTTGTATTGATTCTACATCAGAAGGTGAAGGATTAAAAAAAAAAAAGAAAAAGAAAGAAAAGGGTAGGGACAGTCTATCAAAAAAAAAGTTGTTAAGAGGGTAACATGAAGGATAAAGGTGAGGACTTGGTAAGGAAAATGAGAAAAGTTATATACAAATGATTCTAATTCACATATAAATGGTTAGATTTGTCAGGAAGACTGGGGTCACATCTTACCTCTGACACCAGCCACATTATGTACAGTACAAGTAAAAATCACAGGACCTGTTTCTTCCTCTACAAAATGGAGATGCTAATACTTGGCTATGGTTAGTTATAGGGTACAAATGAGATAATGCATGTAAAATGCTTTGAAAATAGTAAAGTACTCTAGAATGTCAGTTATTCTTCTCATTTTAGAGGGGCCATTGTCCATTAACTCGCTCATTAGCAATGCCAAGAATCAGACAGAAGGAATAGAGAATTCTGGATTGTACTCGGGAAACTGCACATTACTTTAACTGTCCCAAGCTTTCTGCTTAGTAGAATCATTGTGTTAGTCATGCAGCAGAGCTGGGAATCATGGAATGCCCCAATTTGCACAGAATCAAAACTGCAGGAGACTACTATAAGGCATGTAAGTAAGTGAACTATGCATGTAAGGAAGCTACATCTTAGTGTCAGGCATGGATTGTAAGAAAGCAGTACCCTAAAAGATATCAACCAGGAAATTATTTTTCTCATTTTATTTTTATTGTTATAAATTATTATTAATCTAATACAGGCAATGTATTCTTAGAAAAGGAGTTGGATCAATCGCATATCAAGAGCAAACTATGTACCAATAATATATGAATAGATAATCCAATTGTTCTACCTGTTTCTGTGGGATGTTAAAAAATGTAGAGAATGCCCTCCATCACATTTGGTAGATCTTCTTTGGAGGAATTATCAGAAAACATGAATAAAAACTGCCCAAGATCAGTTGTGATCTATACTATTGGAGGAGGGACCCACCTTGATGAGATCACAAATCCATTGGAGTATGAGGTAGTGCTTTATGGTTTCTAAATCAATTCCTCTTAAGAACCCCATGCGGTAATATCTTATTTTGCTATTCTTTCTGCTGTGTCTGACAACTTTTCTTCTAACCTGAGAATTCTATTTCTCATTGATTTCATTCCTTTATTAAAAAATTTCCACCACTCCTCCAACTCTATTGACTTTTTTAGCAATATGCCTTGTTTGGGTTTTAATACTATTTCCTTCATTACAGATGCTAGATCTTTATTTACTGACAGCACATACTTCATTTTCTTTAAAGTCTGTATGACCTTGGGCAAGCAATTTAAAGCTTTCTGGGCTTCAGATTCCTCATTTGTAAAGTGAGGGGGAGTAATACCAGATGACCTCTGGGCTTCCTTTGAGCTCTAAAGCTGACATCTTATGATCCCTACTTTGCAGGTAAAGCCACTGATGCTCAGAGGAAAAGCAAAGAAGGATCATAGCTATATAATAGAAATTGATAGATTAGGTAAGGAGACTAGGAAGATCTTTAACCCACTGGGAAGAAATGGAAGAATTTCGGTAAAACTGATGTCACACAAAAAGTCTCACCTAAGCTGCAAAGGAACGTGAATATCAAATTCTAGGGTAGGAAAGAGAATACCAGCTCAAGAGAAAGAAATGAAAAGAGGGGGTTAAAACATCATTGTAAAACGCCTTGCAATTAGTTGGTAAAGACTATGAAGAGGAAACTTTTTACTAAATTCCTCTTGATATCTGATGACTTGGAGCAAGTAAGTCATTCCCCTTTTTGGAGCCTCAGTTTTCTTATCTAAGGGATTGATTAGACTAAGTGATTTCTAAGGCTCCTCTCAGCACTGACATTCAGTGATTCAGCATCTGGTTCAGCCTCATC
Organism: Gracilinanus agilis; assembly: GCF_016433145.1. Taxonomy (NCBI): domain Eukaryota; kingdom Metazoa; phylum Chordata; class Mammalia; order Didelphimorphia; family Didelphidae; genus Gracilinanus; species Gracilinanus agilis. The sequence continues at coordinate 146,174,358 of NC_058130.1, forward strand.
ATAGCGTGGAGACTGTACTGAGTTCTTAGAGGCTATGTCCAGGGAGTCCTAGTCTTGGCATATCCAGCCCAGCTAGGGAAGGATTTAAGCATGGTGACATCTAAGCACCAGTCTAACGGTTTAGAAAGGCTTTTCACCAGGAGGTTGCCTACCAAGTAAAGAATCTGTATCATAATGATTCTTCAGGATGACATTTGAAGTCCTCCCCAATGTGGCTCCAGGCTATCTTTCTGGATTTTTTTTCCTGTCACTGTTATTGATTTGTTTTCAGTTATATCTGATTCTTTGTGACCCCATTTGGAGGTTTCTTGGCAAAGATGCTGGAATGGTTTGCCATTTCCTTCTCCAGCTTATTTTATAGATGAAATTTAGGCAAAGTGACTTGCCCAGGGTCACACAGCCAGTAAGTATCTGAGGCCTATTTTGAATTCAGATATCTTCCTGACTCTGTGTCTGGCTCTCTATCCACTGTGCCACCTACCTGCTTCTACCAATGCTATGTTCCAGAAAAACCGGACAACTTGCTGCTCCCTGAACTGTCTCCCTGACTTTACAAAGGCTGTCTTCCATGTCTAAAATGTTCTCCACTTCTGGCACTGAGAATCCTTAGCTTTTTCCAAGGCCCATCTCTTGTCCTATCCTCTAGATGAAGACTTTCCTGCTTACTCTAACTGTTCTTAAGTTATCTCCTATTTAATTGTCTATTTGTTGAATGTCCCTAAGAGAGAATAAGAAGTTCCTTAGAGGAAGAGACTGCTTTTTTTTTTTTTTTTTTTTTTGTCTTTGTAGTCCTAGCACCTAGAACAGTATCTGCCACATGGAAAGTACTTGATTTTTTTTTTTTGAACGAATGAAATCTACTAACCTGTGCAGGTTTTTGGTCTCTGTGGTTTAAAGTACACACAGTTATCAAATGACTAAAGATTTTAAACACTGAAGTTAAGTTTGGGAAGGAAAATGCAAGAACCAGTTGAAATGCAATAATTTATAGTTATATTTACTTATCTGTGTAAATATCTTTTACATAAAATTAAAGATCAGGGGGCAGCTGGGTAGCTCAGTGGGTTGAAAGCCAGGCCTGGAGATGGGAGGTCAAATCTAGCCTCAGACACTTCCCAGCTGTGTGCCCCTGGGCAAGTCACTTGACCCCCATTGCTTACCCTTACTGCTCTTCTGCCTTGGAGTCAATATACAGTAATGACTCCAATATGGAAGGTAAGGGTTTAAAAAAAATTAAATTAAAGATCAAATTAGATTCTTCTGTGGAAAAGCAGAAAGAAAACGAACAAAGAGTAACAATCTAGGAGGAAAAAGATTCTATGGGGCAGAAAACAGAAATTCAGAAATTTTTAGTCCAAGTATGTAAAGGAAGTAGGAGATGAACTGGCTAATAAGCTAATTTTGGCTTTGAGAAAAGGAAGGATTTGAAAGGGATATATTGGGAAGTGAACATGATGTAAAAACAGAAGATAGTTATTAAAATTAGTTTTTTATAATTGAGTTGGTATTAATGAAGGTGAGGATAGGGGTGTTTACTTTATTGTCAGGCCAAGGTTATTCTAACAATTTTATTTTTTAAAGATAAAGAAGGAAGAACTAAAAGGAATGAAATTTGAAATTATGATGCTTATAAGAAACTGAGACCTTAGTAGATTTTTCTAGAAAGTTTGATTTGTGGGGAAAGAGTTTGTAAATATATATGCAAAAAAATCCCGAACAGATCTGTATTTCTTTGGCATGAGGAACTCCCAATAAGGAAACCCTACTGGTGCAGGTGTTTATGGGATTGCTTATAGCCTAAGAGAGTGGCCAAGGGGTCTGAGAAGTTAAGTTACTTACTCAGAGCCATAAAATCTAAAGAAGTGGAATAACAATAAAACATTTTCTTGACTCCATGAAAATATTTATTATCATAAAGTTCTAATAAGGATAAAAATAGATCCTTAATTACTGCTTTATTCATATTATGATAGCTTTTAAAAAATATTTCTGTATTAGTAACAACTCTAAGATAGAAGAGTGACAAGAGTTAGGCAATTGAAGTTTCTTTTTAGACTCTTACCTTCTGTCTTAGAATCAATACTGTATATTGGTTCCAAGGTAGAAGACTGGTAAGGGTTAGGCAATGGGGGTTAAGTGACTTACCCAGGGTCACATAGGTTAGAAGTGTCTGAGGTCAAATTTGAAACCAGGAACTTCCAATATTAGGCCTGACTATCTATCCACTGTGCTACCTAGCTGCTTCATGAAGGAATTTTAAGGGACCATCAAGTCCAGCTCCCTGAGGATTAGACAATGAAAGTTTAGATTAGAAATGGAAATAACTTGCCTAAGGCAACACAACTGGTAGGTGTCAGTGTCAAGGCTAGAACGTGTCTTTTTATCTTTTAGTGCTGTGCTCATTTCATGATGCCATGATGTGAATATACTAATACTTGCTGGTATTTATTGTTATTATGATTTTGATTAGTAGTAGTGGTAGTAAAAGAAGCATGAAAATAGCACTGAGTCAATGGGCAGCTCTTTAAACATCAGACTAAAAGAAGCTGAATAAGCTTGTGTGAAGTCAGTCCTTTAAGGTGAGGAAACACTGCCTCAGTAATTAACTTTCGCCTCTAAATAGACCCAGTGGGAAAACAGGTACTGTAAATAGTGACTACTGCTACAATTTGAAAGATCTTTTTTATATGTAGTATCTGTGTCTGAATATTTTAATCATTCATTCACTTACTCATCACTCCTCTCCCTAGAGGGAATGAGAACTAAGAAATTAAAATTAAGTAAGAGAAAGAGAGGCGTTTATAGGACTTAAGAGAGAGCCCTCTGGGGGGAAAAGATGTCAGGGCAATTCACAATTAGGGTGATCTGGAATGTCATACCTGAGCAAACCAGATTTCAAGAAATAACAGAATCCATTATGTGAACTTGGGAGTCTGCAGCAATGGCCTCAAGTCCCAAGACAATACAAAGTAGATCAGGGAAACACACTCTAAGGAGCAACATTTGGCTGAATCGATGTGAGGATTTGTCTCATGTGACTTAGCTCTTTCAAACCCTGTTTCTTAATGTGTTCGCCATGCCCACCTCTTACTCCAGGGCCTGGAGAACAGATTTTTATTGGTGCCTTTTATGGACGAAGCCCTTGGCTAGGTACAGTGTATATGTGTAAATGCACGTATGTTTCATTCTCACGCCACTTCTACATTAATCAATCACCTAATCTTAGTTCTACTTCCACATCTTCTATATCAGTCCTCTTCTTTCAACACATAGAAGTAACCCTCTAATTCAGTGTCCTCAGTGTGTATGTGTATACTTACATGTAATATATATGTATTTATGTATAAACACAGCATGAGCTTTCAATGTGTGCATATGTACCCTTGTTTCTTCAGTTTGGTATATAACTCTCTAGCATATATGTATATTGTATTTATATATGTATATATATGTTGTATATATGTATACACAGATGTATATACCCACTCACCCACATACACACACACACATATATACATACACATACATATATATAGTGTTAGGTCTACAGATATTCAGGGATGTGGTGGTATACAAACATCTTCACTACAATTGAAAAGAGTGCTTATTTATGCTGGCTCCCTATTTTGATTGTGATCAAGGATTCAAATTCAAACAAAGAATATTAGAGAGCAGGAGTACAAGATCTGAGTTAAGAAGATCCATATGATTTCTACTTTAATGAATCTGTCGGGGTGCACCCTTGTGTTCTGTCCTGGGTCTTATTCTCTTCCTTCTCTGTATTCTCTCTTACTGTAGCCAATCAACTGCTATGGATTCAATGATCATCTCTATGCTGATGACTCCCAAATCAACAAATCCAGGCCTCTATCTCTTTCCTGAACTCCAGTCTTATATTTCTAATTGCCTTCTGGCTATCCACCTGGATGTCCAACAGGCATCTCAAACTCATCAAGTCTAAAACAGAATTCAGCCTCAGCCCACCACGTTTCCTATTTCTGCCAAAGGCACTAATATTCTTCTAGTTATCTAGGCTGATAACCTAGGAGTCATCCTTGACTTTTCATTCCAACTCATTCTTCCATATTCAATCAGTTGCCTAATCTTATTGATTCTACTTCCACAATATCCTGTGTCAATTCCTTTCTTTTAACTTATAATATCTCCTCTCTAAGGCCTCAGCAGCTTTCATCTGGACTATTGCTATAGCTTCTAAATTAATCTCCCTGCATCCCCATTTCTCCCTCCTAAAATCCATCTTCACATGGCTGTCAAACTGGTATCTCTAAAGTGTATATGCATATATATATATTGATAATACTTTCCTCTACCCAGGAAGCTTCAGTGATTTCTTATTGCCTGTAGGATAAATACAAACTCCTGTTTCACATTTAAAATCTATCACAATCTAGCCCCAATCTAGCTTTCTAGGCTTATTACACATTATTTCCCTTTCACAGACTATGTCCAAGCCAAGCAAAACTATTTGCTGTCCACCATACACAACATTTAATTCCTTTATCATTGGAAGGCAGAGGTCTACAGGAGAAAGAGAGTTGTCTTATTGTTAACCATTTTAGTTGTGAATCTTCCCTTTCTTTCCCTTTAGGAGATTAAATAAAACATATCTTATATTTAATGTTTTTTAAGCCTGAGTGCTTTCATGGAAACTGAGAGCCCTTCTTTCTTTTTTTTTTTTTTATAAATATGTAAAAACTCATAAAATTCTGATGTTTCTAGGGGAAACCCTGAGTTGGGCCAAGCAAGCCAAAAACCCAATGCTTAAGCTGAGAGCACAAAGAGAAAAGAATTACTTAGAGGAAGACCCCAAGATTGACTCTGGTTTGTGTAAACCCAGAGGTTGAGTTCCTGGTCATTGAGTACATTTATTCTTGGTGGTATCTTATATACAACTTCTAATTTCCAAGTCATTAAAAAACAAAACAAACAACAACAACAAAAAAAACACAAACCCTTCCCTTCCATCTTAGAATCAATACTAAGTATTAGTTCCAAGGCAGAAGAGTGGTAAGGGCTAGGCAATTGGGGCTAAGTGACTTGCCCAAGGTCACACAGCTAGCCACTACCCTAGCTGTCCCTATCCAAGTCATTTTTGATAAGTTATACCTTTTTAATTTGGTGTCACCTGTAATTAGAGTGAGAGGAGTTATAGAGATCATGATGTTCTATAATTTAAGGTCATATAAAATCACCAAAATATTATTGCTTAAGAAAACTGGATTTTTGTGTCAGAGAGCACCTGGGGAATTATCAAAAGTACGGCACAATTTTTCAAATTTGATTTTTCCCTCTCCTCTTGCTATTCAATCTTTGGCCCAGCTTACTATCCATCTGTAGCACCTCTCCATGATATGTGTACTGATAGACTATCTCAATGGGCTACCTGGCTGACTGCACCAACATGACTAGTTCCTAAAAATGGAGTATAAGCCCTTCCTCCACGGAGGTCTATGCCTGATTTTTGGCTGAAGCTTCACGCTAGCAGCCCAAGTTACAGGCAGATCTTGGTCCTCTTCCTTAATAGCTGCCCAATTGTTTAATAAAATCCCCAGGTGGCCTCAAATTGCTTTGTGAAACCGACTTGCTGCCTTTACAGTGACAATGTTCTCTGACTAGGTTGTTGACTAAATCATGGAAGCCATCGGGATTCCAAAACCCTGTGACTGTCAGCCCCAGCTGTCTGCTTGGGTGTATGTCTATAGTCCCTGATGCTGCGTGGGCGGTGGTTTCCTCAAGCTCTGCCCCTGAAGACTGACTGATGTCCCAGAGGAGGGAGGCCACACTGTTCTCAGCTCTGCCAGCTGGCTCTCCTTCTTCACCTGACTTCAATTGTATTCCCGCTGGCATGTCTGGGATTGGAGGACCTACTCAACTGAGCCCATCTGGGTAGTTTTTAGTGTTATGGAACTTGCCAGGAAGCAGAGACATACTTGGGCCATTTGTCATTTGGATGACAAACCCCTATCTATGACCCGCATGATTTGTGGGAGATTTAAAGGAGCATCAGACTGCCTCTTGCTTCAAGTAGATGAAAACACTGAAAATCTCTATGTAACTGAAAAAATATCATATTCTAATAATGACAACAATCCATTGTTTAATTTATATTAAATAGATATCTGTCCTCGATCTCCCTCTCTCATCCATCCATCCATTTATCTATCTATCCTTTCCTCCCTCCCTCCTTCCCTCTTTCTCTCTGTTTCTCTGCCTCTCTCTGTCTCTCTATCATCTCTTTCTCTCTCAGTCTCTCTCTTTCTCTGCTTCTCTCTCTCAGTTTCTCTCTCAACTCCCTCCCTCCCCCCTCCCTCTTTGTTTCTATCTCTCTGTCTGTCTCTGTCTCTGTATTTAAGACTGGCCAGACAATCAAAGACACTATTTTACCATCATTTTCCTGATTTAGAGAAATTATTTTCAAATTTATATATTGTTGTTGTTATTTAATGATTTCAACTATGTCTGATTCTTTCTGACTCCATTTGAATTTTTTTGGGCAAAAATAGTAGAGTGGTTTGCTATTTCCTTCTCTAACTCATTTTAGAGATGAGGAAACTAAGGCAAGCAGGGTTAAGTGGCTTACCTAGGGTCACACAGTTAGTGTTTGAGGCTAATTTGAACTCAGGTCTTCCTGACTCCATGCCCAGTGCTACCTAGTTTCTAAATCTATACACACACACACACACACACACACACACACACACACACACACATATATATATGTATCAATATATCTAGATACATGTATATAGGTATATTATTTATATATACACATGCATATAAGCACTTACATATGTATCAATCTCTCTGGATACATGTATATATGTGTATTATATATATACACATACAGTTATATATGTATCTATATCTCTAGATACATGTATATAGGTGTAGTACACATATTTAGACACATGAAAATTTCTACTAAAGTCTTCTTTCATTGCCTCTTCCTAGCATGGAGATTGACATTCTCAAAGGTTCTGTCACTGAAGCCCAGTTTTTGTATCTTCTTCAGTATTCTCTAGGCTCTAATCCTCTCTGGACTCCATTACTATCTGGATTTCTTTCTCCACCATTTTCCAAAAGGCTTCTCACCCTAAAAGCTGTCTCTACCACCATTCCCAACCTGGATGATCCCTCTGGTCCTGTGGCCTCTTCCCTTGACTGGTCAGTTCCTCTCAGGCCCTCCATTTTCAGGAAGTGCCCAGACCAAGCCTATTTACCACTTCACACCTCTCTAGGTTCTGTTCCTGATTCTGAGGACTTCTTTCTCTACCATACCCCATATTCAGTTTCCTTTTACCTGGATTCCTCCATGAGAAAGTAAGCTCCTTCAGGGCAGGGGCTATCTTTTTCTTTATATTTGTATTCTCAGTGCTTTGTAGCCTCATATTTAGTAAGAGTGCAATGAATGCTTGTTGGTTTTATAGGTCCTACAAGCTAGAAAAGACCGAGTATGGTCTGGGTAATGCAGCTGTCATCTGAGGACCAGCCTTGCTAAGTTTGGAGAGGTTCATCGTGAGATTAAAATGATTTTTTTTTTGGCCCTAGAATAATAATAGACACTTAAATAGTATCTACTATGTATGAGGCACCATGCTAAATGCCTGACAGTATTATTTCATTTGATGCTCATTACCAACCCTGGGATGGGAGTACTATTATTATCTTGATTTATATAAATGAGGAAACTGAGACAAACAGGGATTAAGTGATCACATAGGGCCATACAACTAGTAAATATCTGAGATCAGATTTGAACCCTGGTTCTTCTGATTTGAGGCCTAGTACTCTATCCACTGTACCATCAAGTTGCCTCAGGTGCTATGGAAGACCAACTACTCTGTAAGGAGTAGAGAGAAGGAAATTTGTATCAGTGGGAAGAATACCCACATTGGTGAAATTATGGATTTTTTTAAAAATTGAATTAAATTAAATTTATTTAAATTTTTTATTTTGAATATTTTCCCTAGTTACATATTTCATGTTCTTTCCCTCTCCCCCAAACCTCCCCTTAGACAATGCACAATTCCACTGGGTTTTACATGTATCATTGATCAAGGCCTGAAATTATGGATTTTTTAGGCACAGTTTTTTTGTGGATTTTTAGGTGGCACAGTGCAGGAGTTGACAAGTAATAGGCAACAGGCCAAATCCAGACTACAGATTTTCTTTATAAAGCTGTAAGCTAAGAATGATTTTTACATTTTAAAATAAAGTTTTATTGTAGTATATCTCTGATATATATACATATACATATATTACATACATGCATGTGTGTGTATGTGTATATACCACTCTTAGGAAGAAGACCATACAAAAACAGGCATGGTAGGGACTTGGTCCTCAGGCATTGGCACAGTGATAGGTAAACTTTTTAAAGAGGGGGCCAGAGGAAAGGAAATGTTCATCTGTCAGTCTGTTTCTAAGGCAACTCTTTCGAAGTTTCATTGTATGGTATCCTACTCACTGCATTCGTCAGATTAGGAATAACCTTGCATGGCCAGATAGAACATTTCAGGCTACCCCCTCCCCCATCAGGCCCACTGGCCGTAGTTTGCCCATCACTGGTCTAGCATAGTGGATAGAGTTCTGACCTTGGACTGGGGAATGTGCAAGTTCAAATCTTGCTTCAGATACTTATTAGCTATGTAGGCTAATATAATGCTTAATTCTTTGGATCTCAATTTCTTCAGCTGTAAAATGAACTCGATGTATTTTAAGGTCCCTCCCAACCCTAAATCTATGATCCTAAGTATTGAATTATCCTTTTTCAGCCAGACTTGTGATTCTATTAGTGTAGGTTATCTAAATAAACTAAATAAATAAACCATGCCTTCCACTACAGATCAACAAAGACTATGGCTCTACTGCTGATAATTCTAGAGGGTTGCTTGGGATACTGAGAGTTTATATAGCTTGCCCAATATCACAAATTCAGGGTGTCAGAACTTGAATACAAGTCTTCCTAAAATCCACACCACACCCACTTTCACCAGCAACCAAATTTTTAAAGGAGATGCTTCCTTAAGGAACAATAAAATTCACAAATAAGAGATCTGCCATGAACACAATGGTGATCTTCAACCAGTTTTTTATCCTCTTTGGGACTCAGTTTTACTCAGTTTCTCCATCCATAAGGTGAGGGATTGAAGTAGATGATCTCCAATATCCTTTCTATTTCTGATGTAAAATGTTATGTTCATGGCAAGAATATTATTTGGATCCATACCTCTAGCTCTGAGTTCACAAGAGTTGAATTCAGTCTTAGGGAGCTTCTCACGAATCACTACTGACCTGTGTCCCCACCCAGGGTTTCCCTTGGGAACATCAGAATTTGAGTTATGTCTAGGTCTTTACAGAAAAAGTCAAAGAGCCTGCTGCTCCTCTGCAAATACTTGGGCCAACAATATATCAAATACAAGGCAGCCTTTAACTCACCCCACAAAAAATGCAAACCACAAAGGACTCACACCTGAATCCATAAATAGATTCAATCCAAGAGAATTCTCCTTCCCCCTGGAGAGCCTCAGCTCCTACAAACACTTATTCAGTCTCCTAGACTTATAGTGCTATCCTGTATCTGAAGCTACTCTAGAAGGGAAATATACTTCAGGCTGCTAGAGAGTCAAACAGCTTCTAACAGACAGAATCTTTCACAGTAATCCCCTTCTGCCCATTTAGGATTGGTCTTTCCCTTCTCTTCTAGGTTCAGTTGCTAGAAACAGTTGCTTCTTTCTTCTCCTATGGACTTTGTTCAGAAACTTGAATTGAATACTTTTCCTATCCAGAATGCTGGGTCCAGCAATTTCTCCATTGGATAGTTTTCCTTCTAAGAATTCTTTTGCTGCCTTGCCATTGCTTCTCCATGGATGCCATCTTGGAAACAGAGATTTGACCACTGACTCTTTATGCCTATTACCTTTAGAGATGCAGAGACTGATGCACAGATAAATAGCTCCACCTTTTAGAAGCAGCTAGATATTTTAATGGATAGAGCACTAGCCTTGTAGATAGGAAGATCTGAGTTCAAATGTGACCTTGGACACTTAGTAGTTGGGGAAATCATCTATCTTCTGTCTGTACATATAAAATTTTTATACTAATAGTCCTTACTTCTCAAGGTTGTTGTGAGAATCAAATGAGATAATATCTGTAGAGGTTTAGCTCAGGACCTGGCACATAGTAGGTGTTTAACAAATCTTTATTTCTTTCTTTCCTTTCCTGAAACCTGATATTTACTCTCCATGTAGCTTATCTCTCCTTTCTGGTTTCAGATCTTTCTGGCAGATCTGTATGCTCTTATTTTTTTTTAAAGGCTTTAATTAAAGCTAAGATATAAACATTTATCTTCAACTGTAGTATCAATGAGAATGTTCAGACCTTGTATAGGGATATACCTTCTAGACCAACTACTTGTGTCTGAGCTGTCATTGGTCTGATCAGCCACAGTCAGATGTACTATACATTCACACTAACATAATGATGTTGTTTTAGTCCTCTTTGAATATGACAACAATCAACCAAACAGCTTCTAGACCAATCCCTTTAATCTTGTTAATCTGGTTAGAGGTCCTCCCAGGTAGGAAGCAGGGCAGTAGATAGGGCAATGAATGTGGATTCAAAAGGAACTAGGTTCAAACTCTTTCTGCCTCAGTTTCCTCATTGGCAAAATGGAGAGGGAGGGTTGTATGCAATGGCTTTTAAGACCTTTTCCAGTGCTAAATCTATGATTTTATGATTTAATTACACTCTTATAGAAAAATAAAGAGCTGTGAAATCAGAAGGCAAAAAAATAATTTCTAGCTTGGTATCAGGGAAGGCTTCCTACAGGTTGTGGTATCTTAGGTAGACTTATAGAGTGGGAAGGACGTCAAAAGGCAAAGGGTGACTGCCAGCATTCCAGGCAGGAGTACACAGCAGAACTTAGTGGATCAGTCCCTTTAGAATCTTTAAATAATTAGTGCAGCTCTTATTTAGGGAAATCATTTATAGGCAAACAAAGGAAATGTCTACTGGATTGTTGTTAACTGTACTGTGATCTTATAGTAACGTGTTCAATTAAATTCCCTCAACACATACAGACTTATTAAGGAAGCAAATGCCTGCATAGTCATTTGACATCAGATAATTATTACTATTTTGTTTGCCCTCCAACCATAACAAGAGCTGTGTCATTTAAAGAATTGAGGGGAGGAGAAAGGGGGAGGGAAACTCATATTAAATGCTTCTCTTAATGAAACTGTACACAAGATTTGGTGAAGGGGATGGGGTTGTTGGGGGGGTGAAATGCATAATTTGGGCTAACCCCTTCCCTAGAGAGAAAAATATCTGAGAAGGCAGAACATGGAGTTGGGTCAAATCAAGTCAAGGTTTGAAAATTGTTCCTTTTTCCCACCTGTTCACTGTCCATCAGAGGCTTTGAGCCTTTATTTTGATACATATCATTTGATTTATCACAAAAGAAACTCTCAAAGAGAACATAATTTTGGGCCATTAATATGTTTATTTTCTCTCTCCCTTCTTTGCAGATGAGGGGACTATGGGTTTGGATCATGGCATTACCACTGAACTCAGTTGTGTTGGCTAGTTTTGCTGAACTGTTTTTTTTTTTTAATTCTTCCTTATAAGGGACATTTCTGTAAGCAGAGACAATACATTTCAGGAAATGAAAATATTTTTTAAATGTATCAACAAATTCTTTTTAAAGATATAGAAAAACAGGCATGTTTATCTAATGTCATATTAAAAAATGTCCTTTGTCACATCTAGTTCTCCCCTTCCTAGCTCTAGGTCACATCCTGGAGTGGCTGCCTACTTTACCTATCCCTAGTCTTGCATCTTTAGTTGAGAAAACTGAAGCCTGGCAGAGAACACTGTGCTGATTAGGAAAAAAAAGAACCATAAAAACAACAAAACTTTAAACTCGGGCATCTTGAGAAGGAACAGTGTGTGCCATAAGAGTAGCAGTTGTGACATATCCTCAGTGGGGATATGATTGGGGACATAGACTCTAAATGATCACCCTAATGCAAATATTAATAATATGGAAATAGGTCCTGATCAATGATACATGTAAAACCCAGTGGAATTGCTCGTTGGCTATGAGAGGGGGGTGGGAGGAGGGAAGGAAAGAAAATGAATCATGGAAACCATGGAAAAATATTCAAAGTCAATTAATTAAATAAAATTTTTCAAATAAAAAAAAGAGTAGTGGTTGTCACAAAAGTGAGGGCTGTCCAGAGATTATGTAGTATTCAAGGTCTTCCTAATCTTCCTCATCCATTCCTTTCTCAGCCAGCACTTTCTTCTTTCTCTGTCTTTGGCTTCTTTGGCTACTCACTTCCCCTTTACCATCTAGTAAATAAAATCCTTCCTTTCCTTCAAACAGGATTTATCTCAGGGACTATTTCCTCCATGAAGCTTCTTCCCTGATCTCTCCAGGTAAAAGTGATTTCTTCCATCTCCATTTTTTCCAGTACTTGTCTAGACTTCTCCTTGTATCAACTCACTTTCTACTGTATGTATGTACTATATTTCTACTGTATGATGTACAGTTACCCTGTTGAAAGAAAAGATCTTCTTTTCAACCAACCAGCATTACTGGTGCTTTATCTTTATATTCCCAGTGCCCATCATGAGTTTATACATATAGCAGTAGCTTATTAATGTTGGTAGAAGTGAATTCAGTTGAAAATGGAAAAGTTTAAGAGGTTTCTTGGAGTGCTGGTTGCAGAAATTTCCCCATTCCCCAAATTCACATTTGCTTAGTCTAGCTAAACCCTGGCAGTTATCTTAATTTTCACATTGATATATACCTCAATTCTGCTCATGTAGGTGTATTCCTCCCACTCTCCCCCCACCCCAGGCTAATGGGCTCCAAACTATGCAAACTTAAACAAAATCCTTACCTTCTATCTTAGTATCAGTTCTAAGATAGAAGAATGGCAAGGGCTAGGCAATCAGGGTTAAGTGACTTGCCCAGGGTCACACAGTTATGAAGTATTTGGGGTCAGATTTGAACCGCAAATCTTTCATTTTTTTAGCTTCTTCAACTTTTCTAATCCCACAGACCTAATCAATTACTCAAATTTGGAAAAGGAGTGAGTTTGAGGGAGAAAGGTAATGCAATTAAGACCCATCTATACTTGCTCAAAAGTGATACAGGCTACTCACTGGCCACTTCCTGAGTTCAGAGCTCTCTACTGTGGGGAGCCCAATTACTAGATGAGTCCATTACTACATGGGTGGGAGTGTTCATGGCATGACTAGTTGATAATCCCCTGTGATGGGTTCTCATCTAGGTCATAGTGGGAAGGCAGCAGAAAGAAAGGGTAGGGTGAGAAGAAGTTGAAAGAGATGGGGTAGTTGTTTTTGCACAAACCTTTGATTGGCTATGGGAAAAGGATGGGATTTAACCCATTTTTCTATGCTCTGAGTGGTTGTTCATACAACTCTTAGGGTCAATCCCACAAACCTTGGAGTTATTCTGTGGCTCTCATTCTGGAGATCACTTTAGACCAGTGATGGGCAAACTTTTTAAAGAGGGGGCCAAAGGAAAGGAAATGCTCATCTGTCAGTCTGTTTCTAAGGCAACTCTTTCGAAGTTTCATTGTATCATATCCTACTCATTGTATTAGTCAGATTAGGAATAAAGTCGGGTAGCCAGATAGAGCATTTCAGGGGGCTGAATCTGGTCCGCGCTGTAGTTTGCCCATCACTGCTTTAAGAAGCCATAATCCCTTAGCTTTCTGACTCAGCATGGTGTCAGTCATATTATAGATCCTTCCTTAGTTTAAATACTAAATCTCCTAGGGGAGAGAGACCCCTTAAACTTGCTGCTGGATTATTCTGAAACTGATAATCTGGTTTTAGATTTTGCTAATTCAATTAAATATAATAAGCATTTTAATTGAGTATACCTACTTTATATCAGGCACTATGTTAGGTCATGGAGATACAAAGATAAAAACAAAACTATTCTTGTCCTCAAGGAACTTGCATTCTATTGAAGGGGGAAATAACATGTACACAGATAAATAATTAGGAAGTATAAGTATGTATGAAGTAAATAAAAATAATATGGAGGGGCTAATAAAAGGGGATAAGGAAAAAACCTTTTGTAGGATGTGGCCCTTGAGGTAAGCCTTCAACACTAGGAAACTAAGAATCTTCCTTAAGAGGAAGGAGGTAAGGAAGAAGTACATTCCAGGAGTAAGAGAAAGGATAGAAGACTAGAAATGGAATCTGTGTATGGGAAACAGTAAATAAGTCAGTTTGACTGGAGTGTAGAATGTGTGAAAGAGAGTCATGTACAATATACTGAGATGGTAGAGCCAGATTGCAAAGGGTTGGAAATTTCAAGTAAAAAGGAATTTATATTTTATCATGGAGGCAAAAGGGGAGCTACTAAAGATTCATGGGCAGGGAAATTATGGTAAGACTTGTGATTTAGAAATAAAACCTTAGCAGCTGTGTGGAGAAGGAAGCGGGAAGAAAACCAATTAGGAAGTTATTGTAAAAGTCCAGGCAAGAGAAAGATGAAGGCCTAAGCTAGAGTGGTGGACCTAAGGATGAGGGTCGAATGGGTGGTGGACATATGGATGAGGGCCTAAGCTAGAAGTTAGAATCAATAGAATTTGGCAAAGGAAGCTGAAGAAGTCAAGGATGATCCCAAAGGTTTTGAAACTATTTGCTAGAATATTTCCAATGTCTGCCCCACCCTTGCCTGCCCAGACGTAGTGTCTTGATCTCTGCTTCATTCTTAGATTGTAGTACTCAAGGAATATGGACACTGTTTTAAAGAAATTGGTAGGCTATATCATAGATGAGCGAGCAGACCTTTCTCTTTGTCCTAGAAGACTTAGGACCTGTGGCATAGAAGCTACAGAAAGACAAATACATACATATATATGTGTATATATTTGTGTGTGTATATATATATGCATATATGCACATATATATATGGAAAAGTCTTTTAATGATGAGAGTTGTCAAGGAATAGAATAGGTCACCTTATAAGTTAGTATGCTCCTTACCAATAGAAAGCTTTGGATAGAGGTTGGATGATTACTTGTTAAAGATATCATAGGGAGGCCCATGATTTAGAAAAGGATTAGATGACCTCGAGTTACCTACCATTCCTGAGATTCTATGATTTTGCCTATCCTTTCCCCTTAGAATGATCTCCCAGTTTAGGCTCATATACCAGCATGCAGGTAGATAGATGAATGGTCCCATTACTGTAAAGACTGACAGGTCTTTTGGTGAACGATTATGTTAGGGCTGGGGAGAGGAGGGTAGAAATTGGAAGGAGTCAAAGATGAAGGAGGATACCTTGGGTCTTTGAGGTTATCCCAGTGAAACATAAGCTCCTGTCAGGTCCTACCAAACTGGAAAAGCTTCAAGTATGAATAAGCCTAACAATAGCCAATGTGTTTGCCACTCCAGGACCAGGCTAGTCCATGCTGGAGGGGGTTATCATCAGAAAGCTTGACCATCAGATGGTGATTTTTTTTCCCTACCTGCAGCAATTCATGAAGATTTCTTCATGTGGGGAGTGTTTTTTGTTTTTTTTTAAATCAACATTGATGAAGAAAGAACTCACATTAACAAACTCTGGGATCTTTTCAATTATGATCAGGGTAGTGACCACATATACTGGTATGCATGTGCTTAGGAAACACTGGTCTACTAGGAGCCAGAACTAATTCTGTGGCCCTATTAGCAAAACCCTCACATGCAGTCTGATTTACACGGTTCCTTCCAAAGAAGATATAGGACTCTAGTAGTTACTCCTTGAATCTGACACTCTGGCATTGGCATCTTGCCTTTATTTGGTGAGATACTAGTAGATGGACAGAAAGTCTAGACTTTATAAGGTCCCATTCCACCCATTCCTAGCTTCCTTAGTTCTGGGGCCTCCCTAGGAGGGAAACAGAAAGGTATAATGGCTTTGAGAGCAGAAATCTTGGCAATGGACTGAGAGGAAATGAGGAGGAGTTTAGGGTTAATAAAAAAAGAAGAAAGAATCATCTAGAATTAGGGTAGCAAATAATAATCCCTGAGAGATTCATAAGGAAAGTTTCAAGAGGCTAAATATGTGTGTGTGTGTGTGTGTGTGTGTGTGTGTGTGTAGTAGCTCACATTTCTATTGAGTTTTAATATTTATAAAGTGCTTTCCTGAAACAACTCCGTGTGACAGGTTGTGCTAGAGTTGTCATTTCTGATTTACAGATGGAGAATCTGAGGCCCAGCAAGGGTATGTGATTTACCCAAAGTAGGCCCTCCCTAATCCTTTAGAACTGACTATAGCACTCAAAACAACATATCTAGGTACATTTCCTGGCTAGGCTTAAACTAATCCTCAGTTCTCTCCACTTGGAAGACTTGGACCCACTTCCTTAGAGCTGGAGGGTGTTTAGCAATTGCATAATTGAGATTTCTGGAGAAGTTCTATACACATTCTTAAAAGCTATAGCCCCAGGGTTAGTCTCTCCTTGAATCTCTGCCTGGTGTAGTACAAAGAACATAGGATTTAGAAGCAAAAGACCAAGGCTTTAGTCTTGGCACTATAAGTGGAAAGACCACCACTACACCTGCAGTCTGGAGACCAGGGTCCATTAAATACTAACTTTATGATCAACTTTTAGTCTTATTTTCATCATCAGTAAATAAGATAGCTGGACTAGATCATTTCTAAAACCTCTTTAAGAGCAAATTGTTTGCTCTTGCCCAGCCTCAGTTTCCTCATCTATAAAACAGAGATGTTACAACCTCATAGAGCTGTTTCAGGAAAATGCTTTGGAAATCTCAAATTGCTATGGAAATGTGAGTTATTATTTGCCCCTACCTCCACTTCATATCCCACTACCACCACCTTAGTCTTGTGGGGTTCCCTATATGGTGCTCCCAGGGCAAATTATTTGCTTGCCCCAATTCTGGCACTTGCTCAAGGCTAGGAGGGGTTGGTGGTGCCCACTCCAGGAATGCTATACATGGGTGGGGCACAAGGAGGCCAGGATTGGGACTGTAGTTAAAACATGTTTCCTTTTTTTGACTCTAGAAAAAGGAAAGAAACATTTATGAAGAAAGGAAAGAAGAGGAAAAAAAACACCCCCCAAAAAACAAAACAAAGCAGCCTTGGCTAGATTCTAGTACATCCATTTCTGACTGGCCATTTTACCAGTAAAACAAAGACTGCTTTGAAATGGATGCTGGGCCTGGCTTCCTGCCAGCTTGTAATGGAAGATAAAGGGGCAGAATACAAATGGAAAGTTTAAAAGTGGCAAAGCACCAGCAAGATGCCTCAGGAGAAGGGGAAAAACCGGTGACAGGAAACCAGGTTGCCATGGAGACCAAGAAGGCTATTCCAGACACACAGGAAAACAAACCCCGTTCCTGTTGGACTTAACCCCGCAAAAGCCAAGCTAGTCTGGCCCGCCAGGTGGAAATGGCCCAGGAGGCCCCCAAACTATGTCTGAGAACTAACCTCCCACTTGGCAGTCTGACAAGCCCCCCTCAACATCCCCTCCTCCCCGAGCTTCAGTCCTGGACTCTGTATCTCCATCACCTGGCCCTTCCCTGGAGGCACCACTGGGACCTGCAGAAGGCTTGGGAGGCCGGGGAAAGAGGGGTGTGTGTGTGTGTGTGTGTGTGTGTGTGTGTGTGTGTGTTGGGGTGGGGGGGAGGTGCGAGAACTCACATGCCATAAAACTGAATCGTTGGCTGGGCTGCTCGGGCTTGGCTGGCTGGTTGGAAGGAGAAGGAGAAAAGAAGGCGGTGGAAAGGGATTTCTCTGCAGAGCTAACAAACCATTTGGGGCAGAGGTTTCAGCCCAGAGAAATTCCTTTTTTTCTGGTCGAAATGCAGATTTTTCTCTGCCTCCCTGAGGGTGAAGAGAGACCTTAGAGCTTTTTGGAAACCTTTCATTCCGCTATAACCTAGCTCTAGGGCTCAGGAGGTATAGCACCCCGACCTCCTTTCTTCCTCTTCCTCTTCCTCTTCCTCTTCCTCCTCCTCTTTCTCTTCCCTCTGCCCTTCGCCCCTCCCTCCCCTCTCCCAAATTCGGTGCCCCAACTTAAGTCTGCTTCATGTTTACCCTTCCCCTCTTCCTCAAGCTTTGTAGCCTCAGAACCTGGGCTCGCCATCTTCCTCATTTGCCCTCATCCCACTCTGGGTTCAGTATCCCAGAATATAAGTCTCCTTGAGAGCGAGGAGGGACAGTTTTGTCTGGGAGGATTTTTTTTTTTTTTGTTGTTGTTGTTTGTTTTTTTTTTAATGCTTGCATCCCCAAGGCACAGCTTAGTCCTTTGTGCTAGTTGAGGATTTAATTTATTTGTTTAAATAAATTCGATTTGTGGATTTTAATCACCTTGGTTCTCCCTAAACATTTTTTCAAGGGCTGTAGGTTTCAAATATCACGATATCCTTTATTATCATAGAAGACCAAGAAAAGAAAAAAAAAGAAACTCCTGGGCATTCTGATTTATTTACTTTTGGAGAGCTGCCCAAATCCTTCTCAATCCCCTTTCCTTTCTCCTTCCCTCCCTTTCCCTCCATGCGAATCGCTAAGAACATTAAGTGCCCAGAGTGGACATCCAAAGGCTTTTTATTCTCAGCCAATCTGAGGTTCCCTAAAGCCTGGGTTTTATGCTATCTTTCTTTTCATGGTTTCTATCTTGAGGTTTAGCAGGAGAAGCTGGGACACAGCAATTTTGCATGGAAGTGATTTAGTTAGAAATATATGGGCATTTGTGGATCCTTTGGGGGAGGTGGGGATAGGAAGGTCCAAAGACCCATGTAGTCTCTTCCAACTCTTATTTACTCTTTCGCTGAGGAAGTGGAGGCTCTGAAAGTTTACTTGGGGATTAGTGGCAGAACAGAATTGTGGGAAAAGAAAATCTTAGGGCAGTTAGGTTTTGCCTCAGTGTACAGTGCCAAGCTTGGGGTTAAGAAGCCCTGAGTTCAAATACACTTGAGACACTAGCAGTATAAGCATGGACAAATCACTTCACTTCTCTTGGCCTGTTTTGTCATCTGTAAAATGGGGATACTAATAAAAATAATACCCATCTCCTAGGATGGTTATCAGGGCCTAATGAGATAATAATTATAAACTACTTAGCACAGGGCCTGATACATAATAAACACTATATAAATCCTTGTTGTTATTATTATAATATACAATATTATATATTATTATAAAGAGGGGATATTCAGAGGTCATCAAGTCCAACTCCCTCATTTGCTAAAGGAGCCAAGGCCCTGAACACCACTTGCTCAAATCTTACACAAGTAGTAATCAATTGATTAGTATTTATTGAGCGCCTACTACGTAAAATGAGCTGGAGAAGGAAATGGTAAACCACTCCAATATCTTTGCCAAAAAACCCCCAACTAGGGTCATGAAGGGTTGGATATGGCTGAACAACAACAATGTTAATGTGCCAAGCATTGTGCTAAGCTCTGGGGAAAGAAAGGAAAAAAAAACATACCCAAACCCAACCTAGTCTCTGCTGTCCAGAAATTCACAGTTTAATGGAGGAGAGAAAATGCAAATATGTACAATCAAAATATATCCATGGATAAATTGGGGGTAGTCTTAGAGGAAAAGCACTAACATTAAGGAAGACTAAGAAAGACTTTTTTTTTAACCCCTTCAATGGGGGTTTAAATTTGCCTAGGGTCAAACAGATAGGAAGTATCTAAGGCTAGATTTGACCCAGGACCACTGTCTGTAGGCTTGACTCTCAGTTCACTGAACCACCTAGCTGCCCACTAAGAAAGGCTTCTTGCAGAAGGTAGGTCTTTACCTAAGGCTTGGAAGAAGCTGGAGAAAATAGAAGGTGACAAGGATTTGAACCCAGGTCTCCTGATAAGTTCAGTGTTTTGCTTTTTTTTCCCCCCCTACTATATTTAGTAGGTAGCTAGATAGTACAAGGGATATAGCATATGGGATTGGAGTCAAAATGACTTATTTGCATCCCACCTCATACTCACTAGCTGTGTGACCTTAGGCAAATCATTTGCCCTGTCTCTTTCAACTTCAATTTCCTTATCTGTAAAATGGGGATAGTAATAGTTCTAAACCCATGTTTTACTGAGGATCAGATGAAATGATATACGTAGAGTGTTTTGCAAACCTTAAAGTTCTATACAAATGCTACCTTGTTGCCTCAGACATTTATTAAATATCTTCTCTAGGCAATGTAGATGTTCTATATGGTTCCTTTCTCTGTGCAACATAGATATTCTAAAACCTGTGTGATTCTTCCCTCCTTCCGACCTACTTTGCTAGAAGAGCTGTGGAAGTGGAAAAGGACAAACTATCAAGGATCATTTTATATTTTGCATTCATTAACTGTTGGCCAACTTGTTGGGATGAATCTGTCCATACTTAGCAAGGCTGGTCCTGGGGCATTAGACACAGTCTTGCTGGGGGGCTATACACGAAGCAGTTGGGACTTGGTAGAGCCCAATGGTACTTGTAATCTGCTGCCATTGCTTTTGAAGAGGTATAGTCACCTCCTTGACATAGGGAGTTATTTGTCCAAATAGGACAAGTTTGGAACGTTAGCACTTCAGAAAATTGCAAATTTCAAATGACTCAAAGGGCAGTAGAAAAAAATACATATTTTTTGATGAGTTACTAAGCATATCACTAATGCAAGAGCAATGGTATGAAGGAAATATATTGCTGGAAAAGAAGATGGGCTGATCACAAGGCAAGAATAAGACATCCTGAATGGCTAACCCAAGTATTACACTTGTATCTACAAAATATTAAAGAATCAAATGAAGATCTCCACTATGTGGAGAATTCCTAATTTTCTATAAGGCTCAGCTCAAGCACCATCTTCTCTGTGAATCCCGATTCCTTATCCCTCCAGCGATTGGCAATGTCCCTCTCAAATGATCTTTTGCCATTATCTTATAGACTTCTATTTCATACATAAATTTGCTTATGTTGTCTTGATTGCTGAGACTATATAAGCTTCTTGAGGAATTGTTTCACTTTTGTCTTTTTATTTCTAGCACCTTCCAGTGTCTGGCATATAGTAGGCACTTAATAAATGTTTGTTGATTCAAAGAGCAATGTTAATTCAATATATAGTTAATATGCATAATCATTATTGTGCTGCATGATAATTTGGCACAAATATTAAGTCATTCTAAATGAAAATAATTTGTGGTATTTTTACACAGTCACACCAAACATTTCTAGTATAATCTGGAGGATAGGGTACTGTAGGTTGTAGGAGGAATTCTATAACCCCCAGCTCTTTCTCCTTTGAGAAGTTTATGGCTTTTGTACTACTACTTCCCTGATTCTGATCTTAAGGGAAGACCTCACCTCTGTTTAAGGCAAGGATCCTTAGGTTGGCACCTGTGAAATTGAAAAAAAAAATTATGACTTCACTTCAGTATAAATATTTTCCTTTGTCACCTTGAATGTTTTATTTTATGGATTTAAAAACTGGAGGCTGGGAGCAGCTAAGTAGCATAGTGGATAGAACACCAGGCCTGTAATTGGGGAGACCTCGGTTCAAATCTAACCTCAAGATACTGCCTAGCTACTGTAATAGTTTATTAGTTAATTAAGAGTTAATTAAGTGAGTATATTAGAAAATAGTTACATAGCATAATGTATGGCTGAATGCACAGGTAAGATGTAAGTTAGTTTTCTTTAAATGGAGTCTCAGAGATGGATTGTGGGTAAGAGAATTTTTCCTAGAATTCCTTGAGTTACCCAATTGTCTTTGTACTCTAGGGGTTGATCCTGTGTGGATAGGAGATCCTGAGAGAGGCTCCACTAGAGTGGGAAAATTCTCAATTGCTTCCTACATAAAATTTCATCTAACAGACTAAAATCAGTGAAGGAGATCACTGGGTGAATTATCATTTCAAGCCTGGCTGGTTTTCTATGAGTGTGGAAGAAGAACTTGGAGATTCTGAGCTGTTTTTTCCAACTATACAGCTAAGAAGAAAAACTCAACTTATTCTTTTTTGTGTATAAGATAAGAATCTAGTTTAGGATAGATAGATTAGATTTTTGGGGAAAATAGATAGGAAGAAAGTGTAGCCCCAACCTTGTTGGGGACTGAAAAGACTCTTGCGAGTCAGATTTATTTGGGTGGTTAAATAAGATTTATTAGTTTAGGATTAATATAAGAATTTCTTCTCCACTTATTTCCTTTTCCTATCGCTTTTCTTTAGTCCTTTTTTTTTATCATAACAAATATATTTTTTATACTCCTGGCTAAGCCAGAATTCTTGAGACTGCTCTGAGAACCATCTTGTCTCAATAGTCATAACTTAACAGCCTATCCATATAGGATAAATTATTGGTAAAAATACACTGTACCAATAATCTAGTAAGGGTTAGTATACCCTTACAACACTACATGACCCTGGCAAGTCATTTAACCATGATTGCCTAGCCCTTGCTACTCTTCTGTACTAATATTAAGACAGAAGGTAAAGGTTTTAAAAGGGGCAGCTGGGTAGCTCAGTGGATTGAGATCCAGGCCTAGAGAAGGGAGGTCTTGGGTTCAAATCTGGTCTCAGACACTTCCCAGCTGTGTGACCCTGGGCAAGTTACTTGACCCCCCTTGTCTAGCCCTTACCACTCTTCTGCCTTGGAGCCAATACACAGTCTTGACTCCAAGACGGAATGTAAGGGTTATAAAAAAATTAAAAAAAAAAAGGTTTTAAAAACAAAAACAATATAAAAAACAAACAAACAAACAAACCCTGGAGTCTGAGAAGGGGTCCAAAGGCTTTACCAGACTGCTAAAGTGGTCCATGACACAAAAAAAAGGTTAACATCTCCTGGTTTAAAGCTAATCTAGACCCAGGACCTCAGTGTTCACCTGGCCACTGTGGTCTAAGTGGACCATGGGAGTTCTCTGCTCAGTGCTCCAACAAGAGAGACTATGCCCCAGGGAAGCTGGCTTTAGGACTCATTAGGAAGCTTAAGTGACAGATGATGCCGCCCTTTTGTAAGACTGACTACAAGAAGAAAACCTACTTTGAATATCTTATAGAAGCCATTCAAGCTGGCAGTTAGACAGAGAGAGAAGGCAGGGATGGGCAAGCCCAGGCAGTGGATAGGAAAAGGATGACATTTTCAACACACTGTAATGATGTTAAATCAGATTGCTTTCTGAACACCCAGGGCTAAAGAAAAAAGAAGTATAATAATAGGGGGTCTTGATGAGAGATTGTATTGGCTCATGTAACCCAGTGAGGGGCAGGGTAGGCTTGGCTGAGGTGATCTGTGGAGATCTGGATAGACTGTAGGCAGTTAGATGACACTGAGCTCCTGAGAACCTTGAGGTAGGGGGCAAGAAGGGAGGGAGGAGCACCGTGCAGGCAGAGAGGGGATTAGAACAGGAAGATGGTAATGACTGTGCTTTAAAATATCTGCCCAGGGCCCTCCTAGAGACTAAGGTAGTTATCACTTAACTTTTGCCAGATCCCTGCCCCACCTTGATTCTTTTCATATTTAATAGAAAATAGAAAGAGTAGGAGTGGGGAGCCAACTACAGGGAGTCCCAGGAGGGACTTACAAACAGATTCTGTGTACAGGGATAGTTTGTGTCCTGTTTGGTGACTCTGGCATGGGATTTAATGGGAATTTGCTGGATAAAGGGCCAGTATTAAGAGTCAGGAAGCCCTGGTTTCAAGTTCTACCTCTGACACATAAGGGTTTGTGACTGAGGGCAAATCATTTAATGCTTCAATGCCCCAGCCAACTCTTTAACACAGCGAATTAGAGATAAATTGCTGAGGCTGAATCAATGGAATGGGTTTCCACACTGGGAGTTCCCCATACAGGTCTGAGCAAAAATAATTCCCAAGCCCAAGAGACATCCTAGGTACATGTGCACGCAATCAAAACCCAACCACCTTCTTCAAAGGACAGGTCTCCACAGTCCATGTTCTCCAAAGCTTGGATTCTGACTCCAGAAAGGAAGTAAAGAAAATTGAATATATTTGATAAAGCATGTGAGCCACAGAGTCAAAAATAGAAGGCAGGTCCCAAATGAGATAAGACAGGGAAAAGCTGAAGTATGACAAAGAGCATTTAACAAGCCATGAAGGAAGGTAAATAGCAGGGAATCTTCATAAGCCAATGGTGGACCAGTCCATGTGACCTTAACAACAAGCTGTGAAGTTGGTATTTGGATTTCGGGTCAATAAACCAGTCCAGAATGTGATATAAGAAGGTCTGTCATGAAGGGTAGGATGAGAAGCTTAGACAATGTAGGGCTAGATCTATAGAACCTGCAAGGATCTCCTTGTTCAATAGGCTCTCACATTTCTTTCTCTCTCTCTCTTTTTAAATTTTGTTTGCCAATTCCTTTTAATGTTGCTGCTATCATTCTCATTTCTGCAGAGTCACAACACTGGAATATCACCACCTAGCAGAAAATCCTTTGGTACTATAGAAGAGCCAGCCTCCCATCAGCTCCGACCTATCTTTGAGGTGATTAATGAGTAGCTTTTAAAAGCCAGCATCGGCATTGTCATTGGTACTGGTGATGTGACCCCTGGAAATTTAATTCAACAAAGCTCAGAAAATTATTGAGATAGGAGAACCTGTGGGAATTTGAAAGCAGAAAGCTTGGGCAGGATCATGTGACTTAAGGAATTTTCCATCTGCAGTATTTTGGAATGCTGACTCTTGTATGTGAGCTTGTGTGCCTTCTTCAGATTCTGTCCATCCAAGACTGGCCAAGGTCAGAGACAGCCTCATAAGAACAGAGCAATTTTAGAGCAGAGGGCTCTGACCTAGGGTCTGTAAACTATTTTTTAAAAAAGTTTTTGATAACTATATCTTAATGTATAATTCATTTTCTTTATAATTCTATGTATTTTATTTTATGCATTTAAAACATAATTATGAAAAGGAATCCATAGGTGTCTTTCTAAAAAAATCTTTATTCTCTACCTTAGTAACAACTCTAAGACAGAAGGGCAAAGTCTAGGCAAATGCTGTTAGATGACTTGCCCACGGTCACACAGCTAGGAAGTGTCTGAATCCAGATTTGAACCCAGGTCCTCTGACTCTAGCCCTGGTTCTCTATATGCTGTGTAGATCCATAAGCTTGTCCAGACTGCCAAAGGAGTCTCTTATACGCAAAAAGTAAAGAACACCTGTCTTAGGGTATTAATGTGGGTTGCCATGCAGACAGGTTGGTGTATGGATGCTGACAGGTTGCAATGAGGATGTAGGCAGGAGCTCTGCAACTGGCTGAAGCAGCACAGGCAAAGTGGACTAGGGACTTTCCTTCCTTGGAGCCTGAGCAGAAGCAGAACTAGCCAAAATCTGTGGGAAAATTGCTTTGGGGTGTTTAATATATCATTAGCATCTCATTTGCATTGTGGTTTGCTCCCCTCTCCCAACCCCCAGAGCAAAAACAAAGTGAACCATGGGTAAGGTCACACAGACCAAGGGGAACTATGGGTAAAGTGACATCAGTTCCTTGGGAATGGCAGGGCAATAACCACCCAAGCAAATGACCCCTTCTTTAGTAATTAATCAAGATAAAAAGCATTCCTGAAAACCCCTCAGGGTTATTCTATTGCTGGACTACTCTATCATCATACTCTCTCTTTTTAATAAGGCTTGCTTCTCCTTGCTATGGAGATCGTCCGAGTCATTAATTCTTTGGACAAAACCTTGACCTCGCTGCCCACATCAGTTTTATTTGGTCAGCTAGATGTGATTCCATGCTTACTTGAAATGTCAGAGTATTTTGTTTGTGTCTTTCAGAAAACTACCATTTTGGGGATTTTAGTATCACTATTTTACTTGTCATATCCTACTATTAGGCTGTAAGTTTCTTGAGGGCAAGGATGAGCCTTAAGCACTTCTCTCCAAGTTCTGCATCTGGCTCTGAACTTTTCCATCTGTATTTTAGCAGTCTTCTCATACTAGAGATGCCCATAATCATGCTACTCCCTCCTTAGACTGGAGAGTTCCTACTCAGGTCCATCATTTTAGGAAATGACCAGGTCATCCATGCTCACTTTTCTCCCAGTTCTGCTTCTGGTTCTGGACTTTTTTGTCTTCCTTCTTTTCTTATATTGTCTCCCTCACTTAGAATGTAATGTTCTCAGGCAGTTAGGTGGTTCAGTGGATAGTCAGGTCCTGGGTTCAAATCTGGCCTCAGATACTTCCAAACTGTGTTACCCTAGGCAAGTCATTTTACCCCAAATGTCTAGCCCTTACTGCTCTTCTGCCTTGAAACTGATTATAAGACAGAACATAAAGTTTAAAAAACATGTAAGGTTCTCAAGGGAGCACTCAGTGCAAGGGTCTTGAGTCAAATTTTAAAAATTCTTCTAGGAGTACCAAACTCTATTTCTTTCTTATGCCCGGGTCTGATATATTCCCTGTTAGAGAAGTAATTGCTTATAACTAATCTGATCTCAGATACTTCCTAGCTGAGTGACCCTGGGCAGGTCACTTAATCCCTTTTGCTTAACACTTTCCCTTCTGTCTTAGGGTGGTTACTAAGTTAGAAAGTAGGGATTTAAAAAAGAAAGAAAGAAAGAAACTGTTCATACCTAAGAATTGTCAGATACAGGTAAGTTGCCATTCTGTGTGGGTGGATGGAGTTTTCACGTACAGAGTTTCCTTCAGTGATGAAATCACAAGTCTTGACTGGACAGAAAAAAATTGCCTGCGCGAATAGCAGGGTGTTTGGTGACTTGCCAGTTCTTTGACTATAATATAGCTTCTCTTGCATTTTTCTTTGGGAATGTGGATTCTAAGCAGATAAGTATATAGCTCTGGGGTTTTTGAAAGGAATGCTGGAAAAGGAAAAAAGGAGGATGAGGGACTTTCCATCTATCCTATGTCTATCTGGTAAGAATAATGCTCCTAGTTATTTACATGCCTCCTTCATCAGAATGGAATCTCCTTGAGGGCAGGGGTTGTTTTGGGCCTCTTTATCTGTATTCCTACACCCCCACCCCCACTCCAGCCCTATCCCCTAAGTTTAGCGAAGTGGTTGGCACATAGAAATGTAAAAGATGTTTATGGACAGATTGACTAGTACAACTTGATTGAAAGATTGCTTCCTTTTGGGGAATTCTGAGATTTTTCCTCTTTTCTATATGATGAGAAACTGTTACTGCTCCATAGAATGAGATGTCATTGTTTCTGATGATACCTGGTTTGCAGACTAGTTGTAGACCCAGACTCTATGTACATTTTTTGCCTTAAAACAATTTCTTTCTTTTTTTCTTCCTACATATTTTAACTTGAATTAACAAATGACAAATAAAATGGAAGTATTTCCATATACATATTAGAACAAAAAAAAGGATTACACATGCAACTATAGTTCAATTGCTTTCCTTTCTAAGGACATAATAAACTCAACTTATAGCTCTCAAAGCTATCCTGCTAGTCAGTATTCCTTTTAAGTTTTCCTTCTGTTCTCTGTATTAAAAAAAAAAGAGTTGCTTCAATGGTCCATTTTTTCCCTTTTTCTTTTTCCCAGTGGGAGAGAGTCTGGGAAGATGAAGGATGATAGGGATAAATAGGAAAAAAAATTGAACTCTGCTACTTCTACCCAAGAATAGAGTTCCTGGGAGCAATCCAAATGACTGGATAGTCAGCCAAAGCTTCCCAATCCTGAAGATTCACAGTTTAGGAGTTGCTATTCTAATATTTTTAGTTTTTCTTTATTGACCCTAGGTCTCAGGGCCCAGCTGCAGCTGTCTAAAGCAGGATGAACTCACACCTTTACATATTTGTGGAGGGTAGGAGGAAGGAGGGAAGTTGCTTTCTTAAGCTAAGGAAATTGAGAGTTATGCCCCATTTTGTTCAATATTTATCAAGTGCACTGTTTCTTCTAGGTGTTAAGGATTCTGATGTGAAGTCTTTTTCTACCTCCCTTCCTTCCTAGCAATGCAGATAAGTCACCCCTTCATGGTTAGGAGGTGGTTTTCATGAGCTGCTGAGGTCAACAAAAATTAAATCATTTCTGGGTAGCCAACTTTTTCATGATGAGCTTTTTAGAACTTAATTAGAGGGGGCAGCTGGGTAGCTCAGTGGATTGAGTGCCAGGCCTAGAGACATGAGGTCCTAGGTTCAAATTTGGCTGCAGACTCTTCCTAGCTGTGTGACCCTGAGCAAGCCACTTATCCCAATTGCCTAGCCTTTACTACTTCTTCTGCCTTGGAACCAATACACAGTATTGATTCTAAGACAGAAGCTAAGGGTTTAAAAAAAAAAAAAGAACTTAGATTGGTCATTAAATGACCAGGCCATGTTGGAAGTCTTTAGTTTGGTAGAACCTGCTAGAATGTGCCCTCTTAAGGCATTCAAAAACTCCACCTCCCCTTTACACCAAGATTAGGCATCTGAGCAAGAAAATGTTGAAGAACAAATCTAATATTTTGACTTCACTTGATATTCTTTTGGCTAAAACTTTTAGCTTCAGTTTCAAAAAGTTTAACAAAAATTTAGGCACTGTGTCTGTCCCTGGGATTGCAGAATGTCCTTGTGGAGAATTTAAACTTTCTTATTCTTCTGCCTTTGGTCTCTTCTTTCAATCTCTCCTGAAGGGATTTCCTAATGCATAACTTTTTTTTTTTTTTTTTTAAGCCCTTACTTTCCATCTTAGAATCAATACTGTGTATTGGTTCCAAGGCAGAAGAGCAGTAAGGGCTAAGCAATGGGGGTTAAGTGACTGGCCCAGGGTCACACAGCTAGGAAGTATCAAAAGTCAAATTTGAAACCAGGACCTCCAGGCTCTAGGCCTGGCTCTCAATCCATTAAATCACCTAGCTACCCCCTATAATGCACATTTTGATTCCTTGCTTGAAAACTTTCAACAGCTCCTTATTTTCTACTAAATAAAGACCAAGTAACTTGCTCTGGCCTGGACAGTCCTTGACAATATGAAATTTCCAAGTTTCTAAAATATCCCTGCCTGTTCTTCAGGAACACTAAACAACCATCACTTCAGAATGTTTCAGGCTATACTTATTGCCTTTGTTAGAATGCCTTTCTAAAAAGTTGTATCACCCTCCCCCCTTTCTGCCCATGTTCACCCCCCTTTGACATCCCCACTATCCTTCCAGAACCAATTCATTTGTTACCCACTGAACGAATGCTGACAGGATGGATCAAGTTCAGATTTCTTCCTTACTGATCTTATAGAATTTTATATTTTTCTTATGCACATAGCCTATCTTTTCTTCACTACTACAAAAAAGATCTGTGGTCTCCTCAATCTGTCAATTAGCACTTACTGAGTGTTTATATGCCAGACACCACAGGTACAAGTTTCAATCTTCTGCAAGAACATTCTGTGTCCTCAGGGACAACTATAGGGTCTGTGTAAATGGAATTAGTTCTACCCCATTCATAGTTAAAACTCTGGCCATCAGAGATAATGCTGTCCCCACCTCCCTTAGTGGGGAGGGGAGATGAATTACAACAAATCAAGAACAAGGGTCTGCCCTTTGGGGAGTCCAAAACAGTGCTGAGGCTGCCATTTGTCCACTTGAATTAGAGGTGGACCTCCAGGAAGTGACGGAAGCTGCTGTCTTTCAAATATGATGGTAACTTCCTGTGAAGGCAGTTGGTGCTTTGAACTTGGTGCTGAAGGATCTCTGCTGAGACCTCAGGCGGTTTCCCCTCTGAATTGTCATGTGGGTAAGTTAGGCTGACTTCCTTTAACCTACCTTGGCGTTTCTAGAGTCTCTGCCTCAAGAAGGCTTCTTTGCCTCTCTAATTGCTAAGGCCTTGTAGCTAGTAGCCTAGTTTAATTAATCTTAACTTTCACTGGATCCGGACCTCTGCTGGTCCGGACCAGAGTTTTTCTCTCTCTCTTTCCCTACCTTCAACCTTCCTAATTGTAAATAAACTACCATAAAAACCATCCTGACTTGGGTCTATTTTTAATTATGGAATCAATCTAGATCTGCTTGATTCCTGGCCACCACACCTTAAATATATATATA